>NC_133650.1:202353839-202716062 GCF_009905375.1 Apium graveolens
AATACGATAAAGTAATTGCGTATGCGTCGAGGTAGATATTTGCCTTATACAGCACGATAAAGTAATTGCGTATGCGTTGAGAATCAATTATGTATAATTATAACTTATGGCAGATAATGGCAATTAACTGTAAATTTATCAAGTAATCGTTTTGGGTTGTAATAACTTTTAAATTGTGGATTCAAAGACTTGTACTTATTTTCATCTCTGAGACTATAACGGGTTGTGGTGTGTGTTAGTGTGGGGTCACAGCATAAGGTTATTATTATTAATTAAGTGAAGTGATATTGTGGAAAGAAAGACCGTTACGACCCGGATCCCCGACCCCGGATCTGGGGGTGTTACAAGTGGGGATAGTGAAGATGAAGCAATGGACATAGGGGGAGAAGTAGGTTCAAGTTCAAGATCAAGTATGCCATCATGGGCATTTTTAAAGCACTGTGATGAGCACTACTTCAAGACAACCCTGATCCAGCTAATCAATCAGACAAATACTGCCCTTTAAACCACTACTAATGCCAGCACCAAGAAGCTCCTTCAGGCACACCTAGCCGCCCTGCAACTTCAACAATCCAAGGCTTCCAACATGCTAGGGATGTAAACACCATCAAGGGTGATATTGAGGAGATGAAGAAGGCCATTTTAGACAAGATGGATTATAAACTTCCAGAAGCTACAATGCTTGACATCAAGAGGCAATTAAGGAAAAATTCTGATCTTGCACCAAGATAGATGCCTTGGACACAAGAATGTCATCCATGGAAACATCTTTAACAGCCTTTCATCTTCATCAAGCCCAACAGACAGATTTACTTCAAAAATTGGTGGCTGCTCAAACCTCCTCCTCTACCCAACTTGATGATAACAAAAAGGGGGAGAAAGGACCAAGTGAGGGGGAGAGACTTCAGATTCAAACCAGTAAAGTAATTATGCCTTCAATTACTATCTCAAAGCCACCCGTTACAGACAGTATTGATCTGATCAATGCCGTAGCAGCCAACATAAGAGCAGCTGATAAAGAGAAGTTGAGTTTAGTCAACTGGGAGAAGATTGATGAGAAAATACAAAAGAAGTTTGAACTAGTCAAGGAGCCAGTAAAGTCAACCATCCATCACTCTTAAGTCAGGAAGATTTCTATGAATGAGATGAGCATGAACTATCTAGAAAGGGACAACCATCCTGTATCAAATCTCCAAAGGCTGAAATAATTCTGAAAAAGGGTGAACTACTCAAAATCATCATTGAAGAACCCTTTGGATACTGTGTATGAGACACCTAAGCCTGATGAAAAGAAGCTTCTGTCAAGATCAATTGCTTTCTACAAAGATCCAGCTGATTCAGCTTCAAAAAGGAGAATTGCTAAAATTTTCAGGAATGGGAAAGAAATTTATGTGGTGGCTAGACATCCACAATTTGCTCAAGCAAAGAGAGAAAAAAGGCTAGATTGAAGCAGGAAAAGAAGCAAGCTGATCTGGATGCTAAAAACACTAAACAAAAGAAAGAGCAATTGTTATCTTGGCCAAGCTATATGTTGTAGATTCATCACAACAAATTCCTTCTCAGCCATCTGAAGTTATTGAATCAAAGAAGCAAGTTGAACAACAGAAGAAATCTCCAAGAATCAAGGAATTGGCTAAAAGAACTAAAAGGAAACTGGACATTGTTGATAAGGAATTGGAGAATCATTTTCCCAAGGAATCCACTCCAACTACAACTCAAGCATCAAAACCCTCTGTGGTATTTGAAGATATCAAGGTGGTGGATCCTTACAGGAACATCCATGGTGAACCTATTGTGCCTAAGGATGAACCAGTAGAATGGGAGAACATACCAATTCCTGAGTTCTATTTGCCAATCCTTAACAAGCCAAAGAGAACAAAGTCAAGAGTAGTCAAGAAAGTGAAGTTGTCACTTCTCAAATCCAAATCAGTAGTCAAGCTCAATCTAAAGTCAATAGGGGAGATTACATGTACTGTGTGACATTAAAGAATTTTCTGATCTAAACCTCTATCTAGATGAACTAGATGAAGTGAGAGGAATTGATGCATACAGAAACCTACTTGAAAGGTTAGTATTCAAGTACAAAGGAGGAAAGGAGATTCAGTGGCCACTTCACATGATCCTTCAAGAAAGCCAAGTTGTAGTGATTAAAGTTTATTCATCCTTCAAGAAGAACTTTGGGTTCAATATTACTGCAAGAAGATTGGTACTGAAGAAGATTGAAGGGCTAAGGAGTGTTAGAGCTAAAATTGCACTCCCAAAGACTCTAATCATCCCTTATACAGGGAGAAGAGTGCATCTAAGGCCCTACTGGCTGATGGAGTTCATGGATGACAAAGGAGTGAGAAGATTTTTCAGATTAAAAGACCAATTGAGCATCTCTAGCAATGAGACTCTTTTGGAAATGCAAGGAAAGCTAAATCTCTCAGAATCTGATGAACTGGAATTCCACAAGTAGCTCCAAAATTAGATTGAGGAAAACAACAGAAAGCTTGGAAAGAGATCCAGACCTTCAAGGAACTAGATAAATCTGCTCAGGCTAGAGGAGCATCTTGAAAATGACTGTGAGCAAAACTTTGTACATTTTGTTAATTAAAGCACTTTTCAGTATTATCTAATGTCTTTTAAAAGTTGTATTTTTAAGGTGTTTTGTTATCATTAAGTGTCTCTTAACTTATGGCTACAATTCCAGTAGATATAAATTGGGGGAGATTGTTGTGTATATGTTGTGACTTGATGATTTCATGAACAAAACATCTTGGTAGATTTTACTAGTGAAATAATGTAGCACTCGACGGATAAGGTTTATAGTCCCGACGGATGACTCAACATAGTCTCGACGAATGATGACTTATTATCCATCGAGTGAGTAGCTTATGTAACAATAAGTCTGTAGCACATTTCTGCATACACAATTTTTAGAATTCGTAGTAGTACTTAATTCATGTTGACTTTAGTTAGATATGCAGAATAGGTTGATTAATTGTACTTAGATGATGTCTTGTAATTCTGTAAAAGTGAAATGAAGTCAAGTGCCTGATTGCTACCCAACGGATAAACAACAATGAATTTGACGGATGATCAACAACCCGACGGATGATCAATAACTCGACAGATGATCATGAACCTGACGGATAAAGAATTCAATATCTGTTGACAGTGACAACACAGTCACATGCGTCGAGTGGATGCAAATGGAATGTGGTAGCCTATTGTTAGGAATATGTGTATCAGTTTGATGATAAGTTAAACAAAACACTTAGAAGAAATCTAGTGATTGTAGCCTCAACGGTTAAGACCATCTTGGCTATCCGTTGAAGGAGTAGCTTTACTTAGCAATAAGTTTAGTATTGTAGCACATTTCATTCTCTGGATTCAAGTTGTAATTCTTAGATGTTGTAGGAAAGTATCAGTCATGTTGACTACTAGTGGATATGCGAATAGGAGGGCTAATTGTAAATATTTCATGCCTTGTAATTTTGTATAAGTGAAGAAGTATCAACTGATATTGAAGACCCTCACGGATAAGAAACAAAGCTTCAACGGATGTCTCTAATACTTCAACGGATAATATCCATCAACGGATAAGTGCTTCAACGGATAAAGACTTCAACTGATAATGCATCAACGGATAAAGCTTCAACGGATAAGGCATCAACGGATGAAAGCTTCAACGGATGCTTAGTTCATTAGCAGTTGATAGTGACAATTCATAAGCTGACAGAGGCACATGGGTTGACAGAGACAAACTGGAATGTGAAAGCCTCTAGGAGGAATCAAGAAAATGCAGCATTCCCATTCTGATGCAAACAAGGAAGTATTCAAAAATTCACAGATTATCCTAGATTGCATTGGATAGAGAAATGAAGAAGAAACATGTGAAGAATCCTTTCAATTGTATTTTACAGTTTTGTCTTCACTTGTAAACTTGGTGTTATATAAACCAAGTAGCAGCTAGTAATTAGAAGAGATTTTTTCCTGAGCTATTTAGAAATATCAAGAGAGAAAATCATCTAGTTTGTACTAGGAAGCAGCTGTGATTTAATTCTTTGAATCACAGATTTTCTGAAATAACACATCTCTGGTGGAACAACAAATCCACCAGAAAAGTTTTTAAGTTCTTTGTGTTCTTTACATTTGTGTTTGAATATATATCTGTCTGTATCAGCTTCAAGCAATTCACACACATTTGTTCACTTAAACACTTAGCCTTAGAAGCTGCTCAAAACTTGCAAAAGTTTTGAGATTTACATTCAACCCCCCTTCTGTAAATCTCATTGTTAGTCCACTGGGAATAATAATTGGTATCAGAGCAAGCTCTTAACATACAAAGAGTTTAAAGATCTATTTTGCTAACATCATGAGTGTACAGAAGAATCCTCCTGCTACCATCATGAGTAGGAAGGATATTGGTATAAAGATCCCAGTCCTGGAAAAAGATAATTATCATCACTGGAAAGTGAAGATGCATTTACATCTTCTTTCTCAAGATGAAAGCTACATCAACTGTATTGAAAATGGTCCTCACATCCCTCACAAAGTAGCCACAGCTGCTACTACAACAGTTGCTGTTGGACAGTCCATTCCCAAGCCAAAAGCAAAATGGACTATTGAAGACATGGAAGAAATCCGCAAGGACAAGAGAGCCATGAACATTTTGTTTAATGGCTTAGATCAAGATATGTTTGACAATGTCATCAATAGCCAAACTGTAAAGGAAGTTTGGGATACTGTACAAATCATCTGTGAAGGTACTGAGTAGGTCAGAGAGAACAAGATGCAGCTTCTTATTCAACAGTATGAATATTTTCACTTTGAAGAAGGTGAATCATTAAATGATACCTTCAACAGATTTCAGAAACTGTTAAATGGATTGAAGCTGTATGGTAGAGTGTACCAAGTCAAGGATTCCAACTTAAAATTTCTTAGGTCTCTGCCAAAGGAATGGAAACCCATGACTGTCTCTTTAAGAAATTCTCAAGATTATAAGAACTTCACACTTGAAAGATTATATGGAATTCTGAAGACTTATAAACTTGAAATGGAGCAGGATGAGTTGTTGGAAAAGGGAAAGAAAAAAGGAGGAACAGTTGCTCTTGTAGCTGACAGTGAGAAGATGGAAGCCAGGAATGAGGAGAAGACAATGCCAAGTCTCAAAATTGGCACAAGCAAATCAGAATCAAGCAAGGGTAAAGAGCAAGCAGCTGAGGATGAAGACAATTCCAGTCAGGATGACTCTGATGATGTTGATGAACATCTGGCTTTTCTGTCCAGGAGGTTTGCAAAGATGGAGTTCAGAAAAAATACAAAGTTCACTAAGACAAACAAAAACATGGTGGACAAATCAAAGTTCAAATGTTACAACTGTGGCATTAGTGGACACTTTGCAAGTGAGTGTAGAAAGCCAACTTCTGATAAAAAGAAATTTGAGCAAGTTGATTACAAAAAGAAGTATTTTGATTTACTCAAACAAAAGGAAAGAGCTTTTCTCACTCAAGATGATTGGGCAGCAGATGGGGTCAATGAAGATAATGATATGGAATATGTCAACCTAGCCCTAATGGCTAATTCTGATGAAAATAAAACTAGTTCATCAAGCAACCAGGTAATTACTACTGATCTCTATCAGCTTTCTAAACATGAATGCAATGAAGCCATAAATGATATGTCCAATGAATTATATCATTTGCGTGGTTCCCTTAAATCACTAGCAAAAGAAAACACTAGGATCAAGGAGAATAATGTGTTTTTAAGTGATAGGAATGCTGTGTTAGAGGATCAGGTAATTGAGCTTGAAAAGATAAAACTTAAATGCTTGACTGTTGAGAGTGAACTAGCAGAAGCTGTTAAGAAAGTAGAAATTCTTTCTAAACAGTTAGAAAGTGAGCAAGAGGTAATCAAGGCCTGGAAAACATCTAGGGATGTTAGTGTTCAGATTGCAAAGGTTCAGGGAATTGAATCATTCTGTGAGGATGCCTGGAAGAAAAACAAAAAGGAGTTAGAATTAATTGATGGATTGTCAACGGATGTGGAATCAACGGATGATGAAAGTTATCCGTTGAAGGAAGAAAAGGAGCATCCGTTGAAGGCTCATCAATTAAAACAGGCAAGTTCCTTTAAAAATAAAAACCTCAATAAAAAGAATGATTCAACTCTCAAGAACTTTGTCAAAGAAGGAGCTAGCACATCCAGAGATGTCAGTAAGGTGAATATAGGACACATGACTTTAGATCAGCTGAAAGATAGGCTTAAGTTGGTTGAGGATAAGAAGGAAACTAAAAGAAAATCTAAAAGAAATGGGAAGGTAGGGATTAATAAACATAACAATTACACACCTGATAGGTATGCTCCTAGAAAAAGCTGTGTGCATTATAAAAGCGTTAATCACCTATCTGATAATTGCAAATCTATTAAAAATGCTCCCATGCCTTCAAATCCCTCAATGCCTAACATGTCTATGTCACCTCTGCATGCTATGCCTGTTATGTCTCACCAGAATCCCCATGCACATTTTGCAAACATGCCATATATTAATAATCCTTATTTTACTACATTTAGTATGCCTCAAATGCCATACAATATGCCTATGTGGAATAACATGTTTCACAACCTATGCCTTATCCGATTCAATCAAATGTGTTAAATGATTCTGTGACTAACCCTACACTTCAACCAACCACATCTGAGACCAAGGTTGACCCAAAGTTACCTAAGTCAAAAGATGCAGGAGGAATGAAGTCTAGGAAAAAGACTAACAAGGCTGGACCCAAGGAAACTTGGGTACCAAAATCAACTTGATTGATTTTGTTGTATGCAGGGACAAAGAAGGAATCTATGGTACTTGGACAGTGGTTGTTCAAGACACATGACAGGAGATTTCACCCTGCTCACAGAGTTTAAGAAGAGAGCTGGCCCTAGCATAACCTTTGGAGATGACAGCAAAGGATTCACTATGGGATATGGCTTGATTTCAAAAGAAAATGTCATCATTGATGAAGTTGCATTGGTTGATGGTCTCAAACACAATTTATTGAGCATCAGTCAACTATGTGACAGAGGGAATACTGTTTCCTTCAATTCTGAAGCCTGTATTATCACAAGTAAGAAGGACGATAAAGTGGTTCTAACTGGAGTTAGAAAAGGGAATGTGTACTTAGCTGATTTCAACTCTACAGATGCAGAATCCATTACTTGTCTTCTCAGCAAAGCAAGTCCAGTTGAAAGTTGGCTATGGCACAAGAAGCTGTCCCATTTGAATTTCAAGACAATGAATGATCTAGTCAAAAAGGACTTAGTTAGAGGAATGCGTCTAGTGGAATTCACAAGGGATGGGCTGTGTGATGCTTGTCAGAAAGGAAAGCAAAAGAAAGTATCATTCAGTAAGAAGCTTGAATCTGCAATTGATGAACCACTACAACTTCTACACATGGATCTTTTTGGACCAGTCAATGTATTGTCAATTTCAAGGAAAAGATATTGCCTAGTGATTGTAGATGATTTCTCAAAGTTTTCATGCGTTTATTTTCTTGGATCAAAGGATGAAGCTAGTGAAATCATCATCAATCATATCAAGCAAGTCAACAATCATCCTGATTTCAAAGTAAGGAATATTAGGAGTGACAATGGAACTGAGTTCAAGAATTCAACCATGAAGTTGTTCTGTGAAGAAAGTGGGATCATGCATGAGTTCTCAGCTCCAAGGACTCCACAACAAAATGGTGTGGTGGAAAGGAAGAACAGATCACTAATTGAAGTTGCAAGGACAATGCTTGAAGAGTCAAAACTCCCAACTTATTTTTGGGCTGAGGCTGTTAACTGTGCATGTTATACTCAGAACATTTCTCTAATCAATCAAGCAAAAGGCATGACTCCCTCTCAATCATTCAAGAAAAGAAAACCAACTTTAAACTTTCTACATGTCTTTGGTTGCAAATGCTACATCTTAAGGAATCAATCCGATCACAAAGGGAAGTTTGATGCAAAGGCTGATGAAGGAATATTTGTTGGTTATTCTGCTGGAAAATCATATAGGGTCTACAATCTAAGAACCAACATTGTCATGGAATCTATACATGTTGTGTTTGATGATAAAAAGATTGATGGACTAACAGATGAAGGACATCATGAAGGACTCAAATTTGACAATATTGAGATAAATTATGATGATGGTGAAGATGAGAATGATGAAGAAGGCATCTCAAGAGGGATTTAAAATCTGCCTTTGGATAATGCACAGAATGCTGCATCCGTTGAAAGTCATAGCTCAGCTTCCGTTGAAAGAAGCAATGCAGCATCCGTTGAAAGACAAAGTGCATCATCCGTTGAAGTTCGTAATGAAGCATCCGTTGATCACAGTCTGTCAACGGATAATCAATTCACTTTATCAGTTGATAGAACTCCCAATTCTTCTCAAAGGATCAGCAACTTAGGGGGAGTGTCAACCAATCAACATTCTACCTCACATCATGACAATACTGAGGCAACCTCATCTAGAGCTAATCTACCATCTCAAAGGAAATGGACCAAGAATCACCCTTTTGAACTGATCATTGGTGATGCTACATCTAAAGTGCAAACTAGAAGGGCTACTCAAGATGAATGTCTGTACAGTAGCTTTCTATCACAAGAGGAACCTAAGAGAGTAGAAGAAGCTCTTTTGGACCCAGATTGGATTTTAGCAATGCAAGAGGAGCTAAACCAATTTGAGAGAAACAAAGTATGGATGCTGGTACCCAAGCCAAAGAACAAGAGTTCTATTGACACAAAATGGGTATTCAGAAACAAGATGGATGAAAATGGTATTGTCATAAGGAATAAAGCCAGATTGGTTGCTAAAGGCTATTCTCAACAAGAGGGAATAGATTTTGATGAAACATTTGCTCCAGTTGCCAAACTTGAAGCCATCAGAATCTTTCTAGCCTATGCAGCTAATGCCAATTTCAAAGTCTATCAAATGGATGTCAAGAGTGCATTTCTAAATGGGGAATTGGAGGAAGAAGTTTATGTAAGCCAACCTCCAGGATTTGAAGATCCAAATTTTCCAGACTATGTGTATTATCTGTTGAAAGCACTCTATGGACTAAAGCAAGCACCTAGAGCCTGGTATGAGACTTTGTCAACATTCCTTCTAGATAATCACTTCACAAGAGGTACTGTTGACAAAACTCTCTTCTTTAGAAATGTTAATGGCTCTAAAATACTTGTTCAAATTTATGTAGATGATATTATATTTGGATCTACAGATGATAAGCTTTGTAAAAAGTTTGCTAAATTAATGCAAAGTAAATATGAAATGAGCATGATGGGAGAGCTAACTTACTTTCTTGGTTTACAAGTTAAACAAGTTAGTGGTGGAATTTTCATTAGTCAAACTAAATATATTTATGATCTTTTAAAGAAGTTTGACATAATGGATTGTTCACCTGCAAAAACTCCCATGGCCACTGCCACTAAGCTTGAATTAAACAAGGTTGAAAAGTCTGTGGATATTTCAAATTATAGAGGCATGGTTGGCTCCCTTTTATATATAACTGCTAGTAGACCTGATATAATGTTTTCTACATGTCTCTGTGCTAGATTTCAGGCTGACCCTAAAGAATCTCACTTAGTGGCTATTAAAAGAGTTTTCAGATATCTCAAAGGGACTCCAAATCTAGGAATTTGGTACCCTAGAGAGTCTAGTTTTGATCTAATTGGCTACTCAGATGCAGATTATGCAGGCTGCAAAATAGATAGGAAAAGCACAATTGGCACCTGTCAATTTCTAGGGAACAAGCTTGTGTCATGGTTCAGCAAGAAGCAAAACTCTGTTTCTACATCAACAGCTGAAGCTGAGTACATTGCTGCTGGTAGTTGCTGTGCACAGATACTATGGATGAGGAATCAACTATTTGACTATGGTTTGACTGTGGACAAAATTCCAATATTCTGTGACAATACAAGTGCCATTGCTATTACTGAAAATCCAGTGCAGCACTCAAGAACCAAGCACATTGATATCAAGTACCACTTCATTAGGGAACATGTGATGAAAGGTACAGTGGAACTTCATTTTGTTCCAAGTGAGAAGCAGATTGCAGACATATTTACCAAACCACTTGATGAATCAATATTCACAAGATTAGTAAGTGAGCTAGGTATGCTTAATTATTCATAATTTATGTCATCTATATAATCTGCCTTGAAGCCTGAAATGAATTTGCTGCAAGAACAAAGTTAGCTTTAAGTAAGACTTATCCTATCAACGGATATTCCCTATCCGTTGAAAGCCAAAATTGTTCTATCAACGGATGTTCATTATTCGTTGAAAGACAAATACATTTCTGGTAATTTTATCCTTCAACGGATAAAATGGTGTTGATCATCAACGGATAACTATTTACCTTATCCGTTGAAGTGTCACATCAGTTACTATAAGTGAGTCACAGCCGTCGATTCTTTTACTCAACCGTTGATACAGATATACAGTGTTGTATGTCTTTGTATTTAAGGTAGTTTTCAGAATTTCTACAGTTTTATTTATTCTTGAACGGCTGTAACTTACATAAAAGTATCATTTAATCATTTAATTTATGTTTTAATTCAAGAAAGTATAAAAGCCCAATTGAACTCTTATTTTCACTTTACGCTTTCTTGCAATTCTTATTCTCCTTCTCTCCCAAAAATTCTCAAGTTTTTCTCTGCAACCTCTACTCACAATAATGGCACCAGTAGTCAAAATTATGTCTCAAACAGGATTTGTTTATGAAAAAAATAATTTCATAGCCTTGGTTGAAAAGAATGAAGCCCATTCTGATTATCACAAGATGATGGACTTCATCAAAAACTGCAAACTAAGCTATGCAATGCTGGAAGCCCCAACCATCTACTGTGAGGTGATTGAGGAGATTTGGACAACTGCAGAGTTCAACTCCACAGATATGACTATTGCCTTCTCTCTCAAAGGTAAGGACTATTACATTAACTATGATGATATATAATCTTGCTTTAAGTTGCCTGAGAATAATGCCATGACACCGCACACTGATAAAGATGTATCTGCTATGTTAGATTCCATAGGCTATGCTTTTGATTCTGCTAGTTTAGGTAGTATTAGAAGGAAAGGCCTTAGGAAAGAATGGAGTTTTCTTGGAGATGCCTTCATTAAAGTTTTCTCTGGGAAGATTAGCAATTTTGATGCCATAACTTCATCTCTTGTTAATATGCTCTATATGCTAGTTTCTGATAGGTACTTTAATTTTAGCAACTGTGTTATGCTAGAATTAGGATCCAGATTAGGTAACAAAGCTAATAGACCACATAACATCTACTATGCTAGATTCTTTATGTTATTGGCTAACCATGTTGCTGAAGGTTTGGTTATATCAAATGAGAATAATAAACTCAAATGTTGGGCACAAGAGAAAAGGGTCCTTGCAGACCTTTTGAGAATGAACCTCAACAGCCAGGTGCCATTGGTATACTTGCCAATCATGAATGCACCACAGGTAAGTGAGGTAAACACTTCTATAACTCCTACTATTTCCAACCTCATTGTTTCTTTGCCCTCTAGTGTGGCCATGGAATTTGTGTCTTTGTCCAAACAGGTTCCTGCCAAAGCCACCAAAACCAAAGTTTCAAAACTCAAGTCAAAGAAACCTACCTCTGTTGTTCTCAAAAGACAACAGTTGTAACAACTACCATAAACCTTGAAGGGAGTGAACAGGGTGTGAGTGGTGAGGGGAGGGGTGAACATCAAAAAACCCCCCAGGATAAGGTGGGAGAGGTGAGTGGTACCCAAGCCAGCCAAGCCACAGTCTCTCAAAAGACTGTGGTGGTTCAAAAGGAGTCCAACACATCCCTAGTTGCATCCTCCCAAAAGGATGTAACTATTAAAAATAGTCCCCAACCAGGGACACAGAACAAAAGAGGGAGGGACACTGAAGCCACACATTCACCAATTAAAGCCTTTTCAAGGAAGAAGAAGGCCAAGACCCTAGTTTCCACACAAGGGACACACACAGCACAGATACATCCATCTGTATCTGAGCCTTCACAAATTCAGCTTGATGTGATTCCAGCAAATGTGGAATCACAGCCCCATTCTCTCATAATAGAAACACACCAATCATCAAACTCTCCATCACCCTCTCTGGATGTGGATATGATATTCACATCAATTCCTGATTCTCCCTCATTAAAACTCAGGGAGGAGCCCCACTCAAAACCTGATGATCATCATCTTTTAGATGATTTGTTGGATCATCAGCCAATTCTTTCAGATGTAGTTGAAGAATCTGTGTTACCTCACTTAAAATCAATTCCCACAGATTCAACAATTATGTCACTTTCTATATCTACATCTTTTCCTTCTTCAACGGATATCTCTCATCCGTTGACAAGTAGTTGTTCTTCAACGGATAAGCTTAACAGCAGTTATCCGTTAATACCATCAGTTTCCACTTCAACGGATACTCCCTATCCGTTGATGGTCTCTACACACATAACAGAAACAATACCAACTGTAGAGGACATGGCTACTGTACAATCACTTTTAGGTTTGAGGGAAGGGAGTGATCTTTTGAGTGAGAGGCTGGGTTGCTCCCAGGCAAAAGGAGAGGTTGAGAGTCACCATATGCATGCTATTTCTTCCAGCATGGCAAAAGTAAGTGAGGGGAGTGCCACCTTAGAAGGTGAGGGTGAGGGTGTGAGGGTGTGTGTGAGCCAGGGGGAGCCCCTGATGCAAGAAAATAGAGAAAAAGAGAGAAAGGCATGTACAGAAGCTATAAGGGTGGATCCAGCCATTGCTAGTGAGTCAATGAAAGTGGATGATGCAGAAAAGGAAAGACAATTTCAGCAACATTTCAAAGCTACAATTGATAACATTTCCTTGGATGCTGACACTTTTACTCATCTTGTTTCAGCCTATCAATTATTGGCTGCTCAGGGCAATGTGGAGGCAGAACAGACATTACACATTGTACACACTTCAGAATCTCTTCTCAGAGACAAAGCTGCTGTTAACAGGCTGCCTTCTCAAGCTGGTGAGCCATCTGAAGAATTTGGAGTGAATTCTAATGATGATGACTCTAATTCTTTGGATGAGAGCATGAACTTAGGGGGAGTAGCAGGCCCAAGTTCTGTTCCTGATCTTCCTGAATGGGCATGGGCTAAAGCCTCAACACCAAGAGAGTTTAGTGTCACTTTGATTAGACAAGTCATGACAATTCAGCAGGCCCTTCAGGAGACTACAGATGCTGGTACCAAGGCAATTCTTCAAGCTCATCTGGAATCTCTGCATCTCTTGCAGTTGCAGCATTTCCAACAAAATGTAAGTGTGGATGAGCTCAAACAGGACATTGCTGATCTGAAATCCTACAATGCTGAGAAGTTGGATTCAGTCATACCTTATGGTACTATGCAAGATTTGTTGGGGAGACTGAGGAAAGAATCTGATGCTGACAAGAGACTGGCCAGATTGGAAAATAGGGTTCAAATCATTGAAGATTCTATGGTCATCATTCTTCAGAATCAACAAACTCAAACAAATCTACTCATGCAGCTGGCCAATGCACAAGGCTTGACTCCTATCCTTGATGATAACAAAAAGGGGGAGAATAAAGGGAAAGGGGAAGGAGAGCCATCAACAACAGTTCAAATTTCTCAAGTGCTAGTTCCTGTCATCACCACTTCTCCAATTATTCAAATCAAAGGAAAGCTTGATGGAATTGATCTAATCCAGATAGCAGCAGCTGAATTTCAAGTCAAAGAGCAAAGGAAGAAGAGATGAAAAGATGCAACAAATATTTGGTTCTACAACTTCTCAATCACAATCTGTGAAGCACAGCACAAAAGTGGAATCAATTATTATGGAACTCAAGCCAGTAGGGAGGAATAAGGTTGGAGAGACTTCTTCCATGGATTTGAAACCTATGGTCCTCAAGCCCAACAACAGATCCAATAAGGACTCTACAAAGAATCCTCTGAAAGAAGTGGATTTTCCTCTTCCAAAGGCTGATGAGGACAAGCTTTTGGGTAGAAGTATCTCATATCTCAAAGAGACCATGGATGTGGCTGTAAGGAGAAACATGGCTATTATCTTCAGAGAGGGAAAGAGCATATGTGTGATGCAAGGACATCCAAAATTCTCAATAGCCAAGAGGGAAGAAACCAGAAGGTTGAAGGAAGAAGTCAAACAGCTAAAGGCTGACAAAAGAGCACAAGCAAAGCTTGACAAATAGCTAAAGTCAAGTCAGGCTGAAGAATAGAAAGAAATTGAAGACAAAAGTGAAGATGAAGCTATGGGGGACATGGTTGGTACTGAGATGGAGGAAAGAAGTAAGGGAAGAGAAGAATGGCAGAAAGGGAACAGAAAGAAGGTCAATGCAAAGAGAAAAATGGTAGATAAGACTGAAGAAACCCAATCAATATCCAAACCACTACCCTCTATTCCTGAACCCATTGTGCCTGACCCCTTCATGAACATTCATGGTGAAACAATCATTCCCAAGGAGGAACCAATTGATTGGGATACCATCAAATTGCCCACCTTCCTAACCTCTTCTCCACCATCAAAGAAGCAGAAAAGAAGAATCAAATCAACACCCTCTAGAGCTTCAATCAAATTCACACAGAAGCCTAAGCCTAAACCTCAAGCCTCTAAAGATGATTATGTTCACATCTGTGACATAAAAGAATTTTTAGACATTGAACTCTATCTGGATGAGCTGGAGGAAGTAAGGGGAATAGCTGCCTACAGACAGCTACCAGAAAGACTAGTGTTCAAATACAAAGGAGATGGGGAAAAAACCTGGCCTCTTTACAGAATTCTGAATGAAGGCTACTCTACCTTGATTAGAGTCTACTCAGCCATACAAAGGGATTTTGGCTTTACCAGGACTGCCAAGACTGAGATTCTCAACAAGATTGCCAACATAAGGAAAACTTGGAGGGAGCCCAATGCTTTGCCTAGAACTTTACTCATTCAAGAAAGAGGAATTACAATTCACAAATCACCTCATTGGTTGATGGAGTTCAGAGACAACAAAGGAGTCAGAAGATTTTTCAGAACTGAAGATCAGCTCAAGATTGCCAGTAATGAAACTCTCAAGGATATGCAATCTAAGTTGGACATCAATGAAGAAGATGAAGCTGAATTCTACAGACAACTTCAACTTCAAATAGAGGAGAATGACAGGAGACTAGGTAAGAAAACAAGGGATCAAAGGAAAAGGAAGTAATCTGCTCAGGCTAAAGGAGCACCCTTGGAAATAATGTAACTCTTCAATTCCATCTCAGCATACACATTTTTGTAGCACTTTTGAATTTCTGCTTTATTACAGTTAATATATTTGTCAAGTGTTTTGTTATCATCAAGCTAAACCCAAATTTATGCCTACAGTTCTAGTAGACATAAATAGGGGGAGATTGTTAAGAATATGTGTATCAGTTTGATGATAAGTTAAACAAAACACTTAAGTAGAAATCTAGTGATTGTAGCCTCAACGGATAAGACCATCTTGGCTATCCGTTGAAGGAGTAGCTTTACTTAGCAATAAGTTTAGTATTGTAGCACATTTCATTCTCTGGATTCAAGTTGTAATTCTTAGATGTTGTAGGAAAGTATCAGTCATGTTGACTACTAGTGGATATGCGAATAGGAGGGCTAATTGTAAATATTTCATGCCTTGTAATTTTGTATAAGTGAAGAAGTATCAACTGATATTGAAGACCCTCAACGGATAAGAAACAAAGCTTCAACGGATGTCTCTAATACTTTAACGGATAATATCCATCAACGGATAAGTGCTTCAACGGATAAAGACTTCAACTGATAATGCATCAACGGATAAAGCCTCAACAGATAAGGCATCAACGGATGAAAGCTTCAACGGATGCTTAGTTCATTAACAGTTGATAGTGACAATTCATAAGCTAACAGAGGCACATGGGTTGACAGAGACAAACTGGAATGTGGAAGCCTCTAGGAGGAATCAAGAAAATGCAGCATTCCCATTCTGATGCAAATAAGGAAGTATTCAAAGATTCACAGATTATCCTAGATTGCATTGGATAGAGAAATGAAGAAGAAACATGTGAAGAATCCTTTCAATTGTATTTTACAGTTTTGTCTTCACTTGTAAACTTGGTGTTATATAAACCAAGTAGCAGCTAGTAATTAGAAGAGATTTTTTCCTGAGCTGTTTAGAAATATCAAGAGAGAAAATCATCTAGTTTGTACTAGGAAGCAGTTGTGATTTAATTCTTTGAATCACAGATTTTCTGAAATAACACATCTCTGGTGGAACAACAAATCCACCAGAAAAGTTTTTAAGTTCTTTGTGTTCTTTACATTTGTGTTTGAATATATATATGTCTGTATCAGCTTCAAGCAATTCACACACATTTGATCACTTAAACACTTAGCCTTAGAAACTGCTCAAAACTTGCAAAAGCTTTGAGATTTACATTCAACCCCCCTTCTGTAAATCTCATTGTTAGTCCACTGGGAATAACAGTTGGTCACATGACTGTCAAACAGTTAAGTGACAGACTTGAGAAAATTGAGGTAAAAACAGAGACTAAAAGGAAAAACAATAGGAATGGTAAAGTAGGGATTAACAAACACAATAACTATACACCTGATAAATATGCTCCTAGAAAATTATGTGTCAAGTGTGGTAGTGTAAATCATTTATCTGTTAATTGCAAATCTGCTATGCCTACTCCCATGTCTGTTCAGTCTCAATTTCCCAACATGAATGCCATGCCTCCCATTCCTGTTAATGTTATATCTACACAGAACATAAATGCACAGTTTGCTAATATGCCATTTGCACCTAATCCTTATTATGCTGCATATAGTATGCTTCAAATGCCACTTAGCATGCCTTACTGGAATAACATGTTTACACCAAGCATGCCATTTCCTGTTAGTCATAACATGCATGATAATTCTGTTGCAATGAATGGTTTCAAAGTTCCAACCCAATTGACTAAGGATGTATCTGAAATTCCTAAGTCAAATGAGATATGACCTAAGAAACAGAAGAAGAAAGCTAACAAGGCAGGACCCAAGGAAACTTGGGTACCAAAATCAACTTGATTTGATTTTGATGTATACAGGGAAACAGAAATAATCTTTGGTACTTGGATAGTGGTTGTTTAAGACACATGACTGGTGATTCTACCCTGCTCACAGAGTTTAAGGAGAGAGCTGGCCCAAGTATTACTTTTGGAGATGACAGCAAGGGTTATACTGTGGGATATGGCTTGATTTCAAAGGACAATGTCATCATTGAGGAGGTTTCCTTAGTGGATGGTCTCAAACACAATCTGTTGAGTATCAGCCTGCTTTGTGACAAAGGCAATTCAGTAACCTTCAACAAAAAAGCCTGTATTGTGACTAATAATCAAAGCAACAAAGTGGTTCTCACTGGTGTGAGAAGAGGAAATGTGTATCTAGCTGATTTCAACTCATCCAAAGCAGAATCTGTAACTTGCCTTCTCAGTAAAGCAAGTCAGGATGAAAGTTGGCTATGGCACAAGAAGCTATCCCATTTAAACTTCAAGACCATGAATGAGCTGGTAAAGAAAGAACTAGTAAGAGGCATTCCTCTAGTGGAGTTTACAAAGGATGGACTGTGTGATGCCTGCCAAAAAGGGAAGCAGATTAAAGCATCATTCAGGAAGAAACTTGATTTAGCAATTGAAGAGCCTTTGCAACTGCTTCACATGGATTTGTTTAGACCAGTCAATGTACTGTCCATCTCAAGGAAAAGATTTTGCCTAGTAATTGTAGATGATTTCTCAAAGTTCTCTTGGACACATTTTCTAAAGTCTAAAGATGAGGCTAGTGAAATCATCATCAATCACATAAGGCAAGTCAACAATCATCCTGATTTCAAAGTTAGAAGAATCAGGAGTGACAATGGAACTGAGTTCAAGAATTCTTTCATGAGAGCATTTTATGAAGAAAATGGGATTCTGCATGAGTTTTCAGCAACAAGGACTCCACAACAGAATGGAGTAGTGGAAAGGAAAAACAGATCACTTATTGAAGCTGCAAGCACAATGCTTGAAGAATCTAAACTACCAACATATTTCTGGGCTGAAGCTGTGAATACTGCATGCTACAATCAAAACATTTCTCTGATTAATCAAGCAAGATGCATGACTCCCTAACAATTGTTCAAGAACAAGAAGCCAACTCTAAACTTTCTTCATGTCTTTGGCTGCAAATGCTATATCCTGAGAAATCAAACTGATCAAAATTGGAAGTTTGATGCTAAAGCAGATGAAGGAATTTTTGTTGGATATGTTGTTGGTAAAGCATATAGAGTCTACAATCTAAGAACCAACATTGTTGTGGAATCTATACATGTTGTGTTTGATGATAAAAAGATTGAAGGACTGATAGATGGAGATTACCATGAGAGCCTCAAATTCGACAATGTGGAGATGGTTAGTGATGACAGTGATGATGAAAGTGATCAAGAAACAGTGTCTAAGGATAATGCAGACAAATCTACCACCAATGAAGCACAAAACTCAACATCCATCGAGTTGCATAATGCTTCATCTGTCGGAAGGCAATATGTGTTATCCGTCAGAAGACAACCTGCCTCATCCGTCGGTACTCAAAATTCACCATCCGTCGGGTTATCAAGAGGAGCAGGAAGTCAAGATAGATCACCTATAGAAAGTACCCCTTTCTCAAATCAAAGATCCACAAACTCAGGGGGAGTTTCTAGCAATCAAAACTCAATCACACATCAAGACAACCATGAGGTCTCTTCATCTAGAGCTAATCTACCTCAACAAAGGAAATGGACAAAAGATCACCCATTTGAGCTTATCATTGGTGATGTTTCTTCTAGAGTTCAAACAAGAAGAGCAACTCAGGAAGAATGTCTATACAGCAGCTTTCTGTCAAAGGAAGAACCAAAGAAGGTAGAAGAAGCTTTGTTGGATCCTGATTGGATTTTAGCTATACAGGAGGAGCTAAACCAATTTGAAAGGAATAATGTATGGAAGCTGGTACCCAAGCCTAAAGGAAAGAATCCAATATACACCAAGTGGGTATTCAGAAACAAGATGGATGAAAATGGCATAGTAATCAGGAATAAAGCTAGATTGGTTGCTAAGGGTTATTATCAGCAAGAAGGAATAGATTTTGATGAAACTTTTGCTCTTGTTGCAAGACTTGAAGCCATCAGAATCTTCTTAGCCTATGCAGCCCATGCCAATTTCAAGGTCTATCAAATGGATGTCAAAAGTGCATTTCTAAATGGAGATTTGGAGGAAGAAGTGTATGTTAGTCAACCTCCTGGTTTTGAAGATCCAAATTTTCCAGAATATGTCTATTATCTTCTGAAAGCACTTTATGGACTGAAGCAAGCACCTAGAGCCTGGTATGACACTTTATCAAAGTTCCTTTTGGAAAATCATTTCACAAGAGGTACTGTAGATAAAACTTTATTTTTCAGAAATGTTAATGGCTCTAGTATACTTGTTCAAATTTATGTAGATGATATTATTTTTGGCTCTACAGATGAGAAACTTTGCAAAAAGTTTGCCAAATTGATGCAAAGTATGAAATGTGTATGATGGGAGAACTAACTTACTTTCTTGGTTTGAAAGTTAAGCAAGTTAGTGATGGAATATCATTAGTCAAACTAAATATATTTTTGATCTTTTAAAGAAGTTTGATCTAATGGATTGCACATCTGCAAAAACTCTCATGGCCACTGCAACTAAGCTTGAATTAAACACTACTGAAAAGTCTGTGGATATTTCAAGTTACAGAGGCATGGTTGGCTCACTTCTGTACTTAACAGCTAGTAGGCCAGATATAATTTTTGCTACATGTTTATGTGCTAGATTTCAGGCTGATCCTAGAGAATCTCACTTGATAGTTATTAAGAGAATTTTCAGATATCTCAAGGGAACACCAAAACTTGGCATTTGGTACCCTAGAGATTCTGGTTTTGATCTAACTGGTTATTCAGATGCAGATTATGCAGGTTGTAGAATTGATAGAAAGAGCACAACAGGAACTTGTCAATTTCAAGGAAACAAGCTTGTGTCCTGGTTCAGTAAAAAGCAAAATTCAATATCTACTTCTACAGCTGAAGCTGAATATATTGCTGCTGGCAGTTGCTGTGCACAGATTTTATGGATGAAAAATCAATTGCTAGACTATGGTTTGCAAGTTGAGAAGATTCCTATTTTCTGTGATAACACAAGTGCAATTGCCATCACTGAAAATCCAGTGCAACATTCAAGGACAAAGCACATAGACATCAAGTACCATTTCATAAGGGAACATGTGATGAATGGTGTAATAACCCCAATTTTTGGAATTTTTGAAACACGGAAGAATAGTAACTTTTGCTGATGATGCTGATTAAGGAAAATTATCAGACCACGCTATATAGGAGTACTGTTATGGAAATTCTAAGATCGTATTAGTATTCCATAAAGTAAATAAGTGTATGTAAAGATCGTCAGAATCCAAATTCAAACACTTTGATTTTTCCCGAAAATCCACCAGATACCGAAAGAATTGAGTATAAGGTAACATGATTAAAAGGATTTAATTCAAGGATTATAAGAGAGGATCATAAAAGGAATATAAAATATTGAGAAAGGTTTAGGGGAACCCAAGTACTAAGATCCCGGGTATGATCCCTCAAATGATAAACGAGAACGAAAGTTAAGCGAACCGTATAACAGATCAGCGGTCATTAGCCAAGTAATTAGGGGTTAATCAAAGAGGTTAATGGATGGTGATGTCATCACACCAACAAGAGGAAGACAAGTGTAACAAGATGACATAAGCAGATGACATGAGCATGACAAAGTGGGAAGGATTGGTTGGTTGATTGTGAGCCACACAATTTTTACCATGGTAACAATTTAATTAACAAACAAAAGGTAGCAACCAAGCCAAGGCAAAACAAATCACAAAACACAAATTAGAAGTTGACTTTTGCTTTCCAAGAACAAAAGCTCTCGGCCAAAACCAGAGCAGCAACTTCAAACTACCATATCTCCTTCAATACTCACTCAAATAGTTAATGAAACTTGTTTATAGTTAATGAAACTTAAGTATAGCTAGTAGTTCATGTGTGGGGTTGTATAAATTGGAAAATCTTGAGGTTTGGGGACTGATGTAGTAAGGTTTGGATGAGGTTTGGTTGTATTGTTGGTTGTGAGTTAAATGGTGGTTGTTTGGAGTGGTTTAAAACTTGGTAATCGCGTAAACATAGTCGTCATAATGCCCAATTTTCCTTAACTGTTCTGTTCTTAACTTTAGGACCCGTGAACTCACTGAAAGATTATAACCTTTGCAATGTTTTGATAGTTCATGTTACGAGCTTCATTTTGATATGTGGTTCTCTTGAATCCGATGTACGGTTTAGGAGAAACGACCGTTTTAAGTAACGGCATTTCGTGAACGAACCATTACCCTTGCCTTACTTTGAAACCTTGGTTAAGGCCCTTAAATGACTAATTGGAGTATAAATCAATTATGTAAAGTGGACTAGGCAGTTGGTAGGGTATTCGCGAAAGCGTCGCCTTAAAATTCTTAATGGTTAATTTATTAAAAATGGTGGAGCCGAGGGTACTCGAACGACTTATGTGATTCGTTAAGCGTAGAAGTGACCATAAGCGAACGTTAGGGTTCAATTGGTTAAAGTCTAGTTTCTTAAGCGACCGGGGATTAATTCCGGCTTATGTTGTTGTTCATAGATTACCGGACCCACTCTAAGCTTAAGTCTACCCCGGAGCACTCAGGCAAGTTTTCTACCCGTTATACTGTTGTTGTGATGTATATATGTATATGCATTATCTTGTGATAAGTGCATGATTGTTATTAACAAATCTTGCGATATATTGGAGCATGCTGATATGGTATATATGCATGTCTGTTTCGTAATCTTGATATCTAATTGTTGATTCAATTGCTTATAAGTTGCATAATACCTATGCTAGAGATAAGCAGTAGTTGCGTATACCCTTAGTATAGGGGACCCAAAGGTGAACATATTTTCTAAACCGGGAGACGATGTTCCCGAGTATATTATATATATATATATATATATTTATTTATTTATTTATATATATATAAATAGTTTTCAAAACTATTATTCGAATAAGGTTTATTCAATAACTTTATTTCACTTAATGAATATTATTTTGAATATTCATTCGAGGACTTATGACTCTGCATATTTTATTTAATGAATATTGTTTTGAATATTCATTCGAGGACTTATGACTCCGCTTATTTTATTTAATGAATATTATTTTGAATATTCATTCGAGGACTTATGACTCCGCTTATTTTACTAAATAAAATTCTTTATTTTATTAAAGAATAATGTTTCGATAATCAAACTTATTTTCGATTATTTAAATAAAGATCGTATTTTCGTATAAGTATATCTTTGATTATTTATTATTCATTTCAAGTATGAGTTTTAAAACTTCTACTTCAATTATTTTTATAAAGATTATTCTTTATGGGAATATTATTTAAATAATAATATTCAGATATTTTCTAATATATTGGGACTGGTTTATTTTATTAAATCAGCATTACTCCAAATATTCTTAAAAATGTTTTCGAGTCTTCAAAATGATTTTTAAAGGTTAGGGCGGATCCCAAAACTCATTTTTTTTATATTTAAGATCTTCCTTTCGAAGGGGATTTAAATACTCGCTCAAAACCTGAGGGATCCGGCTCTTTGGTGTATTTTATATTCGCAACAAGGTTGCTGTTTTGATAAAAGAGTTTTTGATTACTTACCCAACACTTGGGAAGTAAAATTCTTGGAACAAGTTAATCCATTAACAGGCACCGCCTAGGAAATATCGGTGAGTTTTCCTTTCCAACTAGATACGACTTCTTAGTGGAGCCGTATCAACAAGTTTCTACTTGGGGAAAGGGGGACGAGCTTTACGTTTCAGAGTCATGGATTTCATCTGAACTAGGAGTGGCGTAAGTGGTCGAGTGGCGCCGGCCCAGCCTTATTATATTGGCCCAAATGGCCTGGAAGTTCCGCTAAGACGGTCCATTCCTTAGGAGTCCAGGGTTCGGTTGACAAGTAAATCCGACTGTTCTCCTCTACATGTAGAAAATGGTGGGGTTGCACTACTGCGACTGATTATCGTGAGTGGTCTTCCTGGCGCGGCAAACTCCCATAATGAGTTCATCATCCAATTGGATATTTCTGCAACACTACCCAGAGCACTTCGATAGAAAGGCTACGGTTGGGCGATTGTTGAGTGTTGGCAGGGTCGAGTTTTCAAAATGATGTTTTCATCAAATGAAGTATCTCGTAACTTCATTTCATTTTGAGGATATTTCAAAGATTGAATCTATTCAAGTCTTTTCTTGTAGTCTCATCTATGTGATGAAGTTTTGAAACTGATGATACCTTGAACGGTGATTGTTCAAGTAGTATTCGGAAAAGATATAAGTATATTGGAGTATCTTGTAACTTCATCTTTTCAACTTATATCTGGTTAATGATTATCTTATGCATGACAAATATTTTCACAAAAATGTTGAGACAAGGTTAGATATATGAGATCACCTTGCAACGATATTTTTATACAGTTATCAACTGGAACTCTTTGTATATTATGCATGAAAGAGGACTTCCAAGATTTTGAAAAGTATATATACATATATACTGAATATTTTGCGACTTGTTCGCGATAAGATATCAAACTTGGTTCATTTTTTTACTTGACCAAGACTTTCATGAGTACTATGAGAATGCAAATATATTGTTAATCATTATACATATTATTTGGGTGAGCTTGTTGCTCACCCTTGCTTTCTTCTTTCATCACACAACATCAGATAGACAAGATGAACAGGACCAAGCTCCCAATTCGCGAGCGGATTGGAAACGTTCTGCAGTTTCCTATAGGTGTTGATGTCGCTGTAGCTGAGGTAGGAACTACCAATAGGCTAGGATTTCAGCTTTTGATATACCAGACTTATGTATCTTTATGAATTATAATAATGGCAAAGAAATGTAAATTTATTCAAAAACCTTTTTAAGGTGTAATGGCATATAATTGTGGAGTAAAATGACTCGTGTTATTTTTGGATATTCATCTCTGAGACTATAACTTGTGGTGTGTGTGTGTTTATTGTGGGGTCACAGTACAGAGTAGTTAATTGTTTATTAAGATTGGGTGTTATTAAGGGAAATGGAACTCGTGACAACCCGGATCCCCGACCCCGAATTTGGGGGTATTACAGAAATGGTATCAGAGCTAAGCGTTATAAACCTTAGAGATGATGTGATGTTAAATTAATAAGTTCACTAAGATAATAAGAACTCTTTCCAAGTTCATAGTCGGACTACCTAACGTAGTACTGACAGTTAAAACCCTTATGGGAACCCTTATAAATATCGTGATAGAAGCGTAGTTCATTATCGTATATGGTAGCGGGACTCCGAACCCTGAGGTTGAGGAGCAACAGTGCGATGATGTTTTATTACTTATTGGAGATCATATTGTGGCTCCGATAGAGCGTCCTAACAAGGGACCGGATGATGTTCATATTGAGGATGTAGCGGTTGAGGATGTTTTCCTAGAAGGGATTGTTGCTGAGGAGGATCCCGTGGAGGATCCTAACAAAAATGAATAAAGGACCACTGAGAAATTGATAACCTTGGTTAGGGCGACTACCAGAGGTAGGATTGGCCGGTCACTACCGGAGGTTCGTTCAAGTTTGTAAAGATAGTAGCCTCTTTAACGCGGCTACTCGTAAGACTAAGAAGTTCGAATGGACAGAGAAATGTGAGAACAGCTTTTAAGAACTAAAGCAAAAATTGGTGACGAGCCCTATGATGGCGTTGCCGGATGGAAAAGGAGATTTTGTGATGTGTAGTGACGTTTCGCATAAGGAATTATGGTGCTTCTTATACAGCACAACAAGGTAATCGCGTATGCGTCAAGATAATTAAGGGAATATAAAATTTGATATCCCCACCCATGAGCTTGGGCTCGTGGCAATAGTTTTTCCCTAAAGATGTGAGGCACTATTTGTATGGAGAGAAGTGCGATATTTACATAAGCCATAAGTGCTCTAGTACATTTTCACGGAGGAAGAGCTCAACATGCGCTAGAGGAGGTGGTTAGAGCTAATCAAGGATTACGATTATGAGATTCTTTATCATCCAGGAAAAGCCAAAATGGTGGCTAATGCCCTTATTATAAAGGAGAGACTCAAGATGAAAATGTCTTTGGGAGAGTTGATAAAAGATTTTGAGAAAATGGAAATAGAAGTGAAGGTAACCGGAGCCGGTACCGAAAAGCTGTTTGAGATTGCAATACAACCCGAATTATTGGAAAAGAACATATTGTGCCAGAAAAAGTGATGAATGAAGGCAGAGAGCCAACAAATGGATAAGAGATTAATACCGAGAAAGATGATAAGGGAATAATGAGGTATTCCTACAGAATTTGGGTTCCAAATGTTGAAGAGCTTAAAGATGAGATCTTAGATGAAAGCTAGTTTGAGGAATAATGTAACGCCCTCAAGACCCGGGGTATAACTCTGGGGGTTACTAGCTAATCACCAAACCTGTACAATCTGATTAACAATTAATAAAGAAATGAAATTAAACCACTTTAACACTAACCAGGATCTTTTTTTAGGTTGAAGTATGAAAACAAGAACCACTAACTACTTTTATTACCAACCAACATTCAAAGTCTCACAAACTCTCTTTATTAAAAACCATTGTCTAATTCATTTTAAACTAAGTTCAACTTTTATTCAAACACACACACATACTATCTATCAACACTCCACATGCTCGGGCAACTCAAAGCTTTCTTCCTGGATTGGGATCAACACCTTGGGTATGAGAGGATCCCGAGGCTTGACCCGCTTCTTTACCACTCGAGTCCTGATTGGTTTCATATTCCTTCTTAACTGAAAACAATAAGGTGAATAACAACAAAAAAAAGGATGAGCCAAAAATTGCTCAACAAGTCCATAAAATATAAATAGTGTTAAGGCATTTTAAATGAATTCGTCATCCCAGGTATATCTGCAAAGATATAACCTCACGAGAATTGAAAGAAGGCAGGCGAGTACAAATAAACTAAATTGGACACAAGTTCGCATCTATATTCTGCTGATCAGCCAGAATATAATGCAGATCCATATCTCAATATATAGATCCAGTCGGGTACCCAGGCACTACGGCCCATGTCGAGGTACCAGTCATCCCGGTCCTCGGGATTAAGACACACTCAATCCCAAAATATCATTATCCAGTCCATCGCTTAGCAACCAGGATAATCGGTATGCTTTGATATATTCCAAACACTAGAATATATCAATCTCCATGTGTTACCAACAGAATATGAATCAAGAATTGAAATGAAATATGAACAAAGGAATAGAGATTGTATATTAGTGATGAAGAACAATAATCAAGAGAATGTAAATGTGATAAACATTTAAATCAATATCAATATTCTGAAAGTAGAATAGGGGAAAAACTTGCCTTTTGCGCGACTCACTGCAATTGAATCACTTCTGTCTATCACCTTAGACTATTACCGACTCAACTGGCCTGGCTGGCTTAGCTTATGTTGGCAAAAAAGACTGGTTAAGTCATGTCGTACTTCATTTGCATCTTGAATCGACTTCAAACCGATCCTAACATCTACCCATGCGCTTATGACCGACTCATGTATTACATATAAGCAAGTAAGACTCGATTAACCACGTAATACACATAAGCACATAAGTACATAATCATTTTTATGGTTAAAATAATTTTTAAAACCAAAATCGACTCGCTGATCGCTCAACTAATCGTTATCTGACTCGTTTCCCATTTTTCCGGAATTTTTCGGACTCGTCTCGGCACGTAACTCGACTGATAATCAAACAACTCACAAAATCAACTAACTTCTAAAAGAAATTAAGTTTTGATATTATTTTTAATGAAAAGGATTCATTTTTCTGAGTTAACAGGCTTTCGTTTCACGCAAAACGGACTAACGGTTGAATTATTATTAATTAAATACTGATAATTCCATTTATAATCATTATAAATAATTATTACTAATTTTTAAAACCCAAAAATAATTTTTAAATCATTATTTAAGAAAATCTGAATTAAAAATAATTATTCTATAATTTTTGAAATTAAAATGAATTTATTATGATTTATTGAAAATTATTTGATTAATTATCAAAATAATTAATCACTTTTAAATAATTAATAAGTAATAAATAAATAATTAATAATTAAGAAAATAATTCAATCTGATTTTTAGAAAATAATTCAGAATTATTTATAATATAAATTAATTAATTAAATAATTAATTAATTAATCAATTTACAAAATAAATAAAACTGATTTTTAAAATTAATAAAAATAAAAAGTAAAAATAATTTCCAGAAACATATGTCAGAAAACAGACATCTGACAAGGTGGATCAAAACCGGGTTCTGGAAACGGGTCAACCGGGTTGGATTCCGGGTCTGTGAAGAACACCACCGGAATCTGGGTTTAAACCCAGAATCCGACAACTTCACCGGACTCCTGCGAGTCCAATTCCTGGCCAAACGGACACCGTTTGGTTCCGTTTTTTATCCTAAAACATCCCAAACTACTTCCCCAATCTATTTCAGGCCAAAATCGACCAGAAACATCCCTGGATTTCATTCTCCGATCAAAATCATCAAGAACTCCGGCAAAAAATCCAAATCACTCATTTGTACATAACATCACACGTTATATAGTGCAAAATGAAGCCAAGAATATATACAATCAAAGCCCTAACATTACAAGAACCAAATATTCACAGAAATCATCGAGTTGTGTTTTGAAAATTTGACCTAAACCCTAGAAAATGTGAATCACTATCCAAGCATCGTTTATTCAATTGAACACCATGAATCGACTGTAAATCATCTAACAAAGCTATATCAATCATCAAAACATCAAAATAACCCCAGAATCAAAAAGCCCTAATTCGAACATAAACCCTAGAAATCAAATATCAAAAACGATGCAATAAAACGTGAAATTGATGCAAAAAACAGAAAGAACAGATCAAAACCTTCAATTTGGATACTCGAATCACTTGTTTTGGTGCTGTAATCAGATCAAAATCACGACTTGAACTCCTGACCCGAACATGTTCTTCCCGACCCGATTTCAGAGGATTTTTGGTAATTTTGCAGATTTTAATGATTAATTATAATTAATTAAATAAAAATTAGGCTATTTATAGTAGTAAAAATAATACTCCTAATTAAAATTAAGGGGCTAATTATACATTAAATAAAAATATTGGGCCCTAATTTTTATAATTTTTGAGTATTAAAATTTAATTTATAAATATTTTATATATGCAATATATATGCCAAAAATTCCCAAAAATTGTGAATAATGCAAAAATGCAAAGAAATAATATAAATGAAAGTCCTATAATTTTATAAAAATAAAAATGTGATTTTTGTGGGGTTTTTGACACCTAATGGGGCCCGGAAAAGTTATTTTTCGCAAAACGAGAAAATTTATAAATTATCTAGATGTTCAGAACAAGGCGATTGTAAAAGCCATTTGATGAAAAATAAGGCCCATTATTTTATTTGAAATACTGGCTTTAAAATCATCGTTTGGGTCGTAAAACGTTTGAAATAAAACCTATGAATGCATGATAAAATATCTGAAAAATACCTTAAAAAAATACAGAAATGACATGGGATACACGTATCACGTAACAGTTAGAATTTATCAGATAATCACACATAAATGACACATTAATACACATATTTTATTATAATCATGATATAATATAAACGTAAAGTTCCCAGTCGTTACAAATCAGATTTAGAGCAAACCCTGAACGTGATAGTCAGGGAGGTCGCCATCAAGATAGAAGGAACCCATAACATAATGAAGTGGAAAATGAGGATTTAAAATATGTAGGATGACCACGATTATGGGGAGGAGGAGGGAACGTTCAGACTAAGGAAACAGAAGTCGAGTAAGGAAAGGAGACCCGAGACGGTACTCCTATACGACAATTTATGGACCTTTCTAGACAGAACTTACACTATTATCCCCAACCACCACCCTGAGGAAACAATGCGGTGAGAAATTCTTTCAGGACCTTTAAGTCGCTAAGCTCTCAGAGTTCCAAGGAACAAGCTGACCCAGTCGAGGCAAGAGCCTGGCTAAAGGAAATATAGGAATCATTTGAGATTCTAAGTGCTTGACGAATCACAAAAGACTGTTTTTGTCACTTACCCTCCTAAGAGAGAGGCCACCCGCTGGTGAAAGGCCAAGGAAGGCACGGAGCGAGAGATTATAATAAACTGATTTAAGTTCAGTCAATTGTTTTCAGGAAAGTACTTCCCAAGGTTATGGAGATAGTGTAAAAGCTTTAGAGCCAGAACAAAGGCAGACGAGTATGATGAATTATGAATCTAAGTTGTAAAAGTTGTCAAGATTCGTTCTGAGGACACGAATCCAGAATGACAGGATGTTTGAAATCAATGCTTATGTTGTGTTGGTTCATGAAATAATGATAAGAGAAAGGAAAATAAAAGGAAACTTAAGTGGAAAGGAATATAAAGGCAATAGAGTTTGAGGAATGATAAGGGAGTTGGGTATGAGGAAACCCTAAAGACTCGTAGCAATAGAAATAGAAAAGTATGTAATCGTCAGGATGAGGGTGATTCACCATGAGTTAAAATTGATGGTTGAAGGCATAAAAGATACATATATTTTATCCCCTGTAAGTTGGGAGGATTTGAGGAAACCTTGAGATAGTTCGAAGGATAAATAATGAGACCCGGATAGACTGAGGAGACAAGGAAGTAAGAAATTAGGAAAATTGGATGAAGGAAGTGACCTTCAAGAATGTGAAGTGTAAGACCGGTGGCTTGATACCCAGAAAGGGAGACGCCAGGTATGAAAGATATCCCAACATTGAGATGACTATTGAGATAAACAACAAAAGTAAACAAGGAATTATTAAGAAGAAGTTCACGTTGAACACGACCAATATCTCCCAGAACATCCCTGTTGTCATTACCAAATTAGGCAAGCAAAGCGGAAAAAAAACCGTTGTTATCTTTTGGAGGCCATATGGATTGACCTCAGTTTGAATAAGGATGCTATTGTGAAATTAAGTATAGACTATCGAAGTGAGAATGATTGAATAAGGTAATCTATCAAGTATATATGACTTGATTTATCCATGGAAGAGTGTAAGTATCTTTTAAAGGTGGAATTAAGGATAAAACCCCGATAACTTGAAATGAATCCTAGGGGAATGCATAAAGGTTGGCATTTCACCCTTAATAGGGACAGCATGAGTTTTGACAGTATGAATTGGAAAGGATTAAGGTAACAAGAACCTTTAAGGATCAGTGGAGAAATTTTTCAGAAGTATATAGACAATGATTCTGGTATTAGTAAATGGTATCTTTATATGCCCTGTGCCTAGGGTGTACCTGATGAAGGATTTAAGGATAACCTTAGAGGTTTTACGAGGAGAAAGGTAATATTCAAAGTTCTCAAGAATAGAAATTTTGATGAAGGAAATATGACGTAATTATAATAATGCCAGGTGGGGCACGTGTTGAACCATAAGAAAGTATAGATCGATCCAATGAGGGTCGAGATTGGTGAAAACAAGAATGACCCAAGATAAGAGACGTCCAAAGTATGATCGAGAGTCAGTCGTGACAATGTTCACATTCAAAGACCGAGGAAATAAATTAAGGGAAAATTGTGATATATTTTTTTCTCACCAAAGCTTAAGGAAGAGCATTTTCACACCAGCAGTGAATGGAAATGAGGTAGAAAATTTAGTTGAAGATCGTTCAAAGGACATTGATTGTAAGGAACTATTACTATCAGGAAAGGCCAATAAGGTGGCCGACACTCTAACTGTAAAAGAGAAATTATAGGCGCTCGTGTCATAGGAATACAGTAATGATGGTTAAAGCCGTGAAGGTGGTATTATGGTGTGAAAGATTGACATTCCTTCTGATGATCGTGCGATACTCAACCGTAATAGTAGTTTGGTAAAGATTTAATTTATGCAATCGCCGTAAGCGGGCTATCTATCTTAGAAAGTCATATCTTAAGATAAGCCAGGGCCATGTTATGAAAGGACTAAATGAACCCTTGAGTTTTCAGTCTCTTATTGAGGACATATGATTACTAACGGTAATAACCTGCTATTGTTGCTTTGATTGATATTCTTCTGCAATTTTATCTACTTCATGTCATATATACATCAAGTTCAGGAGATGTCCTTCATGGATCACAAACGGTGATATGTTACCTACTTAGAAGGTTTTGATACGGTATGTATGGACTCCGTATGGTTAGCTATTAAAACTTCATGGAAAACGAATGACTACAGTAGGTCAACGGTGGGCCATAGTAATACAGGATTGATTCTGCGAGTAATGAGCCAATTACTTACAACCGTGAGAGTTGTATTGGAATGGATGTTGAGAGTGAGTACCACTAATCGGGTCGTGGTGGTGTATAAGTTATCATTGATAGGCTAATTAAGTCGATTATCTACCTATTGAATACTTATTCCTTCTTACCAATAGAGAGTCGTATTGCTATACGAGGAAGGTTGCGGTGCAAGTATAAAATTCTAGTAACAATGATGTCTAGAATGAAATCCCTTATTCGAGTTTCGATGTCGAGGGAGTTTCAAAGGTGAGTGTTTATGAGCTCAGCAAGAGCATGGGTCCGTCGAATGATGGATGGAATAGCAAAAAAATCTTTAAGCACGTGAAATGCGATGCTATAATACTTGATGTTGATATATATACATATATTTTTGTTCTCCTATGACAAACCTCTATAGTTCAGAGGTGGACTCCAAGCCAGATATTTTGTGGCAGTATATTTTTTTTCATATATACAATTTTCTTCAATTCGTTCTTTTCTTTTCATTTTGTATAAGCTGAGAAGAACAACCCTTCCAGAAGGGGAGGTATTGCTAAATGACTATCTATCTGTGTGATAGAAGCCTAGTAGGATACCACATATTATTTAATTACTTGTCAAGTACTAAAGGTTGGCCACCTTCTGTACTAACTATGCAATAGAACAAGTGTTCATGATCATAGTGATCTCTCAATAAATTCTTTTACTTCTACACGAAGGACCAAGCTTTCGAAGATGGAGGCAGCTAGAGATGAAGTGGTACCAAGTATGGTGGTATTCGGAATGGAAACGCATTCGTGATACTAAGGTTGACGCATTTATTAAAAGGTTATAAAACTCTAGCGAGTAAATGTATATCTAGAATAGTATTCTGTACAGAAGATAGTAACGCTTACGAACCAGAAAAGAAGGAGTATTGAGAAGCAAAAGCTATAATGCTAGAAGCTATGATGAGAGTCTGTGCAATAGACTTGAAAGAATTTAGAATGATCACTTAACGCGGATTGAGTTTTCTTACGACAATAGATCATATGTCATTATCGAGATGTCGCCTTATGAAATCCTTGAGGGAAGACAATGTCGATCTCCCTTATGTTAGGATGAAGTTGCAGAGCGCAAGATGCTCGGACCAGCAGTGGTCCAAAGGACCAGGGATATAATAGATCTAATCAGAAGACGGCTAGTAGTAGCCCTAGATGGACATGAGAAGTATGTTGAATTTTTGGAATTTTTGAAACACGGATGAATAGTAACTTTTGCTGATGATGCTGATTAAGGAAAATTATCAGACCACGCTATATAGGAGTACTGTTATGGAAATTCTAAGATCGTATTAGTATTCCATAAAGTAAATAAGTGTATGTAAAGATCGTCAGAATCCAAATTCAAACACTTTGATTTTTTCCGAAAATCCACCAGATACCGAAAGAATTGAGTATAAGGTAACATGATTAAAAGGATTTAATTCAAGGATTATAAGAGAGGATCATAAAAGGAATATAAAATATTGAGAAAGGTTTAGGGGAACCCAAGTACTAAGATCCCGGGTATGATCCCTCAAACGATAAACGAGAATGAAAGTTAAGCGAACCGTATAACGGTTCAGCGGTCATTAGCCAAGTAATTAGGGGTTAATCAAAGAGGTTAATGGATGGTGATGTCATCACACCAACAAGAGGAAGACAAGTGTAACAAGATGACATAAGCAGATGACATAAGCAGATGACATGAGCATGACAAAGTGGGAAGGATTGGTTGGTTGATTGTGAGCCACACAATTTTTACCATGGTAACAATTTAATTAACAAACAAAAGGTAGCAACCAAGCCAAGGCAAAACAAATCACAAAACACAAATTAGAAGTTGACTTTTGCTTTCCAAGAACAAAAGCTCTCGGCCAAAACCAGAGCAGCAACTTCAAACTACCATATCTCCTTCAATACTCACTCAAATAGTATGTTCTATAGCTCTTTCGAAAGATATTGAGATGGCCTACAACTCTTGTTCACAAGTCTCGTCCAAATAAGCATGGTAAGACCCTCGTTTTGACAGTTCTTTCAATCTGACTTTTAAAAACTTCAAAACTTAACTTTGTGTTCTTGATTTCTTTGGAAAGATCAAGCTTGTAGGAGGCTCCCTAAGACTTCCTAGCTACTCTAATCACTCCAAGGAAGGTATAACACCTCCAAACCCTAACTTTACTTTGAGTATTACGATGGTTTTGATGGTTATAGTAAATGAGAAACATGATGCTTGTGTGTTTAGAGTTTGGATTGGATTTATAGTGATTTGGATGTTGAAATGTTGTTTATAGTTAATGAAACTTAAGTATAGCTAGTAGTTCATGTGTGGGGTTGTATAAATTGGAAAATCTTGAGGTTTGGGGACTGATGTAGTAAGGTTTGGATGAGGGTTGGTTGTATTGTTGGTTGTGAGTTGAATGGTGGTTGTTTGGAGTGGTTTAAAACTTGGTAATCGCGTAAACATAGTCGTCATAATGCCCGATTTTCCTTAACTGTTCTGTTCTTAACTTTAGGACCCGTGAACTCACTGAAAGATTATAACCTTTGAAATTTTTTGATAGTTCATGTTACGAGCTTCATTTTGATATGTGGTTCGCTTGAATCCGATGTACGGTTTAGGAGAAACGACCGTTTTAAGTAACGGCATTTCGCGAACGAACCATTACCCTTGCCTTACTTTGAAACCTTGGTTAAGGCCCTTAAATGACTAATTGGAGTATGAATCAATTATTTAAAGTGGACTAGGCAGTTGGTAGGGTATTCGCGAAAGCATCGCCTTAAAATTCTTAATGGTTAATTTATTAAAAATGGTGGAGCCGAGGGTACTCGAACGACTTATGTGATTCGTTAAGCGTAGAAGTGACCATAAGCGAACGTTAGGGTTCAATTGGTTAAAGTCTAGTTTCTTAAGCGACCGGGGATTAATTCCGGCTTATGTTGTTGTTTATAGGTTACCGGACCCACTCTAAGCTTAAGTCTACCCCGGAGCACTCAGGCAAGTTTTCTACCCGTTATACTGTTGTTGTGATGTATATATGTATATGCATTATCTTGTGATAAGTGCATGATTGTTATTAACAAATCTTGCGATATATTGGAGCATGCTGATATGGTATATATGCATGTCTGTTTCGTAATCTTGATATCTAATTGTTGATTCAATTGCTTATAAGTTGCATAATACCTATGCTAGAGATAAGCAGTAGTTGCGTATACCCTTAGTATAGGGGACCCAAAGGTGAACATATTTTCTAAACCGGGAGACGATGTTCCCGAGTATATTATATATATATATATATATATATTTATTTATTTATTTATTTATATATATATAAATAGTTTTCAAAACTATTATTCGAATAAGGTTTATTCGATAACTTTATTTCACTTAATGAATATTATTTTGAATATTCATTCGAGGACTTATGACTCTGCATATTTTATTTAATGAATATTGTTTTGAATATTCATTCGAGTACTTATGACTCCGCTTATTTTATTTAATGAATATTGTTTTGAATGTTCATTCGAGGACTTATGACTCCGCTTATTTTATTAAATAAAATTCTTTATTTTATTAAAGAATAATGTTTCGATAATCAAACTTATTTTCGATTATTTAAATAAAGATCGTATTTTCGTATAAGTATATCTTTGATTATTTATTATTCATTTCAAGTATGAGTTTTAAAACTTCTACTTCAATTATTTTTATAAAGATTATTCTTTATGGGAATATTATTTAAATAATAATATTCAGATATTTTCTAATATATTGGGACTGATTTATTTTATTAAATCAGCATTACTCCAAACATTCTTAAAAATGTTTTCGAGTCTTCAAAATGATTTTTAAAGGTTAGGGCGGATCCCAAAACTCATTTTTTTTATATTTAAGATCTTCCTTTCGAAGGGGATTTAAATACTCGCTCAAAACCTGAGGGATCCGGCTCTTTGGTGTATTTTATATTCGCAACAAGGTTGCTGTTTTGATAAAAAAGTTTTTGATTACTTACCCAACACTCGGGAAGTAAAATTCTTGGAACAAGTTAATCCATTAACAGGCACCGCCTGGGAGATATCAGTGAGTTTTTCTTTCCAACTAGATACGACTTCTTGGTGGAGCCGTATCAACAAGTTTCTACTTGGGGAAAGGGGGAACGAGCTTTACGTTTCAGAGTCATGGATTTCATCTGAACTAGGAGTGGCGTAAGTGGTCGAGTGGCGCCGGCCTAGCCTTATTATATTGGCCCAAATGGCCTAGAAGTTCCGCTAAGACGGTCCATTCCTTAGGAGTCCAGGGTTCGGTTGATAAGTAAATCCGACTGTTCTCCTCTACATGTAGAAAATGGTGGGGTTGCACTACTACGACTGATTATCGTGAGTGGTCTTCCTGGCGCGGCAAACTCCCGTAATGAGTTCATCATCCAATTGGATATTTATGCAACACTACCCAGAGCACTTCGATAGAAAGGCTACGGTTGGGCGATTGTTGAGTGTTGGCAGGGTCGAGTTTTCAAAATGATGTTTTCATCAAATGAAGTATCTCGTAACTTCATTTCATTTTGAGGATATTTCAAAGATTGAATCTATTTAAGTCTTTTCTTGTAGTCTCATCTATGTGATGAACTTTTGAAACTGATGATACCTTGAACGGTGGTAGTTCAAGTAGTATCCGGAAAAGATATAAGTATATTGGAGTATCTTGTAACTTCATCTTTTTAACTTATATCTGGTTAATGATTATCTTATGCATGACAAATATTTTCACAAAAACGTTGAGACAGGGTTAGATATATGAGATCACCTTGCAACGATATTTTTATACAGTTATCAACTGGAACTCTGTGTATATTATGCATGGAAGAGGACTTCCAAGATTTTGAAAAGTATATATACATATATACTGAATATTTTGCGACTTGGTCGCGATAAGATATCAAACTTGGTTCATTTTTTTACTTGACCAAGACTTTCATGAGTACTATGAGAATGCTCATATATTGTTAATCATTATACATATTATTTCGGTGAGCTTGTTGCTCACCCTTGCTTTCTTCTTTCATCACACAACATCAGATAGACAAGTTGAACAGGACCAAGCTCCCAATTCGCGAGCGGATAGGAAATGTTCTGCAGTTTCCTATAGGGCTATAGCTGAGGTAGGAACTACCAATAGGCTAGGCTTTCAACTTTTGATGTACTAGACTTATGTATCTTTATGAATTTTAATAATGGCAAAGAAATGTAAATTTATTCAGAAACCTTTTTAAGGTGTAATGGCATATAATTGTGGAGTAAAATGACTCATTTTATTTTTGGATATTCATCTCTGAGACTATAACGTGTGGTGTGTGTGTTTATTGTGGGGTCACAGTACAGAGTAGTTGATTGTTTATTAAGATTGGGTGTTATTAAGGGAAATGGAACTCGTGACAACCCGGATCCCCGACCCCGGATTTGGGGGTGTTACAAATAGTACTGTGGAATTACATTTTGTTCCTAGTGAAAAGCAACTTGCAGATATCTTTACCAAGCCACTGGATGAATCCACCTTTTCAAGGTTGGTAAGTGAGTTAGGTATGCTTAATTACTCTTAAATTTATCTGAGTTATTTTGCAAGTTGTAATGTAGCCAGAAATTTAGTTAATTTTTAAGTCTTGGATGAAATTTTGGCTAAGTCAAAATTTACATCTCGACGGATGACCCTTATCCATCGAGTTTAGTCATCCGTCGATATACTACTTGCTAATAAAAGTCAATTACTTTTCTGGAATACTTTATGTCTCGACGGATATCAGTGTATCCTCATCCGTCTAATTGTCTAAATCTCAACCGTTAATTCCCTGAACATTATCCATCGAGTATACTTACAGTTTGTAAGCATTACACGATGGATAATGGGTGGAATTTTCACAGTTTACTTTTAAACGGCTATTTTAGGCAATTTCTATTGGTTAATTTACTTTTCTTTATTATTTTTATCAGTTATTTTTTAGATAGTATAAAAGCTTATTTCATTCCAATTGTTTTCTTTTATCATTCTCAAATTCAACTGCTTTTATTTCATTCTCTCTCAAGCAAATATTCTCTTTCTCTTCAAGCTTTCATTCTCTAACAATAGCACCTGTAGTAAAGATTATGTCTCAAACTGGGTTCATTTATGAGAAGAACAACTTCACTGCTTTGGTCAATAAGGGTATTCAGCAATCAGAGGACTATCACAAGATGATGGACTTTGTGAAGAATTGCAAGCTAAATTATGCCATGCTGGAGTCACTGTAATAACCCCAATTTTTGGGAAATTTTGAAACCCTTATGAATAGTGTTTTTGCTGAATGAGAAAACTTTTCATGCCACACTATGTAGGGGTTCTGATATGGATATTCTGAGATTTTATTAGTACTTTATATGGGATATAAGTGTATGTAAGGATCGTCAGAATCCAAATCCGAACACTTTGATTTTTCCCGGAAATCCAATAGATACGGAAAGAATTGAGTATAAGGTAACAGGATAAAAGGATTTAAATTAAAGGATTATAATAGAGGATCATAAAAAGGAATATAATGTATTGAGAAAGGTTAAGGGAACCTAAGTAATAAGATCCCGGGTATGATCCCTCAAACGATAAACGAAAACGGAAGTTAAGCGAACCGTATAACAGATCAGCGGTCATTAGGCAAAAAATTAGGAAGTTAATCAAAGAAATTAGAGAGGATGATGTCACCCAACCAATGAGAAGAGGACAAGGAGGGGAGGATGACATCATGAGGATGACACAAGCATGACATGGGAAGGAAGGAGGTGTGGTTGAATGAGAACCACACAAAGTCCAAGGTTAATTAGGTAATTAACTAAAACAAAAACAAAACCAAATCAACCAACCAAAAGCAAAACAAAGCAAAACACAAAAAATCTCTCTTTCTTCTTCATGCTCTCGGCTTCTTTCTTAAAAAAATGAAGATCCAAGCTCCACCACTTACTATTTAGCAAGGTAATTATCTAAGCTTCCCCATGGATAGTTACATACTTCCTATAAGTTTAAGCTTCTAATTCCAAGCCAATCTTTTTCTATAAATCATGAAAGAAGATGGTGAATAGTGTTTTTCAAGAACTAAAATTTGTGTTCTTGAAGTTTTGTTTAGATTAAGCTTGGATAAGGACTTTAAGGGTGATTCCAAGCCATTCTCTTGATTCTCCACTCTCCAAGGAAGGTATAAACTACAAACCCTAGCTTTAGTTTTGAGTAATTAGGATTGAATATGATTGATATAGTATATGTGAAGCATGATGCTTGATTGTTTGAAGTTTGGTTGAGTTGTAGAGATTAGTTGGTTTTGTGATATTTTTGGAGTTGGAAATCTTGGTTATTAGTTAATGAACCTAAGTAAAGCTTTTAGTTCATGTGGGGAATAAGTATAAATTGTTAATGTGGATTTGTTGGGGCTGTTATGATGTGGTTTGGATGGATGTTGGTTGTATGATTGATTTGAGGTGGAATTGTGATGGTTTTTGAATGGTTTAAATTTGGGAAATCGCGTAAACATAGCCGTCGTAACGTCTGATTTTCTTTAGACTGCTTTTGTGCATAACATTAGGACCCGAGAACCCCCTTCTAGATTTTGACCATTGCCATGTCTAGATAGCTCGTGTTACGAGCTTCGTTTTGATATGTAGTTCGTTCGATTCCGATGCACGGTTTAGGAGAAATGACCGTTTCAAGTAACGGTGTTTCGCGAACGAAACATTTCCCCTCGCCTTACTTTGAAACATAGGTTAAAGACCAAAAAGGATTAATTAATGTATGAAACAATTATGGTAAGAGTGTTAGGCAGTTGGTAAGACACTCGCGAAGGAATCGCCTTAAAACTCGTAAAGGTTAAATTATTAAAAATGGTGGAGCCGAGGGTACTCGAGTGACTTAAGAGAATCAGTAAGCGCAAAACAAGCGTTAGAGTCTAAGTTAGTTAAAGTATAGGTTTACAAGTGACTTTGGTTTAATTCCAACTTACTTGTTGCTTATAGGTTACCAGACTCGTCCCGAGCCATTCGTAACCCCCAGTCGCTCAGGCAAGTTTTCTACCCATTATACTGTTGTTGTGATGTATACATATGTATATGCATTATCTTGTGATAAATGCATGATTATTATTAGCAAAGTTTTGCGATATATTGGAGCATGTGTTGTGATATTTATATGCATGCATGTTTTGTAATCTTGATATGTATCTGTTGATTCCATTGCTTATAAGTTGCATAATACCTATGCTAGAGATAAGCAGTAGTTGTGTATACCCTTAGTATAGGGGACCCAAAGGTGAACATATTTCTAAACCGGGAGTCGATGTTCCCGAGTATATTATATATATATATATTTTTTTATATATATATGGTTATAGTTTTCAAAACTATTAATCGAATAAGGTTTATTCGATAACTTTAACTTTATTTTATTATTGAATATTATTTGAATATTCATTCGAGGGCTTATTACTCCTTTATATTATTTATTGAATATTATTTGAATATTCATTCGAGGGCTTATGACTCAGTTTATATTATTTAATAAATATTATTTGAATATTCATTTGAGGATCTATGACTCTGATTATTTGTTGAAATATATTCTTTATTTTATTAAAGACTAAGGTGTCAATAATCAAACTTATTTTCGATTATTCAAATAAAGATAGTACTTTCATATAAGTATATCTTTGGTTATTTAATATCCATTTCAAGTATAAGTCTTACAACTTCTACTTCGATTATTTTTATAAGGATTATCTTTATGAGAATATTATTTAAATAATAATATTCAGACATTTTCAAAATATATTGGGACTGATTTACTTCATTAAATCAGCATTACTCCAAACACTCTTTAAAGTGTTTTCGAGTCTTCAAAATGATTTTTAAAAGTTAGAGCGGATCCCAAAACTCATTTTTATATTTAAGATCTTCCTTTTAAAAAGGGGATTTAAATACTCGCTCAAAACCTGAGGGATCCGGCTCTATGGTGTATTTTATATTCGCAACAAGGTTGCAGTTTTGGTAAATGAATTGATTACTTACCCAACGTTCGGGAAGTAAGTCCATCTATCGAGTCGGCATAAGCAACATGGGCTCAGTGGGCGTCCATGATAGTGTAAGTGGCTCAGTGGGAGTCCATCAAATGCATAAGTGGGTGAGTGGCAGTCCAGCATAAGGTCTTATTGCGACCAGGGTGATGACCAGTGGGGAATTCGTCCATCTACTAGTAGAAAAGGTTACTTATTGGTATCTTTGCCTGATCAACAAGATATCAGGTTTATGCCAAAATTCTTTCCTTTCCATATTTATTAGATATTGCAATTCTGTTCATACTTTACATGACAGAGGTTTTCAGGAAATGTATGTATATATATTGGTGTATATATATATCAGGACTTAATGAAGTATATCATAACTTCATTTCCTTTAATAATATTTCAAAGATTGAATCTATTCAAGTCTTATCTTGTAGTCTCATCAGTGTGATGAACTTTCGAAACTAATTATAACTTGAACGGTGGTAGTTCAAGTAGTATTCGGAAAAGATATAAGTATATTGGAGTATCTTGTAACTTCATCTTTTAAACTTATATCTAGTAAATGATTATCTTATGTATGACAAAGATTTTCAGAAAAACGTTGAGACAAGGTTAGATATATTAGATCACCTTGCAACGATATTTTTATACAGTTATAAACTGGAACTTTATGTATATTATGCATGGAAGAGGACTTCCAAGATTTTGAAAAGTATATATGTATATATACTGAATATTTTGCGACTTCATCGTATTAAGATATCAAACTTGGTTCATTTCTTTTGACCAAGACTTTCATGAGCACTATGAGAAGGCTCATATATTATTAATCATTATACATATTAATTTGGTGGGCTTGCTGCTCACCCTTGCTTTCTTCTTTCATCACACAACAACAGATAGAAAAGATGAACAGGACCAAGCTCCCGATTCGCGAGCGGATAGGAAACGTTCCGCAGTTTCCTATAGGCGTTGATGTCGCAGTAGCTGAGGTAGGAACTACCAATAGGCTAGGCTTTCAATTTTTGATGTACCAGATTATGTATATTTATGAATTGTAATAATGGAAAAGAAATGTAAATTTATTCAGAAACCTTTTTAAGGTGTATTCGCATATAATTGTGGAATAAAACGACTTGTGATTATTTTTGGATATTCATCTCTGAGACTATAACTAGTGGTGTGTGTGTTTATTGTGGGGTCACAGTACAGAGTAGTTGATTATTTATTAAGATTGGGTGTTACTAAGGGAAATGGAACTCGTGACAACCCGGATCCCCGACCCCGGATTTGGGGGTGTTACAGAAGTGGTATCAGAGCTAAGCGTTATAAACCTCAGAGATGATGTGACGTTAAGATAATAAGTTCACTAAGATAACAATAATTCTTGCCAAGTTCATAGTCGGGCTACCTAACGTAGTACCGACAGTTAAAACCCTTATGGGAACCCTTATAAATATCGTGATAGAAGCGTAGTTCGTTATCGTAGATGGTAACGGGACTCCGAACCCTGAGGTTGAGGAGCAACAGCGCGATAATGTTTTATTACTAATTGGAGATCAGATTGTGGATCCGATAGAGTGTCCTAATGCAGGACCGGATGATGTTGATATTGAGGATGTAGCGATTGAGGATGTTGTCCTAGAAGGGATAGTTGCTGAGGAGGATCCCATGGAGGATCCTGGCAAGAATGAATAAAGGACCACTGATGAATTGATGACCATGGTTAGGTCGACTACCAGAGGTAGGATTGGTCGGTCACTACCGGAGGTTCGTTCAAGTTTGTAAAGATAGTAGCCCCTTTGAAGCGGCTTACTCGTAAGACTAAGAAATTTGAATGGACAGAGAAATACGAGAAAAGATTTTAACAACTAAAGCAAAGGTTGGTGGCGACCCATATGTTGGCGTTGCCGGATGAAAAAGGAGATTTTGTGAATTGTAGTGACGCTTCGCATAAGGAATTAGGGTGCTTCTTATATAGCACAACAAGATAATCGCGTCTGCGTCAAGACAATTAAGGGAATTTAAAATTCGATATCCCCACCCATGAGCTTGGGCTCGTGGCAATAGTTTTGCCCTAAAGATTTGAGGCACTACTTGTATGGAGAGAAGTGTGAGATTCACAAACTATAGGAGCTCTAGTACATTTTTACGTAGAAAGAGCTCAATATACGCCCGAGGAGGCGGTTAGAGCTAATCAAGAATTATGATTGGGAGATTCTGTATCATTCGGGGAAAGCCCATGTGGTGGCTGATGCCCTTAGTAAAAAGGAGAGACTCAAGATGATCATGTCTTTGAGAGAGTTTATAAGAGATTTTGAGAAAATGGAAATAGAAGTGAAGGTAACCGGAGCCGGTACCGAAAAGCTGTTTGAGATTGCAATACAGACCGAATTATCGAAAAAGAACATATTGTGCCAGAAAAAGTGATGAATGAAGGCAGAGAGCCAACAAATAGATATGAGATTAATACCGAGAAAGATGATAAGGGAATAATGAGGTATTCCTATAGAATTTGGGTTCCAAATGTTCAAGAGCTTAAAGATGAGATCTTAGATGAAAGTCATAGTTCAAGGAATAAGATTAAGGGCAAACCCTGAATGTGATAGTCAGGGAGGACGCCATCAAGATAGAAGGAACCCATAACATAATGAAGTGGAAAATGAGGATTTTAACGTATAAGATAACCCCAAGTATGGGAGAAGGATGAAACATTTCATACTAAGGAAACAGAAAGTCGAGTAAGGAAAGGAGACCCGAGACGGTACTCCTATACGGCAATTCATGGACCTGTCTAAAAAGAACTTAGACTATTATCCCCAACCACCACCTTGAGGAAATAATGCGGTAGGAAATTCTTTCATGACCTTTAAGTCGCTAAGCTCTCAGAGTTCCAAGGAACAAGCTGACCCAGCCGAGGCAAGAGCCTGGCTAAAGGAAATATAGGAATCATTTGAGATTCAAAATGATTGATGAACCACAAAAGACTGTTTTTGTCACTTACCCTCCTAAGAGAGAGACCACCCGCTGGTGAAAGGCCAAGGAAGGCACGGAGCAAGAGATTATAATAAACTGATTAAAGTTCAGCCAATTGTTTTCGTGAAAGTAATTCCCAAGGTTATGGAGATAGAGTAAAAGCTTAGAGCCAGAACAAAGGCAGACGAGTATGATGAATTATGAATCTAAGTTGTAAAATTTATCAAGATTCGTTCTGAGGACACGAATCCAGAATGACGGGATGTTTGAAATCAATGCTTATGTTGTGTTGGTTCATGAAATAATGATAAGAGAAAGGAAAATAAAAAGAAACTGAAGTGGAAAGGAATACAAGGGCAATAGAGTTTGAGGTATGATAAGGGAGTTGGGTATGAGGAAACCCTAAAGACTCGTAGCAATAGACATAGAAAAGTATGCATTCTTCAGGATGAGGGTGATTCACCATGAGTTAAAGTTGATGGTTGAAGGCATAAGAGATATATATAGTTTACCCCCTGTAAGTTGGGAGGATTTGAGGAAACCTTGAGATAGTTTGAAGGATAAATAATGAGACGCGGATAGACTGAGGAGACAAGGAAGTAAGAAATTAGGAAAATTGGATGAAGGAAGTGACCTTCAAGAATGTGAAGTGTAAGACCGGTGGCTTGATACCCAGAAAGGGAGACGCCAGGTATGAAAGATATCCCAACATTGAGGTGACTGTTGAGATAAACAACAAAAGTAACTAAGGAATTATTAAGAAGAAGTTCACGTTGAACACGACCAATATCTTCCAGAACATCCTTGTTACCATTACCAGATTAGGCAAGAAAAGCGGGTAACCATTGGTATCTTTTGAAGGCCATATGGGTTGACCTCAGTTTGAATAAGGATGCTATCGTGAAATTGGTATAAACTATCGAGGTGGGAATGATTGATTAAGATAATCTATCAAGGATATAAGACTTGATTTATCCATGGAAGGATGCAAGTACCTTTTTAAAGGTGGAATTAAGGATAAAACATCAGTAACTTAAAACGAATCCTAGGGGAATGCATAAAGGTTGGCATTTCACCCTTAATAGGGATAGTATGAGTTTTGACAGTATGAATTGGAAAGGATTAAGGTAATAACAACCTTTAAGAATCAGTGGAGAAATTTTTCAGAAGTATATAGACAATGGTTTTAGTATTAGTAAATGGTATTTTGATATGCCCTGTATCTAGGGAATACAGGAGGAACGATTCAAGGATAACCTTAGAGGTTTTACAAGGAGAAAGGTAATATTCAAAATTCTCAAGAATAGAAATGTTGATAAAGGAAATATGACGTAATTATAATGTTGCCAAGTGGGGCACGTGTTAAACCACGAGAAAGTATGGATCGAACCAGTAATGGTCGAAATTGTTCAGGGCAATTAGGACTTAAGATAAAAGATGTTCTAATTATGATTGAGAGTCAGTCATGACAGTGATTAACCTCTAAAGACTGAGGGGATAACTTATGGAAAAATGGTGATATTTTTTTTACCCATCTGATTTTAAGGAAAACATCTTCACTCAAGCAGTGATCGGAAATAGGGTAGAAAATTAGTGAAAGTGGTTAAGACGACATTGATTGTAAGGAAATATTACTATCAGGAAAGGCCAAAGAGGTGACCGACACTTTAAATGTAAGAGGATAATTATAGGCGCTCGTGCGAGAGGGATACAGTGATGATGGTTAAAGCTGTGATGGTTGTATTTTGGTTTGGAAGATTGTCATTCCTTCTGATGACTGTGCAATACCCAACCATAATAGTAGTTGGTAAAGGTTTAATTCGTGTAATCGCCATGAGCGGGCTATCTATCTCAGAAGATACTATTTTGAGATAAGCCAGGACCATATTTCAAAAAGGACTAAACAAACCTTTGAGTTAAGTCTTCTATTGAAGGCATATGATTAAGAATGGTATTAACCTGCTATCGTTGCTTTGAGTGAAACTCTTCTGCAATTTTATCTGCTTCATGTCATGTATATATGTCAGAATCCGGAGTGTACTCCATGAATCATGAATGGTGATTATGTTACCTCCTTAGAAGGATTTGATACGACATGTATGGACTCCGTATGGTTAGCTATTAAGACTTCATAGAAAATGAATGACTACAGTAGGTCAGTGGTGGACCATGGTAAGGCAGCAATGATTCTGCGAGTAATGAGCTGGTTATAACCGTGAGAGTTGTATTGTAATGGATGTTGAGATTGAGTACCACTAAACGGGTCATTGTAGTGTATAAGTTATCATTGATAGACTAATTAAGTAGAGTATCTACCTATTGAATATTTATTCTTTCTTATCAATAGAGAGTCGTATTATTATACGAGGAAGGTTACGGTGCAAGCATAGAATTCAAGTAACGATGATGTCTAGAATGAGATCCCAGGTTCGATTTTCGGTATCGAAGGAGTTTCAAAGGTGATTGTGTATAAGCTCGAGGAAGAGCATGGGTCCATAGAATGATGGACGGAATAGGAAAAATATTTAGGCATGTGAAATACGATGCTATAATACTTGATGTTGATATAAATACATATATGTTTTGTTCTCCTATGACAAACCTCTATAGTTCAGAGGTAGGTTCCAAGCCAGATATTTTGTGGCAGTATATTTTTATATATATACAATTCTCTTCAATTCGTTCTTTTCTCTCCTTTTCATTTCATGTAAGCTGAGAAGAACAACCCTTCCAGAAGGGGAGGTATTGCCGAATGACTATCTATCTGTGTGATAGAAGCCTAGTAGGATACCATCTATTGTTTAATTGCTTGTCAAGTACTAAAGGCTGGCCACCTTCTGTACTAACTATGCGATATAACAAGTGTTCATGATCATAGTGATCTCTCAATAAATTCTTTTACTTCTATATGAAGGATGAAGCTTTCGATAAGAGAAACAGCTGAAAAAGGAGTAGTAAAATTTTGGTGGTATTCGGAATGGAAACACATTCGTGATACTAAGGTTGACATGGTTATTAAAAGGTTATAGAACGCTAATGAGCAAAAGTGTAACCAGTATAATATTAGGAACGGAGGGCAGTGGCGATTACGAACTGGAAAAGAATGGGTATTGAGAAGCAAAAGCTCTAATGTTAAAAGCTATAATGAGAGTCTGTGCAATAGACTTGAAAGAAATTGGAATGATCACTTAACACGGATTGAGTTTTCTTACGACAATATATCATATGTCATTATCGAGATGCCGCCTTATGAGATCCTTGAGGGAAGACAATGTCGATCTCCCTTATGATTAGGATGAAGTTGTAGAGCGCAAGATGCTCGGACCCGCAGTAGTCCAAAGGACCAAGGATATAAGAAATCTAATCAGAGGATGGCTGGTAGTAGCCCAAGATGGGAACACGAAGTATGTTGATTTAACACGAAAGGACAAGGAATGGGAAATAGGGGACCTAGTAATATTATAGGTATCCCTTGGGAAAAGGGTTGATGAGATTCGGAAAGAAAGGAAAGCTAAGTCCACGAATTGTTGGACCCTTGGATATATTAAGACGTATTGGGAGGATAGCATATGAGCTAGCCCTAACCCCGAACATGTAGCAGGTCGTAACATGTTCCACGTATCAATGTTAAGGAAGTGTAATTCAGATGCCAGATAAATAGGGGCATATGAACGCATAGACATGCAACCCGACGTAACCTATATGAAGTGACCAGGAAGGGTTATAGAGTGAAAAGGAACAAGTGCTTAGGAGAAGGATTATCAAACTAGGCAGAGTTTGGTGGTAGGACCACAATGTGGGAAAATTTACTTGAGAGTTAGAAAGTGCAATGCTAAGAGGGTATCCCTATTCATTTTCTATCTGATTCCGGGACGGAATCCTTTTAAGGAGGGGAGACTATAATAACCCCAATTTTTGGGAAATTTTGAAACCCTTATGAATAGTGTTTTTGCTGAATGAGAAAACTTTTCATGCCACACTATGTAGGGGTTCTGATATGGATATTCTGAGATTTTATTAGTACTTTATATGGGATATAAGTGTATGTAAAGATCCTCAGAATCCAAATCCGAACACTTTGATTTTTCCCGGAAATCCAATAGATACGGAAAGAATTGAGTATAAGGTAACAGGATAAAAGGATTTAAATTAAAGGATTATAATAGAGGATCATAAAAAGGAATATAATGTATTGAGATAGGTTAAGGGAACCTAAGTAATAAGATCCCGGGTATGATCCCTCAAACGATAAATGAAAACGGAAGTTAAGCGAACCGTATAACAGATCAGCGGTCATTAGGCAAACAATTAGGAAGTTAATCAAAGAGATTAGATAGGATGATGTCACCCAACCAATGAGAAGAGGACATGGAGGGGAGGATGACATCATGAGGATGACACAAGCATGACATGGAAAGGAAGGAGGTGTGGTTGAAAGAGAACCACACAAAGTCCAAGGTTAATTAGGTAATTAACTAAAACAAAAACCAAACCAAATCAACCAACCAAAAGCAAAACAAAGCAAAACACAAAAAATCTCTCTTTATTCTTCATGCTCTCGGCTTCTCTCTTAAAAAAATGAAGATCCAAGCTCCACCACTTACTATTTAGCAAGGTAATTATCTAAGCTTCCCCATGGATAGTTACATACTTCCTATAAGTTTAAGTTCTAATTCCAAGCCAATCTTTTTCTATAAATCATGAAAGAAGATGGTGAATAGTGTTTTTCAAGAACTAAAATTTGTGTTCTTGAAGTTTTGTTTAGATTAAGCTTGGATAAGGACTTTAAGGGTGATTCCAAGCCATTCTCTTGATTCTCCACTCTCCAAGGAAGGTATAAACTACAAACCCTAGCTTTAGTTTTGAGTAATTAGGATTGAATATGATTGATATAGTATATGTGAAGCATGATTCTTGATTGTTTGAAGTTTGGTTGAGTTGTAGAGATTAGTTGGTTTTGTGATATTTTTGGAGTTGGAAATCTTGGTTATTAGTTAATGAATCTAAGTAAAGCTTTTAGTTCATGTGGGGAATAAGTATAAATTGTTAATGTGGATTTGTTGGGGCTGTTATGATGTGGTTTGGATGGATGTTGGTTGTATGATTGATTTGAGGTTGAATTGTGATGGTTTTTGAATGGTTTAAATTTGGGAAATCGCGTAAACATAGCCGTCGTAACGTCCGATTTTCTTTAGACTGCTTTTGTGCATAACATTAGGACCCGAGAACCTCCTGATAGATTTTGACCATTGCCATGTCTAGATAGCTCATGTTACGAGCTTCGTTTTGATATGTAGTTCGTTCGATTCCGATGCACGGTTTAGGAGAAACGACCGTTTCAAGTAACGGCGTTTCACGAACGAAACATTTCCCCTTGCCTTAATTTGAAACATCGGTTAAAGACCAAAAACGGTTAATTAATGTATGAAACAATTATGGTAAGAGTGTTAGGCAGTTGGTAAGACACTCGCGAAGGAATCGCCTTAAAACTCGTAAAGGTTAAATTATTAAAAATGGTGGAGCCGAGGGTACTTGAGTGACTTAAGAGAATCAGTAAGCGCAAAACAAGCGTTAGAGTCTAAGTTAGTTAAAGTATAGGTTTACAAGTGACTTTGGTTTAATTCCAACTTACTTGTTGCTTATAGGTTACCAGACTCGTCCCGAGCCATTCGTAACCCCCAGTCGCTCAGGCAAGTTTTCTACCCATTATACTGTTGTTGTGATGTATACATATGTATATGCATTATCTTGTGATAAATGCATGATTATTACTAGCAAAGTTTTGCGATATATTGGAGCATGTGTTGTGATATTTATATGCATGCCTGTTTTGTAATCTTGATATGTATCTGTTGATTCCATTGCTTATAAGTTGCATAATACCTATGCTAGAGATAAGCAGTAGTTGTGTATACCCTTAGTATAGGGGACCCAAAGGTGAACATATTTCTAAACCGGGAGTCGATGTTCCTGAGTATATTATATATATATATATATATTTTTATATATATATGATTATAGTTTTCAAAACTATTAATCGAATAAGGTTTATTCGATAACTTTAACTTTATTTTATTATTGAATATTATTTGAATATTCATTCGAGGGCTTATGACTCCTTTATATTATTTATTGAATATTATTTGAATATTCATTCGAGGGCTTATGACTCAGTTTATATTATTTAATGAATATTATTTGAATATTCATTTGAGGATCTATGACTCCGATTATTTGTTGAAATATATTCTTTATTTTATTAAAGAATAAGGTGTCAATAATCAAACTTATTTTCGATTATTCAAATAAAGATAGTACTTTCATATAAGTATATCTTTCGTTATTTAATATCCATTTCAAGTATAAGTCTTACAACTTCGATTATTTTTATAAGGATTATCTTTATGAGAATATTATTTAAATAATAATATTCAGACATTTTCTAAATATATTGGGACTGATTTACTTCATTAAATCAGCATTACTCCAAACACTCTTTAAAGTGTTTTCGAGTCTTCAAAATGATTTTTAAAAGTTAGAGCGGATCCCAAAACTCATTTTTATATTTAAGATCTTCCTTTTAAAAAGGGGATTTAAATACTCGCTCAAAACCTGAGGGATCCGGCTCTATGGTATATTTTATATTCGCAACAAGGTTGCAGTTTTGGTAAATGAATTGATTACTTACCCAACGTTCGGGAAGTAAGTCCATCTATCGAGTCGGCATAAGCAACATGGGCTCAGTGGGCGTCCATGATAGTGTAAGTGGCTCAGTGGGAGTCCATCAAATGCATAAGTGGCTGAGTGGCAGTCCAGCATAAGGTCCTATTGCGACCAGGGTGATGACCAGTGGGGAATTCGTCCATCTACTAGTAGAAAAGGTTACTTATTGGTATCTTTGCCTGATCAGCAAGATATCAGGTTTATGCCAAAATTCTTTCCTTTCCAGATTTATTGGATATTGTAATTCTGTTCATACTTTACATGACAGAGGTTTTCAGGAAATGTATGTATATATAGGTGTATATATATATCGGGACTTAATGAAGTATATCATAACTTCATTTCCTTTAATAATATTTCAAAGATTGAATCTATTCAAGTCTTATCTTGTAGTCTCATCAGTGTGATGAACTTTCGAAACTAATTATAACTTGAACGGTGGTAGTTCAAGTAGTATTCGGAAAAGATATAAGTATATTGGAGTATCTTGTAACTTCATCTTTTAAACTTATATCTAGTAAATGATTATCTTATGTATGACAAAGATTTTCAGAAAAACGTTGAGACAAGGTTAGATATATTAGATCACCTTGCAACGATATTTTTATACAGTTATAAACTGGAACTTTGTGTATATTATGCATGGAAGAGGACTTCCAAGATTTTGAAAAGTATATATGTATATATACTGAATATTTTGCGACTTCATCGTATTAAGATATCAAACTTGGTTCATTTCTTTTGACCAAGACTTTCATGAGCACTATGAGAAGGCTCATATATTATTAATCATTATACATATTATTTTGGTGGGCTTGCTGCTCACCCTTGCTTTCTTCTTTCATCACACAACAACAGATAGAAAAGATGAACAGGACCAAGCTCCCGATTCGCGAGCGGATAGGAAACGTTCCGCAGTTTCCTATAGGTGTTGATGTCGCAGTAGCTGAGGTAGGAACTACCAATAGGCTAGGCTTTCAACTTTTGATGTACCAGATTATGTATATTTATGAATTGTAATAATGGCAAAGAAATGTAAATTTATTCAGAAACCTTTTTAAGGTGTATTCGCATATAATTGTGGAATAAAACGACTTGTGATTGTTTTTGGATATTCATCTCTGAGACTATAACTAGTGGTGTGTGTGTTTATTGTGGGGTCACAGTACAGAGTAGTTGATTATTTATTAAGATTGGGTGTTACTAAGGGAAATGGAACTCGTGACAACCCGGATCCCCGACCCCGGATTTGGGGGTGTTACAGTCACCCACAATCTTCTGTGAAGTTGTTGAAGAGATGTGGACCACTGTTATCTACAACTCTGCTGACAAGACCATCATTCTAACCATCAAAGGTAATGAGTTATGTATCAATAGTGATGTGATAAAAGCATGTTTCAAAATTTCTGATAATAATGTGACTTCACCACACAATGACACTGATATTATCAATATGCTTAATTCCATGCATTATGCACTTCCTACTACTAAACTAAGTGATATTAGGAGATTGGGTCTTAGGAAGGAGTGGAGTTTCTTGTGTTATGTGGTTACTAAAGTTTTCTCTGGAAAAGTCAGTAATTTTGATTTAGTGAATATTTTCATGCTTAACATGCTATACATGCTAGTTACAGATAAATTTTATAATTTCGGTGACCTTGTCTTGTTTGAGTTAGGTTTTAAACTAGGTGAGTTAGCTAAAAGAGGAAAGAATGTGTATTATGCTAGATTTTTCATGTTATTGGCTAACCATCTATGTCAAGAGATTGTGCTTGAGAACCCAAACAACAAACTGGCTTGTTGGGTTCAAGAGAGAAGACTCATTGCAGATTTGAATAGAGCTAACTATCACAAGGATGTGCTAATGTTCTATTTTCCTGTAATGCAGGCACCTCGGGTAAGTGAGGTAAGTTCATCCATCCCTACAACTATTCCAACCTCCACTATTTCTTTGACTTCAGGAGTAGCTATGGTAACTGTGCCAATGACCAAACAGTTGCCTACCAAAGCCTCCAAACCCTCTACAATTTCCAAATCTAAATCAAAGAAAACCCCCTTTGGCATCTCTCAAAAGATGCCAGTTGAAAAATCCACAAAAGCAAAAGAGGGGAGTATGAAGGAGGGAAAGCCAGGTGAGGGAAGGGGTGAACATCAAAGAAACCCCAAGAATAAGGTTGGAGAGTTGAGTGAATCCCATCCTAGCCACACTGCAGTTTCCCAACAAACTACAGTGCTTAAAAAGGATAAAAGCTCACTTCTAGCTGCATCCTCCCAAAAGGATGCAGTTATTGAACAAAACTCTCGGCCTAGAACACAGGCCAAAAGGGTTAGGGACACAAGCTCTCCCCAAACTTACACAAGAAAGAAGAAATCTAAAACCTCTGGGGATGCACAGGGCACACACACAGTGCAAACTGGTGCTAAAGACACAGTCCCTGCACTCTCTCACATTCAGTTTGATGTGGCCCCAATAAATGTGGAGTCACAGCCAAAATCTCTATTTATAGAAGCATCTGATACACCATACTCACCAACAAACTCTCTGGAAGTGGATATGATAAACACTTCAATTCCTGATTCCCCTTCTTTAACTCTGTTGGGGAAGCCAAAATCTAGTGCAAGTGAGCATCATCTTTTAGATGATTTGTTGGCTCACTTGCCAATTCTTTCAGATACTATTGTGACATCTGTGCCTCAAATATCTTCAATCAACACAGAGTCAACAATAGTTTCTCTTCCCACCTCATTCATTTCTACTCTCTCGATGGATATTGCTCATCCGTCGAGTAGTGATTGTATCCCGACGGATAAGCTTAACAGCAGTTATCCGTCGGATAGCATTACCACTCACTCGATGGATATCACTTATCCGTCGAGTATCTCTGCACAACTTCAAACTTCAATTATTTCAAGTGCAGAAGATTTAGTGGTTGTAAAGTCACTCTTAGGACTGAGAGAGGAGAGTGTATTGAGTGAGAGGCCGGGTTGCTCCCAGGAAAAAGGAGAGGAAAAGAGTGAAAATCAGCAATCCATTTATTCAGGATTGGAAAAAGTGAGTGAGAGGAGTCCCACCTTAGTAGGTGAAGGTGAGGGTGTGAGGGTGGGGAGCCAGGGTGAGACCCTAATGCAAAAAAGAGAGAACATGAGAGAAAAGTAGGTACAGAAGCTATAAGGGTGGATCCAGCCATTGCTAGTGAGTCAATGATTGTGGATGATGCTAAAAAGGAAAGACAATTTCAGCAACATTACAAAGTTGTAATTGATAACATTTCCTTGGATGCTGACACTTTTACTCACCCTGTGTCAGCCTATCAACTGTTGGCTGCTCAGGGCAATGTGGAGGCAGAACAGACTTTGAACTTAGTACATACTTCAGAATCTCTTCAAAGAGAGCTGTCAATAGGATGCCTTCTCAAGCTGGTGAGCCATCTGAAGAATTTGAAGTAAATTCTAATGATGATGACTCTGTTTCTTTGGATGGAAGCATGAACTTAGGGGGAGATGAAGGCCCAAGTTCTGTTCCAAATTTACCTAAATGGGCATGGACAAAGGAATCGACACCAGGACAATTTGGTGTATCTTTGGTCAAGCAGGTTATGGCTATTCAAAAGGCCCTTTAGGAAACTTCAGATACTGGTACCAAGGCTATTCTTCAAGCTCACCTAGATTCTCTACATCTCATGAAGATACAGCAATTAAGACAGAATCTGAGTGTGGATGAACTCAAAAAGGATATAGCTGACTTGAAGACCTACAATTCTGAGAAGCTGGATTCAGTCATGCCATATGGTACCATGCAGGATCTATTACTGAGACTGAGGAGAGAATCAGATTCTGAAAAGAAGCTGGCCAAGCTGGAAGATAGAGTTCAAGTTATTGAGAATTTTGTGGCTATCATTCTTCAAAATCAACAGTCTCAGACAAATCTTCTCATGCAACTGGTTAAAGCACAAGGCCTAACTCCTCAACTTGATGATAACAAAAAGGGGGAGAGAGAACCAAGTAAGGGGGAGAAAGGACCAAGTGAGGAGGAGAAACTTCAAGTACAAATTAGCAAAGTAATTGTACCTTCAATTACTGTCTCCAAGCCACCAGTTGCAGATGGTATAGATCTAATTAAAGCAGCAGCAGCACACTTGAAAGTTGCTGAGAAAGGAAAGTTGAGTTTGATCAACTGGGATAAGATTGATGAGGAGATACAGACGAAGTTTGAACTTGTCAAGGAGCCAGTTAAGTCAGCCATCCATCACTCTCAAGTCAAGCAAATCAGTGTGAATGAGATGAGCATGAATTATCTGGAAAAAGGACAATCTTCCTGCATCAAGTCTCCAAAGGCTGAAATAATTCTTAAACCAAGGGCAAATTATCCAAAATCATCTTTGAAGAACTCCTTGGACACCGTATATGAGACACCCAAGCCTGATGAGAAGAAGCTTTTGTAAAGATCAATTATCTTCTATAAAGATCTAGCTGATTCAGCTTCAAAAAGGAGAATTGCTAAGATATTCAGAAATGGAAAGGAAATTTGTGTGGTAGCTGGACATCCATAATTTGCTCAAGCAAAGAGAGAAGAAAAAGCCAGATTAAAGCAGGAAAAGAAGCAAGCTGCTCTAGATGCAAAGAAGACTAAACAAAAGAAAGAGCAGATTGCTATCTTGGCCAAGCTACAGGATGTGAATTCATCTCAACAAATTCCCTCTCAACCATCTGATGCCACTGAATCAAGGAAGCAAATTGAAGAATAGAAGAAATCCCCAAGGAAGAAAGAATTGGCTAGAAGAACAAAAAGGAAACTGGATATTGTTGAAAAAGAATTGGAAGATCAATTTCCTAAGGTACCCACACCAGCTACAACTCAAGCATCAAAGCCCTCTGTGGTATTTGAAGATATAAAGGTGGTGGATCCCTACAGGAATATTCATGGTGAACCTATTGTGCCCAAGGATGAGTGAATAGAGTGGGATAACATACCAATTCCTGACTTCAGTTTACCAATCCTTAGCAAGCCAAAAAGGACAAAGTCAAGGGCAGTCAAGAAAGTGAAGCTGTCACCTCTCAAATCCAAATCAATAGTTAAAGCTCAACCCAAAGTCAACAGGGGAGACTACTTGTACTTGTGTGACATCAAAGAGTTTTCAGATCTAAATCTTTATCTGGATGAACTAGATGAAGTGAGGGGAATTGATGCATACAGAAACCTACCTGAAAGGTTAGTGTTCAAGTACAAAGGAGGAAAGGAGATTGTGTGGCCACTTCACAGGATTCTTCAAGAGAGCCAAGCTGTACTGATTAAAGTTTATTCATCCTTCAAGAAGAACTTTGGGTTCAATGTCACTGCAAGAAGACTAGTAGTGAAGAAGATTGAAGAACTAAGGAGTATTAGAGCTAAAGATGCACCCCCAAAGACTCTAATCATCCCATACACAGGGAGAAGAGTGCATCTAAGGCCCTACTGGATGATGGAGTTCATATATGACAAAGGTGTGAGAAGATTCTTCAGGTTAGAAGACCAATTGAGTATCTCTAGCAATGAGAGTCTCTTGGAAATGCAAGAAAAGCTAGATCTCTCATAATCTGATGAACTGGAATTCCACATGCAGCTCCAAAATCAGATTGATGAAAACAACAGGAAGCTTGGAAGAAGATCCAGACCTTCAAGAAACTAGAAAAATCTGCTCAGGCTAGAGGAGCATCTTGAAATGACTGTGAGCCAAACTTTGTACATTTTAATTATTTGAAGCACTTTCAGTATTATCTACTTGTCTTTAAAGTTGTATGTTTAGGATGTTTTGTTATCATCAAGTATCTCTTAATTTATGCCTACAATTCCAGTAGACATAAATTGGGGGAGATTGTTGTGAATATGTTGTGTACTTGATGATTTCATAAACAAAACATCTAAGCAGATTTTACTTAGTGAAATAATGTAGCACTCGACGGATAAGAATTATAGTCCCGACGGATAACTCATTATAGTCCCGACGGATGTTGACTTATTATCCATCGAGTGAGTAGCTTATGTAATAATGAGTCTGTAGCACAGTTTTGTATACATCTTTGTATAGATTCTGTAGTAGCATATAAGTCATGTTGACTATAACTAGATATGCATAATAGGTTGATTAATTGTATATAAATGATGTCTTGTAATTCTGCATAAGTGAAATAAAGTCAAGTGCCAAAATAGCTACCGACGGATGATTAACAAAGCCATCGACGGATGATCAAATGACTATCAACGGATGTTTAATATAGCAGTCGACGGATGATCAATGAAGCCATCAACGGATGTTCAGAAAGTCGACGGATGATCATATATCCAACGGATGTTCATAAAGTCCAACGGATGATCATATAAAGAATTCAAACAGCAGTTGAATAGTGAAAGCTGAGCACAGCCGTCGAGATGTATACAAATCCACTGTGGAAGCCCATTAACTGGGTAATAGAGGACGAAAAGTAGCAAAGCTTAAGACTGATAGTTTTTATATTTATTCAGTCTTTTTGACTTTGTAATCTTAGTAATATATAAACCAAGAAAGTAGCAAATAGAAAGAAGAGAGCTGAGATACAAAAACAGAGAAATCTTTGTAAGCAGAATTATAAGCATTTCCTTGTATTCTCAGTAGTTCAATTTGTAAGCAGCTGTGAGCATTCTTGCACACAGAGTTCTCTCGATATATAATATATATATCTCTCTGGTGGAATTGTTTAAATCCACCAGAAAGTTTTTAAAGACTCTTGTTTTTAATTACTTATGTTTTGATTCAATTAAGTTTCTATTCCGCATTGTGCTAATCAAAACACTTATATCTATATTCGAGTTGGACATTTTTATTTCGAGAAAAAGGTTCAAGAATTTCATTCAACCCCCCTTGTGTAATTCTTGTTATATTGTTAAGGGACTAACAGTTGTAATAATAATATTTTGGTTGGTAGTTGTAATCTTATCTTATACTTTATCCTGTTTAGATCCTAGTAGTTTTCGGGGTTTAATATATTTCTTCTGTTATATTATATTAGTTTATTAGTATTGTGGATCCTCATTCCTAACCCCAAGTTTGAGGGCGTCACAATGTATATGCCCAATAAACAATCTTTACTGATTCTAGTGGAATATAGATTATTTCAAAATCCTTTGTTCTATATTGAGTTATCTACATCAGTATTGTTGACTTATACATACAGTTTCAATCTTTCTCAACAACCGTGTTCACCTTACATAACTTGTTGCCCAGTGAAGATACAATTATTTAGGGGGGTTGGATACAATTGTATAAATGTTTCGAACAAGTAATAAAATATAACAGCTTTTTATATTTATGATAAAAACTGTTACAAAATCCTCTAAAGAAATACTAATGTTCTTGAGAGCTGCTAGGTCGAATTATACTCGAGATCGATACACTAAGTGATGACCTAAACTGTGTTTATATACTACACAGCTACAACAAATCAATCTAAGATATGCATTATCAAAAGCTAACTAAAACTGATACATATTTTCAAGTGAATAGATAAAGTCCTATAACTCAGACGTAAAAGATATATGCTCCACATTACAAGGAACAGAACAAATCCTTTAAGAAGACTAGCTTCAAATACTGATGACATTCAAATGATGATGATGTATCAAATCCTGACGATACATCAGATACTGATGCCACCCGAACAGCCAGATACTGAGCTTCTTCTAATCATTGAGAATTCAATATGTAACAATCTCCCCCAATTTATGCTTAATGTAACGAAGCACAAATTCCATTCTTAATGATGCCAAAACTAATATACAAAATGTACAAGGAGTAAAGCTTACTTCAGTATCTTCAGATAACTGACAGTTGTTCCCAGAAAGTTTTTCAATCTTTCTTGCTCCTTGTCTTGTAGGACTTTAACAAGCTTTTTCTTCAACTCTCTCTTCTCTTCAGTGTCTTCTCCAAGCTGATAGATAGCTGATCTCAACTTAGAAATTGAGCTTTTGCTTATCTCAAGATCACCAATCAACATGTAGCTTAAACTAACATCTTCAGGATCAGGACTGAAGGATAACTGAGGACTGTTGAGAAAAACTAGTACTGCGGCTCCCTTTTTCATCTGCATTTCTTGACCAGTATAAGTTCTGTACTCGGGAACATAATCACCATTGTATTTATCATCTTTTGTCATGATTCTTCTTCTGACGACTTCAAGTATCATAGAAGACCAGTTTCTGGTGACACTGTTCTCAATTCTAAGAAGATAGTAAATGTATTTCAATTCTGTCACAGTCTTCATTAAGAGTTGCTACAATGTAAAGCTCTTTACTTTACCATCCCTGAAAAAGAACAGAATCTCTTTTCTGACATCATTGTCATTTATCTTTCTATGAACAATCTTCATAGCTTCAACTTTCTCAAGATGTGAAGGAGAAATTCATTCACCAAGATTCTCTGTCAGAATATTTGTATCCAGCAGATTAGATCTTAAAATCTCCATATTAGAATGACCAATGCTTCCTCTGGTTCGAGATTTGATAAGTTTCAATTTCTCATTGTATTCCACCCAAGAAAGTTTCTTGATGGGTTTATCAACATCTTCATATTCTGAAATAGAATCTCTTAACCCAGCTGACATAAATTCAACATGCTTGAACCCTTTACGATAATCGAATGTACGAATATCTTTCCATCTTCTATCCTTCTTGCTGAGAGGAGCATAACTTATCGACAGATCACTAATATTCCCTTTTGTTTTATGTCATAGCTCTCTCTTTGATTTTAAAACTCTCTGCAAATATTCCTTGCATGCTTAATCAGCTTTCCTCCTATCAACCTTTTCTTTTTCATCAACCTCTAAAGTATGAGGAGTGACTACTGGAGTAAGGGCTGAATCATTTAATGATTTGATCACCTTTTCATCAGAGTCAAAATCAGTTATCAGGTTCATAGCATCAGGATCTGCTTTTACCTCAGGATTTGTGTCTGCATCAGGAATTACATTCTGATTTGCTGTATCAGCTTGATCAATGTCAGTGGTTGATCTTTTCTTCCTTGGTATAATCAACTCTTCTGGCTTCTGAACTTCTTCATTTTCTTCATGTCCTTCATGTCCTTGTACAGGAATGTACCCTTCTCTGGATAGAAAATTCAGGAAAGTAGGATTAAATGCAGTCAATTGACTTGGTTTAGAAGTTCTTCCTCTTCTTCCTCTTCCTCTTCCTCTTGCTCTTGCAGATCTACCACCTCTTTTTCCTCTACCCTTAGAAGTGTTAGCTTCAGCTTCAAATTGAGCCAAAAGATTTTTTTTGTTGCATAACCGCTTCTTCAGGTGTTAGATCAGGAAATTCTTTAGTTATATACCCAAGAGCACTCCTAACATTCTTTTGCTCAAACTTCTTGTCTTTGTAATACAAGACAATCTCTTCACATATTTCCTTATGCCTATAAGGAAAGAACAACCCTTTAGCATCTGCTAAATTATAGATTGTAATATCATCATCCTCAGGAGCACCAGCAGTAGCCTTGTGCTTGGCTTTATAAGCACTAGTAGACTTCCTTTGTCCTGAAGGATCATTCTTCTTGGAATGTTGAGGTTGTTGAGCATTAGAAGCAATTTGAACATCTGTAACTGGATTATTCTTATCACCATCATCGTCAATATCTTTATCCTTTGTCTGAATAGAATCTGGTATATATTTTGTAACAACTATCTTCTCCCCCTTTTTGGCATCAGTATTTGTAAGAAGAGAAAACAGAGCATCCAGTTTGTCACCTATAGAAGAGACCTTTTCTTCTAAAGAGGAAATTCTAGAAGCCATGCTGTGTTGAGATTCAACAACATCTATGATAGTATTTTTCACACTTTTAAATTCAGCTGAGGTAGGTGTGTGAAGCAAAAATCCATCAATTTTCTCCTTGACAGCAGCATTAGACTTCTTCATTTCATCAAGATCAGAGTGAATTCCTTTAACAGAAATGGTTGAGGCCTTAAGATGCAACTTCAGATCAGGAGTTTGAATTTCATCATAGGCACAATGAATATATTGCAGGCCAACAACAGACGAGATAGAAGAATTTGCAAGTCTCCACTTATAATCCCATTCCTTCTGTCTAAAATGCTCAGCAACAACATTGTAATAAGAAGGATTTTCATTGAATTGCGAAGAAGAACCAACATTGGACTTTTTAGATGCATCAATTACAGACTTAAGCGGAGCTGAATCAGAATCATCTACATCACTGTCATTATCAGAATCAGACAAACCATCAGAAGAATTTGCAGAGTCGGGCAGAATTGCCTTGCCTTTATCCAGATTCTTTGCAAGAGATGCATGTGGCTGATGAGATCATGAAACAGAAACAAGGTAACACCTAAATCCCTCTGTTCTTTTCAGGTGATCTCATCACTTCTCACGCAATGTATTACTTTTAAGAGTAATATTATTCTCACAGAAGAAACTTTATAAGTAAAGGAAAACTTATAAGATTCTTGTCTCAAAGCTACCTCTCCTTTTGCCAGTACAGGAGACTGCCACTCATTTTTTTTTATTATCTGATATTTTCACACGGTCTCACAGAAAGGCTCAATCACATATTTAGCAAAGAAATAAGAGATGGCTGAGAAGAGTTGTATGCTTGTCATATAAATAGAGGTCACCTCAAAGAAGAGACTATTTATAATCATACAAATATGAAAATATATAAGAAGTTAGCAATACCTGAAGGTGAGTCCTCAAGTGGAAGTGATGAAAGTGGAGGAACAAATACCACATCTGGATGCTTTTGCAAACTAGCAATCAGTAAGGGATCATCAATTTTAGCTAGTACAGTTGAAGGAAGATTCTCAATAGGAGTTGTTGTAACATCAGGATTTGATCTGTCAGGAGAAGATGAAAGACCAGCATCAGTACTTTGAACTGATGGTTCTTGTGGAGTCAGAGACATGTGAGCTGCTTCAGCAATGCTTGGTGAAGGTTCTTGTGTGCTCTTCTCAAAAATAGGATCGTTTATGATTGCATCCACCTTTGACAGTATCTCCTGATGAGTTTTCTTTTCCTTTAGTAGTTGAATAGAGACAGCTAGAAGATCACTCTAAACAATATTAACAATAATATGTGCAGCCTCATTGTCTACATCTTCCCTTTGAGAAGATGGTTCTTGTGTGACTGGATGTGTTGCAGTTGCTAAATCCCTTTGAGACTTAGGTTCTTGTGTACTGACATCCTTTGCAAGAGGCTGAGTCTTCTTCTTCTTCTTTCTGATGTATCCAACTACTTCTTTACTTTTTTTTTCAGGCTCTTTGAAGTTTTCTTATTTTCAGCAGTTGCTGCATTCACTGGAAGCTTGTCAAGCAGAGCACTAGCATCAGTAGTTGGCTCCTTGGTTCCAGTAGTGTCAATCAGGTCATCGGGATGTTGATCAATGGACTTATTGATTTTTGATAAGGACCCTATTGGCATCTGACCATCTGAGTCAGAATTATTTTGTATAATCAGTCTTCTTTTCCTGATTGGAAATTAGTCTTCTTTCTTCTTACTCTCACTCAGTGAGGCTTGTTTAGCTTTCTGTCTAGATGTGACATATTTCTTAAACAGCCTTTTCTTTATTACAACTGATGTCTTTTGAGAGACAACAGAAGAGGCTAATTTATGAGCTTGATGTGTTTGTTGTTTGGAAGAAGAAATGCTTGGGTTAGAAATAAGATGGGTGGTTTCTTGATTCTCAGCATCAGGAACTGTGACAGAGGTGCCAGCATCGGGATTTGCAGGCACTTGTGTAGAAGTAGGTCTATTTCTTAACAGAAATTTCCTGACCTCTCTAGGAAGAAAGGGTGGTCCTGAAAATTTATTCTTTTCATCCCTTTTAATGTGATCAGTGATTGCTTTTTCATAAATTTGAAAAACAGGGAGTAATTCATCATCATCAAACATAGCATTAGGGCATAGAAAATTGAAAATCAGTTGTAAAAATCTAGTATACCCTATTACTCCCGAAGCATTTACTCTCCTAGCAATTATGAACAGTAATATAGTATTACCATAATCAAAATTACCAGAGTGAATGAGTACTCAATTCGCAGAGAAGTATATGGAAGAGCATCAAAGTTTGTTGTCCTATTCAAGAAACACCTACTGATGCAGTCAAAGAAAAAGTTCCACTCTCTTTTCAGTTTAGTCCTGGCCAGTTTTCCAATGGTTGTGATTTCTCCTTGGTACCCTAAAGTTCTTAGCATATCAAACAGCTGCTCAGTGGTATGAGTATCAGGAGCACCATCCAGGGCAGGCAATCTCAAGGCTTGAAGCAGAATATCAGCATCAACTTCATATATGTGGCCCTTATATTCAAAGAAGAAGCCAGTGTTTGTTGAATTTACCATAGCTGTATTCCAGACCTGTATGACAGCCCTGTATGACACCTTAACAGGATTCGTAAGCGCATACCCAATTGGACATTGAAGTAGAAAATCCTGAATATCATGAAAAGATGATGGTAGCTGCTGATGTGTAAGCAGAGCTAGGTAATTGTTAGTGCCAAATGTATTTCCATGAATGGTTATGGTTTTACTGAAGAGTGGTGAAACTTCAGACGTTGTCATGATGTGAATAGCTTGTGAGAGAGAATAATATGAGATGTGCACAGTGAAACTATGTGTATGATGAATTGTGTCACAGAATTTCTTCTGGTTTTATAGCTTCACTATTCATAAATAGGTATAACACACTCGTATGAAGAAGGTAACTTAGTGAATTTGACTTCGAACAGGGAACAATTACTGAGTAATAGAATTTGACGGTGGAGTAAATTGCGGAAGTAAAGACAAAATACATATAGATATGTCAAGACACAACTGTAGAAATTTATTTATTAGATAATCCACCTTTAATCATTAATTAAGTGAGACACTTAATTGTAGCAATAAAACTTACTCAGAGATTAATTAACACTAATAAGCTGAATTAGAACATGCTGGCCTGTCGTCAGTATTTGAAACCTTTCTTCTGTCAGGATTTGATAATCTCAGGATATGTCGATTCGAATTCAACAGTTGATTATCAAGATAGCACAAATTATTAGCAAACCACAATTTTAATCAAAACAATCATCAAGAAATATAATTTAAGTAGATGATGTGAAGATTAACAGGCTTCAAGAAGAACATTCACATGCATACAATACGAGTTAAGCATAGACTAAATCTTGCAAACAAAAGAAATTTCATTAATATATCAGAAGAGTACGTTTCATGAAATTTGTAGATTACATGTAAAAAATATTACAAGATAATCCTAGTCTAAGATGGTGAACATCAACAGCCTTGGTCTAAGAAGCCTGACAAAGCTGATGGTGAAGAGAAACGGATGGAGGATGTTTAATTTTTCTTCCTACTTTCAACAAAGAGAACAGTAAGATGAATGATTTTCTCCTGTTATTTAAGATTGTGGAGATGAAACTCTCTTTGGAAAAATAGAAGATCTTTTTTTATGACATCTGGAAGTTGAATCCAGATGTCGTGTGGAATGTTGTTGATGGGATATTGAGTTTGGATTCCATTTCGAAAAATTGTCACACTACTTATGTCGTAGCAGTAGAACCAGCTTGAATTCACCATTGTGTGTGAGAAGCAAAAGGGAAGAAATGTGTTTGAGTATGAGAAGGGGTAAAATGACTTAAGGATGAGAGGTCATTTAAATAACCGAGAGAGATAGGGAAGGAATATCAAGAGACAAAAAAAATTGACCAATTATTAAGTGAAGAGTTAACTTAATGATTTAACCAAAAGATATTTTTTTAAGGCGCGTCTCCCTAGACTGATGTGTAATGATGACAATGATATATTTCTTCATACATGCACATTTAGCAAATAAATTCACTTAATTTATCATGCATATAAAAATGAAATACATCAAATATTTATGGCTTAATATCGAAAAACACAGCATTTAGGACATATTAGGATTTGATCATTATACATCAGGATTTGATTAAATATAAATTGAAATAAATTTACTTGTCCCAATTAACTATACCAAGTTCATTCACAAGTTTTATAAATGTTTCTACTGGTAATGGCTTTGTGAAGATATTAGCCAGCTGCTGATCAGTAGGAACAAAATAAAGTTCTATGGTTTCTTCCATGACATGCTCCCTTATGAAGTGATATCGTACTGATATGTTTTGTAAGAGAGTGTTGCACCGGATTTCCTGTCATGACAATAGCACTTTGATTATCACAATATATAGGAATTTTTGAAAATAATAATCCATAGTCCATGAGCTGATTCCTCATCCATAACAACTGAGCACAACAACTTCCAACTGTAATATATTCAGCCTCTGCAGTTGAAGTAGAAATAAATTTATGCTTCTTGCTGAACCATGAGACTAATCTGCCTCCCAAGAACTGACAGCTTCCTGATGTACTCTTCCTGTCTATTTTGCAACCAGCAAAATCAGCATCTGAATAACCACATAATGCAAAATCAGCTTCCCTTGCATACCGAAGTCCAAGTGAGACAGTACCCTTGAGGTATCTGAAAATTCTCTTTACTGCAATTAGATGTGGCTCCCTTGGATTTTCCTGAAATCTTGCACACAAACAAGTGGCAAACATAATGTTTGTCCTGCTAGCAGTTAGGTATAACAGAGAACCAATCATACCTCTGTAGGTTGTGACATCAACCGCTGTACCTTTATTTGGATCAAGTTTGGTAGCAGTTGTCATAGGGGTACTTGCACTTACACTTTCTTGCATATTAAACCTCTTCAGTAGATTTCTTGTGTACTTGGACTGATTTATATAGATACCATTATCAGTCTGTTTAATCTGCAAGCCTAGGAAGTAGCTCATCTCTCCCATCATACTCATTTGATATCTTGATTGCATCAACTTTGAAAACTTATCACACAGTGTTTGATTAGTTGATCCAAAAATGATATCATCCACATAAATTTGGACTAAAAGAAAATCTTTACCTTTATTCGGATAAAATAACGTTTTATCTATTGTACCTCTTTTGAATCCACTTTCAAGTAGAAACTGAGCAAGGGTTTCATACCATCCTCTAGGTGCTTACTTCAGTCCATAGAGTGCTTTATCAAGTCTGTATACATAGTCAGGATGTTTAGGATCCATAAATCCTGGTGGTTGTTCAACATAGACTTCCTCTTCAAGTTCTCCATTGAGAAATGCACTCTTGCCATCCATCTTGAAGACTTTGAACTTCTTGTGAGCAGCATATGCCAAGAATATTCTGATTGCTTCCAGCCTAGCAACAGGAGCAAATGTCTCATCATATTCAATACCTTCATGTTGGGAATATCCTTTAGCCACCAAGCTTGCCTTGTTTCTGATGATTGTTCCATCAAAATCAGTCTTGTTTCTAAAGACCCACTTTGTGCCTACAATTGACCTGTTCTTAGGTCTAGGCACCAGCTTCCATACTTTATTTTTTCGAACTCATTCAGTTCTTCTTGCATAGCCATGACCCAATCTGCATCCTTAAGTGCATCTTCTACTTTCTTTGGTTCTTCTTTTGAAAGTAGATTATGATATAAACATTCATTCTGAGTTGCACTTCTTGTCTTTACACCATCATCAGGATTTCCAATGATCAGATCATGAGCATGATCCTTAGTCCATTTTCTGGCACTTGGAAGTGTCCTTCTGGAGCTAGATGCTCCCCCTGAATTATATGCCTCATCAGATGTATTTGAGGCTACCCCTGAATCTGTTGTGTTATCTTCTGATGAAATATTGGGACTTGAATCATGTTCATCTGATGTTGAATCAGCACTAGATTCTGAGAGATTAGATTGAGAATAATCATGAGATGATTCTTCAGTGTTAGTACCATCAGTTGACCCTTGTTGTTGCTCCCCCTCAACATGTGCAGGTTCGGTAGTACAGTGATTATCTTTAGAATCTGAAGGAGTGACAGGATTTGGATCATCAGGATTTGACAGTTCATTAGAGTTTAATCCAGATTCCAACAATGCATTTTCATTTGCAAAGATTAAGCTTTCATGAGTGTCTTCTTCAAAACCAGGAATCTTCTTATCATTAAAAGATACATTTATGGAGACTACTACAGTGTATGTTCTCAGATTGAACAATCTGTATGCTTTTGATGGTGAGTATCCAATAAAGATTCCTTCATCAGCCTTTGATTCAAACTTTCCAAGCTGATCAGTATGAGTTCTCAAAACAAAGCACTTACATCCAAATACATGAAGATGTTTGAGACTGGGCTTCTTTTCTTTTAGCATTTGATAAGGAGTAACACCATGTCTGTTTATCAGAGTGATATTCTGAGTATAACATGTTGTGTTTACTGCTTCAGCCCAAAAGTAAGTGGGTAGTTTTGCTTCTTCTAGCAGAGTTCTGCCAGCTTCAATCAAGGTTCTGTTCTTCCTCTCAACAACACCATTTTGCTGAGGTATAGCAGGAGCTCAGAATTGTTGTTCTATGCCTTTGTACTTGCAGAATTCCTCCATTTTTGAGTTCTTGAATTCAGTGCCATTATCACTTCTCAAAATTTTCACTTTATGAGTGCATCCATTTTCAATTTGCCTTATGTGGTCCAGAAGAATTTATGGAGTTTCATCCTTCATGTGTAGAAAATAAACCCATGTATATCTGATAAGTGTCAGTTTATACCACTTATGACGTCTTATAATGGCTTGAATTGATGTCTTGAAATCAAATATTTTGTGTGTTTGATGCGTTTTTCTAGTGTTTTTGCATTTCAGGGTATAACTTGCGTATGTAGGAAGAATTCATCATAATAAGCCTAGGAAAGTACATGGAATCAGTTGCGTGGAGTTGTGCGAAAAAATTAGCAAAATCAGGACCAGAAAGAAGAATTTTCCAGAAAGTGTTGAGGTGCCCGCCTGGGATCTGGGGCAGCCGCTTGGAAGCTGAGGCGCCCGCCTGGGAAGCTGGGGCGGCCGCCTGGGGTCGATAAATTTAATTCTGCTTTTTTAATTCGTGTTCTAATGGACTTCTGAGACGGCTGATTCTTGTGGACTTCTATATAAGTAATCTTCAGAGACGTTTCACAATACAAAGTAACAAGCAACAAGCAAGGAACAAGGAGAGAAGATTAAGAAGACCGTTTTAGCACATCGCAACGAAGAAGAGGAAGCATACGATTTCTTGTGATTCTTTTAGTCGTTGTAACAGTGGATGCTAGTTTTCTTACTTTGAACCTTAATACTTTTGTGACGTACTCTGGTTTTAATAAGTATTTTATTAGTTTATATTGTCGTGTTATTATCAGTTTTCATATGAACCCATGGTGACGATGAGTTCTATCATGGGCTAATCGTGATCATGGGGTCGTAGCGGATTTACTATGGATTTCTTTAGTTAATTGTTTAATACCTTGGTATGTGATGATTGTATGATATCTAGCATAGGTTGTGCTTATTCGTCTTATGTGCGTCGCGAACATATAAGATAGCCTGTTAATCTCTTGTGAAGCGACAGTGAATCTTGATATTTAGAACTTGCCATGCTAGCATAGGTTTACGTATGTGTATGCATGATTAGTGGGTAACTCTAACCGTTTTACTTGCCCTGTGTAATTATAATGAATAACTTGCGCTTAAATCGTTATGTTGTCAAATTATGTAGACATATAGGGTCTCAATATAATTGATGCATATTCAACTTCTATCTTAATTGTGGATGCTTGGTAGAATGGTACTTGTACAACGAAAGTTGGCTTTTATCAGTTTCGTGTTGTTCGATTAATATCATCACCGTTACATGCTAAGGGTAATAACAATAACTAGTGAAGGAAGTAGTAATAAAGTTATGATCTCATGTGTGTTTAATATTGTTAATTCAAGTAATAATTTAAGTATTTTATTCTCGTAGTTAATTGTAGTTAATAATTAGTTAATCAACCTTAAGTGTTATTATCTTGACATTGAGAAGTAATCATACATTGGTGAGTAAGAGTTAATTAAATATAATTAGTCTGAGTCTCTGTGGGAACGAACTAGAAATTATTATATATTACTTGCGAACGCGTATACTTGCGTGAATTATTAGCGCATGCTTTGTGCCTAACAATATCTAGTGAAATCATCAACAATTACAAGTGTGTATCTTTTCTTATTGATGGACATTATGTTTACAGGTCCAAAGAGGTCCAGATGTAGCATGTGATATGGCTCAGAAATGGAGGATTCAGTTTTGCTTTTAAAAGATACTCTTCTTTGTTTGGACTTTTGGCAAGCATCACGAAGACCATCAGATGAGTATAGCATGTTTGGAAATCCTCTTACAAGCTCCTTCTTGGCAAGTTTATTGATTGAATTGAAGTTGAGATGTGAGAGCTTCTTATGCCAGTTCCAGCTCTCATCTACTGATGCCTTAGATATAAGGCAAGTAGCTTCATTTTCAAGACTTTCATATAGCCTTACTTCATAAATGTTACCATGTCTGTATCCTATCAAGATAATTTTCTTTGACTTATTATGAACAACTTCACAGTGTGAGTCATAGAATACAATATGATAACCTCTGTCAGTGATTTGACTGGTGCTCAGAAGATTATGCTTCAGTCCATCCACCAGAGCTACATTCTCTATTGCTACCTTTCCAATTATCAAGTTTCCATATCCCATAGTGTGTCCTACATTTCCATCCCCATAAGATACATATGGGTCAGCCTTCTTCTCAAATTTTGACAACAGGGATTTATTTCCAGTCATGTATCCTGAACATCCACTATCCAAGACAAGTGTATTTTTCTTGTTACCCTGCAATCAGAAGAATAATTAATTATAAGGATTTTTAAGGACCTACACTTGTTGGGCCCTCTTTTTGGACAACTTAAGCCTTTGTGTGTCAGGAGTACTTTTGACATTTTTTTCTTTGTCAGGATTTGTCTTGTCAGAAGCAGATTTAGTAAAACCAATAGAATTAAGCACACAAGCAACTTTATTAAACTTAGGCAAAGGTTCATAATAATTGTGATACAACTTGTGATAAGAACTACAAGTATAAATCGAATGCCAGCTACTACCACAATGAAAATAAGGATTTTGTGATTTATAAAATACTGATCTACCCCTAACATCAGACTCAGGAATAGCAGTTTTCATTTTCTTATTCCTCATGCAATCAATAGCAAGATGATTAGTATTTCCACAGTTAAAACAAGTTTTTCTAGGAGCATTGGGAACAACCTTGTAATTTGAATCCTTAGAAATACCTTGCTTACCATTCCTGTTTCTTTTAGGACTTTTTACTTGAGGTTTGTCAGTAACCTCAGATAATTTCTTTTTCAATTGTCTTGCTGACAAAATTCATATGTTCTTTTGTTTCTTAACAGACTTAATGGTTTCCTTGATTTCCTTTCTTTGAGTTTTATCACTTACCTATTTTTCTTGTGATACTGATGTTGAACCCTTTTCAAAAGTGGATTTGGGTTCATCAGCTTCTGAAGAGATAAACTTAATAGGAGTTTTAAGGGTAATTTTATTTTCAGTGTCAACATCCTTAACTCCATCTTTATAGCCTAGGAATTCTTTCCAGTTTTTCTTCGAGATTATCTCATCAACCTTTTTGCTTGAATCAGTCCAGGCTTTAAGGGTTTTTCTTTCATTTTCTAGATCTTTTTCTAACATACTGTATCTAGCCTCAAGAATTTTTACTGTATGTTTAGCTCTCTCAAATTCTTTCTTCAAATCTATCTGATTTATTAAATCAGACTCTAACTGTTCATTCCTAGATTTCAAGATCTCAATTTCAGTTATAAGTCTATCATTTTCTAGAGTCTTATTCTTAAAATTACCATGCAAAGATTTAAGAATAGATTTCAACTCAGATATATTCTCAGTATCAAAAGAGAAAAAAGGAGTTTGTACCTTAGACTCAGAGGAAGCGGTATCATCAAAGCCCGCCATCAGTGCATAGCATGTGTCATCATTTTCAGAATCAGAAGAGTCCATCCAATTCTTGCTTGAAGTGATCAGGGCTTTGTTCTTTCCTTTATCATGCTTTGTTTTCTTGCACTCTGAGGCAAAGTGACCAAGTTCGTCACAGTTGTAACACTTGATTTTTGTCCTGTCTACCTTCCCAGCTTTAGAGTCCTTTCCATCTTTTCTCCCAGTTGACTTCCTTTCACCTCCAGTGAACTTCTTCCTGAAGCTTTTGTTGTTCTTAGACTTCCTGAATTGCATCCTCCTAAAGCCCTTAACAACAATGCGGCCATTTGCATGACATCAGAATCTGTCATGTTCTCATCAGTTTCAGAATCAGTATCATTATCAGTATTTGATGATGAATCATCAGTATTTGATTCTGGCAAATTGTTCTTCTTTCTTACAGCTCCAACAGACTTTTCTTTTGAAGCTTTATCATTTACTTTCAAAGCAACAGATTTCCCTTTGTTGTTTTTCCTCTCTCTCCTTTGCTGAACCTCTAAATTATGAGTTCTCAGCATGCCATAGACTTCATCCAGAGTAATTACTTCCAGACCATACTGATGTCGTATGATTGAAGTCTGAGTCTCCCATTCTTCACTCAAATCTCTCAAAAACTTGGTGTTTGAATCCTCTCGATCATACACCTTTCCCACCAAAGACAGATTGTTGAGCAGGGTCAGAAATGTGTCATAGATGTTAGTGAGACTTTCATCAGGCTTGGCCTCAACGTGTTCATATTCTTGAATCAGAATAGCCCTTCTGTTCTTCTTGATGGCCATGGTTCCTTGACATTGAGTTTCAAGAGCATCTCAGATCTCTTTGGCAGTCTCCTAACCCTGTTTGACATCACAGAATCAAGACTGTTATACAAAATGTTTCTTAACTTTGCATCTTTCAGCACAACTACTTTCTCTTCTGGTGTCCACTCAGTCTTCTCCTTCAGCTGATAATGTTCAGCAACAGTGGGAGTTGCAGGCACCAGTTTTCTTGGCATGAAGGGTTCATCATTGATTACGTCGAGATAATCTGGATCTGTAGCTTCCAGGTGCATGAGCATCTTCACCTTCCATGTTGGATATTCAGCCTTTTTCAAAATGGGAATTTTAATGCTTTCATACTTGTTCAGAGACATGTTTAGATCGTTTCTGATTGTAAATTTATCAGTGAGCTCTGATACCAATTGTTGTCCAGTGAAGATACAATTGTTTAAGGGGGTTTTGGATACAATTGTATAAATGTTTCGAACAAGTAATAAAATATAACAGCTTTTTATATTTCTGATAAAAACTGTTACAAAATCCTCTCAAGAAATACCGATGTTCTTGAGAGCTGCTAGGTCGAATGATACTCGAGATCGATACACTAAGTGATGACCTAAACTGTGTTTATATACTACACAGCTACAACAAATCAATCTAAGATATGCATTATCAAAAGCTAACTGAAACGGATACATATCTTCAACTGCATAGATAAAGTCCTATAAGTCAGACGTAAAAGATATATGCTCCACATTACAAGGAACAGAACAAATCCTTTAAGCAGACTAGCTTCAAATACTGATGACATCCAAATGCTGATGATGTATCAAATCCTGACGATACATCAGATACTGATGCCACCCGAACAACCAGATCATGAGCTTCTTCTGATCATTGAGAATTCAATATGTAACATAACTTGTTGCTTCCTTTTCATATTATAGTCTTAAGCCATCTGAAAGTTACAATGTGTACAGATGAAAAACTCAGTAATATTAATGGCTAGTAACTAAACATTATTTACAGATAATTACAAAATGCGGGTTGATTGCGGATGAAAATTTTAATAATTATTTATTACGATTTAGATGCCCTTTTAAATATATAAAAATTGTAAAATTGTAATTGTAAATCACAAAATATATTCAAAATATAACATATATTATATAGTATAAACTAATTAGTAAACATATTTATTTTGATTAAATTTATTATCTAATATTATAAAATTGATAAATTAACACTCATTTTCTTGTGAATTCAAACTTAATCCATTACTTTAATAACTCAAGTTTCAAACTCATCAGCCTAACCCATTATTGCTAATATTTTGTTATTAATAGCATAGTTGGGTAACCAAGCACGGTCATGTAATATTTATTAGTTATTACTCAATAGCACTTTTTTTATTTCTTAATGTTTACTTGTCAAGCTACTCGAACTTATTTTTTTTTAATATTTTGATTTATTTTTTTCTTGAGATTTTAAATATTTTATAGTAAGTGGTTAAATCGCAAGTCAGACCGTAATAATCGCAAATTCACAACTGCAAATTATGTGTTTAACCGTAACCCAATGCGATTGCGGATGAATTTTTTTAAAGAGTAGTGATAGGTTCTCCAAAATTCTTCCCCAAAATTTTCATCAAATGATGTGGCAAACAAATGGCATGTTTTAATTTGTGGGCGCATATATTAATGCACGCGGCGTACCATATCAGGAAAATTACTATTTATTATACGCCACATCAGCATTTGGGGAAAAAAATTGGGAAACCTATCATTTCTCTTTTTTAAAACCGCTCTTCACGATTTGGTCGATATTTAACCCAAAACAGATCTGAATCGGTACATGCCTGCCCGAAAAGTATAATAAATAACTTTTATATCGTGCTTATTCATAACATGTTATTATGGGATGGGCCGAATGAAGATATGGACTCGAGCTTTCTAGCCCATATATCTAACGGGTGTCACATTATTTGTTTAGCTTTAGCTGTATTTTGAAGTTCGCATAAACTAAAAAGTAAGAACATGTCAAGGATTTATTTTCGATATCTTCACAGTTACAGTTCACATACATCTCGTTACAGTGCTACACAAAAATGTGTTTTTTTTTGCTAAATTTGCTGTAAAAATGTTGGCATACATAGTGAACGACTCAAAAAGCCGGATCTTGAAACGGAAGCAGCTCATAAACATTTACTGGTTTCCATAATAATCTTGTAGTGAAGCCGGATTAATTTTGTATTATGTGATAGGAATGGGTCAACCAGATTGATCTTGTAGTAGTACGCGTGTTTGTCAACCACACCTGTTTGCCTGGTGGTTGTCACTTGGCTCTAAGAAAAATATATGAACAATGCATATTGTAAGTCTGGATCTGTGAATAGACACTCTAGCAACTCCATCTCGTTCTTATCCTGTAAGCATTGTATTTAGGTATGGAGTGAACTAAAAGACAGTAGGATTAAGACAACCACGACTCTAAACAAATGGTATTAGTTAGCAGAACAATGCATAAGTACATCCGTTTTGTTCCATACGTGAGTTACTCGAGTTCGGTTCGTTAAAAATTCGAATTCGAGCTTGAACTTTTCTAATTTTTAACTGAGCCGAGCTCGAACTTCAAATTATTCGGCTCATAAGGTTCGCGAGCCTTATCGAGCATTTATTATTTTTAATTTTTTTTTATTATAATACATTTTTATGTAAATATTTAATATTTTTTATATATTATTTATTTTTATCGAGTCGAACTCGAGCCAAACTCGAGTCGAACCGATCATATTTCGAATTTCGAATTTCGAATTTTTGTTAATATTTAGTGAATTAATTCGAGCTTTCGAGCCGAACTCGAGTTTACCGAACATTTTACGAGCCGAGTTTCGAACTTGAAATAAAAGGTTCGGTCGAGCTCGAGCTCGAACTTGAACCCGAACTATTTTAATCGAGTTCGAGCCGAGCCTGGCAGTATTCGGCTCGGCTCGTCGAGCTCAAATCCGAACTATTTTAATCGAGTTTGAGTCGAGTCTGGCAGTATTCAGCTCGGCTCGGCTCAGTTCTATTAGACCCCTAGTTTGAATAAATCTTTTACCTATGTTAAGCTGATTGTATGAATGGGAAAGTGTGAAGAAGAGGATGGCAATTCCCACAAAAGACCACAGGCACTGTCATCTGTCTCGATACTTGGAAAGACATCTTTCAACATTTTCCCCCCTCAAAACGAAAAAGACTAGCATTTTGAGATGAGGGTCCATTTTGAATACTACTAATAGTTGCAATCATATTTTTTTTAATCTTTTTGAGCAGAAACATTCTTTTAATCGATGCTCTGATTCCTCATCCCATTTGTTTGTTTTCCAAATTCCAACTGCATGAAGAACGCATTCTTGGTCAGTTGCCTCCTTTTACTTTTGAACAACAAAAGCATTAGCTAGTAGCTGCAACATCGTATTTGAAAAAAAAAACGTTGCCTTATTCTTATATCATTCAAATAAAATTATAATTGATTCTCTGTCCCTGAACACTATTCAGTTTATAAACATGATAATGGGCCCCCAAATATATCAACAAATCACCTCTCTTTAGGGTCTTTTCAAAGTTTGTGATGGTCTCGTAAATTATTCTCACTTATTATTATATTAAGTACGTATGACAAAATATGTTGCGCTAAAATATTTGGAGTTAGAGTAATGGATTGTATTTGAATAAACTGATTTGTAAGATTATAAATAATTTTTGTGCCTAATGTACTGCAGTGCAGCAGGTACAGTCCACCCCACATAAATTCTAAAAATTAGATATTATATATATATATAAATTTATTTATAAAAATATTTATAGTGCAGAAATTTAAATATTACCTCATTGAAGAAGTACTTTTGTAGTATTGACCCCTTTGAATTGTGCAAATAGTTAATTTCACTCTAGGACGATTAATTTCAATTTTATCGTCATAAAAAATCGTGCTAAATCATAAATCTTATATAAAATTTCGGTATTTTTAATGTGTGCTCAAGGGCACACGGTAATCATTAAATTTTAAGAATTTGGTACATTTTTATTGATGGAATTGTTGTAAATGCAGGGATCCATTAATATTTATGATTAAAGAATCAATTAAAATGCACCAAACTTATGAAAGTTAGTATTTATTGTATGCTATTGGACACGTATTAGAAAACCCGATAAAATTTATGTCTGCTGATCGTTAATTCTGGCTACGGCACCAAATAGAACAAAAAAACTATAGAAGAGGAGCCATTTTTAGTGGATTGCGAGTCTAAGGAACGCCCAACACGGTAATTCTTTTCACCCCACACTTGAGGGTTTGTTAAAAGTGTGTATCCAAGGACACATGCTAAGAATCCATGCTTGATAAGTTGTGTGACAACTTTTATTGGTGAAGAGCTTATTAATAATGATGGACCTCGTGCATGCACAAAAATCTCCACCAATAAATTTTGACAACTCATCAAATACGAATTTTTAACATGAGCCCTTGGGCACACAGTAGAAAAACCGTTTTTAAAAATGTCAAGCTGCACAATTTTTTATGCAAAAATATGGTGCAATTCTATAAGTGATCGCAAATACAATTTTTACAACCTCATATACAATTATTTTCAACATATCGTACAATTTTATACTCCCTCTATCTCATTAAATTCTATATATTACTTTTGACACGCTTTTCAATACTCGTTTAAAACATAACTCCATAATATTTTTTTAAAAAAAAAATTATGAATAAAAGTTTTATGTTTAAACTTTTATTCAAAAAGAAAAAAAAATAAAAAACACTATAAAACTTTACTTTATAAAAGTCTCGAAATACGTGTAAATAATATATATATAGAACTTAGCGGACCCGACTGAGATAGTATGTAACTTTGTCCATATTTAAAAATTTTAAAAATTTGAGGTATTTTTACAAATTTCTTTTTAAAATGGAGCACTACACGTTGAAATGAATGGTCTCCCAAAATTTGCATAATCATTACATGCTGATTTTAATCAACTCTTCCGTGAATCGAAGCACCAAAGAGGAGAGAACAGTGCTTATATAGACAATTGATTAGTCAGTGAAATAGAAGTGGAGTATGTAAAGCATATCCATAAATGGCAGACATGAACATGATAGAGGGAATTGGAGGGGAGAAAAAGTAGCGATCCAATATGATTTCAGCAGTCCAGGCATGAGGAATGAGGCAACTACCGGTTTACTACGAAGATGGCACGCGTTTACCCTCACATCTTCCTGATTCTAATTATACTTTAATCCAATCTTGTGTTATGTGTTCATGCCCATAAAATAAGCGCAGAAATTTATAAATTTAAGTCATTTTGGTTAATTAATCTTTCTTAATAATAATGAATTTCCTGCATACACAAAAAATATATCAATCAAAATTGTCAAAATTTATATATTTCTGTGTTTATTGTGTGTTTATATACAGACATATGGTAGAAAAATAATAATTTATATATCTCATATTTCTCTACATGAGATCTATTTATATAAATCGACAGCCGTACTATTTCGGAAATAAAATAAAAATATTTTTAAATTACAGGTCAATAGATATATTTGTAAAAAAAATATTCCACTATAAAAAATGAAATTTGAATTCCTCTACTCCGAAAATCACAACATGAGTGAGACTGCTTTCTGTCTTAATAAAAGATAACAAAATCGTGAATAATCCGTCGAAATCAAGAGAGTGTTATTCTCTGTTTGGACGCTATATAAAGTTTGTCATAAGTTGTAGTAAATCCAAATGAAGAAAAAGTGAAAAGTCTAGGGAGTATCGCCACATTTGCAATAAGACATAAACGGACGGCTTAGTATAATTTTATCATTTATAACACAATTCAAGATAATATTATACTCGTATAGTTTTATGACCCCATCTCCTGCATGTTTAAATTGACCAAGCATAGTTTATTAAAAATAAAAAATTGACCTAGCATGGAAAGATTGCGACTAATTGAATTTCGGAAGTTCCTCTACTTTTACCAGGCAAAGGAAAGTTAGTTCACAACGAGGGTGTTAAGATGGACAAGAAAGAAGAAACGCGTTTAAAGAGTAGTGGTAGAGCAAATCGTAAAAAGGAAAAAAATGGAGGGGGTTATGAGCTGAGACTCTGAGAGCCATATCTGTCTATAATCTTGTAATCAACGGGAAACCATAGTAGTAGTATTTCTAAATAAAATATACGTACAACTTACAAGATTCATTATGCAGACCAGTCTGGTGGGAGTCCCTTACTTTCAAATAATGAACCCCCTTTCTCAATTAGAGGTGGTCAAACACGCGGTTCAACCCCCTCGAACTCATCCCAACCCATTTTTTACCCGTTTAAATTCAATTCATAACGGAATAAATTAAACTTGACACGCACCATGAACAGTTATGAGGCAAATACGGGTGGATCAGCACAGCATGGCACGAATTTGAACCGTCAAACCGGCATGTTCAACTCGTACGGACCCCAACCCACTAATGTATAAATGCATGCACACAAATATACAATTATTATTGCTTTTAATTTAAATTATTAGAATTTGTATCAACGAAGATGTTACAAATGCTAGCTTAAATTTAAAAGCCGGAAAACGTGGAACGAAAATTGGCATAAATATTTGTCAAAAGATATTTGGAGGGGAGTTCTGACTTCTGTATAGACACATTGAAAAGACTTCAAAGCGAAACGCACAACTGAAATGGTTTATACTCTATATCGTGTTGAAATGATTTTATCGAACAAATAAATTTGTTTAGTAAACTTATCAAGTCGATTCGAATTCAAAATATTGTCGAGTCAAACTTGAGTCATACTCGGCTCCTAAGTTACATATTTTTAAATAAATTATTTCTTTTACATAATATATATACATTAAATAAATACAATAATATGTAAGTTATAAGTTTTGAGCGAGAAAATTTCAAAATTTTATTACTCATCTCATTTATTAACGTGCATGAATAATAATTTTGAATGATAAAGTAATTGAGTTCTAAAACTACAACTGTACCAAATAAATCTTAAATCGCGCAAATTGTACCGCAAAAAGGCGTTGTGATTCGATATGATTTGGTCGACTAAAAAAATAAATCAATATTTAAAAGAAATTAAATTTGTATAAACTTTTTACGATTCAAAATAATTCTAATTAAAACGAATTTGATTAGACTATTATACTAAATATATCTGTAATAACCCCAAATTTTGGAATTTTTGAAACCCTTATGAATAGTGATTTTGCTGAATAAGAAAATTTCTCATGCCACACTATGTAGGGGTTCTTCTATTGTTATTCTGAGATCTTATTAGTACTTTATATGGGATATAAGTGTATGTAAAGATCGTCAGAATCCAAATTCGAACATTTTGATTTTTCCCGAAAATCCACCAGATATCGAAAGAATTGAGTATAAGGTAACAGATAAAAAGGATTTAAATTCAAGGATTGTAAGAGAGGATTATAAAAGGAATATAATGTATTGAGAAAGGTTAAGGGAACCCAAGTAATAAGATCCCGGGTATGATCCCTCAAACGATAAACGAAAACGAAAGTTAAGCGAACCGTATAACAGATCAGCGGTCATTAGCCAAGTAATTAGAAGTTAATCAAAGAGATTAGTGGGGATGATGTCATCAAACCAATGAGAAGAGGACAAAGGTGGGAGGGTGACATCACATGGTGACATAAGCATGACCAAAGCAAGTGTGTTGTTGGTTGATTTAGAACCACACAAAAATTACCATGGTAAAAAGGTAACAAAACAAATCAAAATGTCAACCAACCAAGCCAACAATTCATTTTCACTAAAAACACAAAATTTTCTCCCCATTCTTCATCAAGCTCTCGGCTTTTCTTATTTTCCAAAGAAAGAAAAATCAAAAACCTAGTTCCAAGCTTTGTTAAATTGCAAGGTAATTATCTAAGACTCCTTATGCATAGTTATGGATATCCTATAAGTTTGAGCTCCTAAATCATTCACAATCTCTTCCTAAAAATCATGGAAGAAGATGGTGAATAGTGTTTTTCAAGAACTAAATTTTTTGTTCTTGAAGTTTTATTTAGATTAAGCTTGGATAAGGACTTTAAGCGTGATTCCTAGCTATTCACTTGATTCTCCACTCTCCAAGGAAGGTATAACCCCTCCAAACCCTAACTTTATTTGAGTAATTAGGTTTAGTTTTGTTGTTATAATTCATGAGAGGCTTGCTAGTTGTAAATGTAGAGATTAGTTGATTTTGTGAAGTTTTTGGAGTGGTAGTTCTTGGATTGTTGATTAATGAACTTAAGTGTAGTTTAAATTCAAGTTTAAGAATAGTATAAATTGATAATATGGAGTTGTTGGGGCTGTTATGGTGAGTTATGGATGGAATTTTGATTGGGTTGTGATTGTGGATTAATTGTGGGTTGATTTGGAGTGGTTTAAATTTGGGTAATCGCGTAAACATAGTCGTCGTAATGTTCGATTTACTTTAGGCTGTTTTTATTCTTAACATTAGGACCCGTGAACTCACTGCTAGGTTTTGACCATTGCCATGATTAGATAGTTCATGTTACGAGCGTCGTTTTGATATGTAGTGTAATAACCCCAAAATTTTGAACTTTTTGTAACCCTTATGAATAGTGTTTTTACTGATATTTCTGAACAAGAAAATTTTTAATGCCACACTATGTAGGGTTTCTTTTATGGATATTCTGAGATCTTATTGGTACTCTATATGATATATAAGTGTATGTAAAGATCGTCAGAATCCAAATTTGAACCTTCTGATTTTTCCCGAAAATCCACCAGATATCGAAAGAATTGAGTATAAGGTAACAAGATAAAAAGGATTTAAATTCAAGAATTTTAATAGAGGATCATAAAAAGGAATATAATGTATTGAGAAAGGTTAAGGGAACCTAAGTAATAAGATCCCGGGTATGATCCCTCAAACGATAAACGAAAACGAAAGTTAAGCGAACCGTATAACAGATCAGCGGTCATTAGCCAAGTAATTAGAAGCTAATAAAAAAGATTAGAGGGGATGATATCATCCAACCAATGAGAAGAGGACAAAGGAGGGAGGGTGATATCACATGATGACATAAGCATGACATAAGAGAAGGAATTGTTGGATGATTGTGAACCACACAATAATTACCATGGTAAAAAGGTAAGAAATCAAAACAAAACAAATCAAAAAAATCAACCAACCAAAACAAATCAAAGCAAAACACAAAATCATTTCTTTCTTCAACCAAGGAGCTCTCAACTTTTTTTCATTTCAAGAAGAAGAATTTCAAAAATCAAGTTCCAAGCTTCCTTAATTGGTAAGATAATTATCTAGTACTCCTTATGCATAGATATAGTTATCCTATAAGTTTAAGCCTCCAAATCATTCACAATCTTCTCCAAGAAATCAATGAAGAAGATAATGAATAGTGATTTCAAGATTTTTAACTTGATTTTTCTTGTTTTTCCTTTAAGATCCAAGCATCCCTAAGACATCTCAAGGCTTCTTAAGGCTTCCTAGCTACTCCAATCACTTCAAGGAAGGTATAACATCTCCAAACCCTAGCTTTACTTTGTATATTAGGATGATTTTGATTGTTATGGTAAAAGAGTAGCTTGATGCTTGCATGTTTAGAGTTTGGGTTGGAGTGGTAGTAAATTGGATGTTGAATCTTGTTGATTAGTAAAGGACTTAAGTATAGTTTTAAATTCAAGTTTAAGAATAAGTAAAAATTGTTAATGTTGAGTTGTTGGGGCTGTTATGATGTAGTATGGATGGAGTTTTGATTGGGTTGTGAATTGGGGTTGATTGGTGGTTGATTTGGAATGCTATAAATTTGGGAAATCGCGTAAACATAGCCGTCGTAATGTCCGATTTACTTTAGACTGCTTTTGTTCATAACATTAGGACCCGAGAACTCCCTGCTAGGTTTTGACCATTGCCATTTTTAGATAGTTCATGTTACGAGCTTCGTTTTGATATGTGGTTCGTTTGATTCCGATGTACGGTTTAGGAGAAACGGCCGTTTTAAGTAACGACATTTCGCGAACGAACCATTACCCCTCGCCTTACTTTGAAACATAGGTTAAAAACCTTAAAGACTAATTGGAGTATGAAACAATTATGTTAAGTGGATTAGGCAGTTGGTAAGGTACTCGCGAAAGAATCGCCTTAAAACTCGTAATGGTTAATTTATTAAAAATGGTGGAGCCGAGGGTACTCGAGCGACTTAAGAGAATCAGTAAGCGCAAAGCGAGCGTTAGAGTCTAATTTGGTTAAAGTATAGATTTACAAGTGACTTTGGTTTAATTCCAACTTACATGTTGTTTATAGGTTACCAGACTCGTCCCGAGCCATTTGTAACCCCCAGTCGTTCAGGCAAGTTTTCTACCCGTATAACTGTTATTGTGATGTATATGTGTATATGCATGATCTTGTGATAAATGCATATTTGTTATTAGCAAATTCTTGCGATATATTGTAGCATGTGATATGGTATATATGCATGCATGTTTCGTATTCTTGATTTATATATCTGTTGGTTCAAATGCTTATTAGTTGCATAATACCTATACTAGAGATAAACGGTATTTGAGTATACCCTTAATATAGGGGATCAAAATGTGAACTTTTTCTAAAACCGGGAGGCGAGGCTCCCGAGCATTATATATATATATATACATATATATATATATATGAATAGTTTTTAAAACTATTAATCGAATAAGGTTTATTCGATAACTTTATATTATTTAATGAATATTACTTGAATATTCATTCGAGGACTTATGACTCACTTTATATTATTTAATGAATATTACTTGAATATTCATTCGAGGACTTATGACTCACTTTATATTATTTAATGAATATTACTTGAATATTCATTCGAGGACAGATGATTCCGCTTATATTATTTAATTGAATATTTATATGAGGACCTATGACTCCAATTATTTTCTGAGATATATTCTTTATTTTATTAAAGAATAAGGTGTCGATAATCAAACTTATTTTTGATTATTCAAATAAAGATAGTACTTTCGTATAAGTATATCTTTGGTTATTTAATACTCATTTCAAGTATAAGTTTTACAACTTCTACTTCAATTATTTGTATAAAGATTATTCTTTAAGGGAATATTATTTAAATGATAATATTCAGATATTTTCTAATATATCGGGACTGATTTACTTTATTAAATCAGCATTACTCCAAACATTCTTAAAAATGTTTTCGAGTCTTCAAAATGATTTTAAAAGTTAGAGCGGATCCCAAAACTCATTTTTTATTTAAGATCTTCCTTTCGAAGGGGATTTAAATACTCGCTCAAAACTTGAGGGATCCGGCTCAGTGGTGTATTTTACATTCGCAACGAGGTTGCTGTTTTGATAAATGAATTGATTACTTACCCAACGTTCGGGAAGTAAGTCCATCTATTGAGTCGGCATAAGCAACATGGGCTCAGTGGGCGTCCATGAAAGTGTAAGTGGCTCAGTGGGAGTCCATCAAATGCGTAAGTGGCTGAGTGGCAGTCTAGCATAAGGTCCTATTGCGATCAGGGTGATGACCAGTGAGGAATTCGTCCATCTACTAGTAGAAAAGGTTACTTATTGGTATCTTTGCCTGATCAGCAAGATATCAGGTTTATGCCAAGGTTTTCTCCTTTCCAAATTCATTGGATATTGCAACTCTGTTTATAATTTTCATAACAGAGGTTTTCAAGGAGTGTATGAAATGTATATATATATATATATATATATAAGTGTATATATATATCGGGACTTAATGAAGTACCTCGTAACTTCATTATTTATAATGATATTCAAAGATTGAATCTATTCAAATCTTGTCTTGTAGTCTCATCAATGTGATGAACTTTTGAAACTGGTTATAACTTGAACGGTGGTAGTTCAAGTAGTATTTGGAAAAGATATAAGTATATTGGAGTATCTTGTAACTTCATCTTTTAAACTTATATTTGGTTAATGATTATCTTATGCATGACAAAGATTTTCACAAAAAACGTTGAGACAAGGTTAGATATATGAGATCACCTTGCAACGATATTTTTATACAGTTATAAACTGGAACTCTGTGTATATTATACATGTCAGAGGATTTCAAAGATTATGAAAAGTATATATGTACATATATACTGAATATTTTGTGATTTGGTCGCGGTAAGATATCAAACTTGGTTCATTTCTTCTTGACCAAGACTTTCATGAGTACTATGAGAATGCTCATATATTGTAAATCATTATACATATTATTTTGGTGGGTTTGTTGCTCACCCTTACTTTCTTCTTTCATCACACAACATCAACTAGACAAGATGAACAGGACCAAGCTTCCAATTCGCAAGCGGTTAGAAAATGTTCCGCAGTTTGCTGGAAGCGTTGATGCCGCCGTAGCTGAGGTAGGAGCTACCAATAGGCTAGGTTTTCAACTATTGATGAACCAGATTTATGTATATTTCTGAATTGTAATAATGGCAAAGAAATGTAAATTTATTCAGAAACCCTTTTAAAGTGTATTGGCATATAATTGTGAAATAAAATGACTTGTGATTATTTTTTTGGATATTCATCTCTGAGACTATAACTTGTGGTGTGTGTGTTTATGGTGGGGTCACCGTACAGAATAGTTGATTATTTATTAAGATTGGGTGTTATTAAGGGAAATGGAACTCGTGACAACCCGAATCCCCGACCCCGGATTTGGGGGTGTTACATGTAGTTCGTTTGATTCCGATGTACGGTTTAGGAGAAATGACCGTTTTAAGTAACGACATTTCGCGAACGAATCATTACCCTTCGCCTTACTTTGAAACATAGGTTAAAGACCTAAAAGGACTAATTGGAGTATGAAACAATTATGTAAAGTGTATTAGGCAGTTGGTAAGACACTCGCGAAAGAATCGCCTTAAAACTCGTAATGGTTGATTTATTAAAAATGGTGGAGCCGAGGGTACTCGAGCGACTTAAGAGAATCAGCAAGCGCAAAACGAGCGTTAGAGTCTAAATTGGTTAAAGTATAGGTTGATAAGTGACTTGGGTTTAATTCCAACTTATATGTTGTTTATAGGTTACCAGACTCGTCCCAAGCCATTTATAACCCCCAGTCGCTCAGGCAAGTTTTCTATCCGTTATACTGTTGTTGTGATGTATACATTTGTATATGCATTATCTTGTGATAGATGTATAATGGTTATTTAGCAAATTCTTGCGATATATTGTAGCATGTGATATGGTATATATGCATGCCTGTTTCGTATTCTTGATACATATATCTGTTGATTCAGTTGATAATACCTATGCTAGAGATAAGAGGTAATTTGCATATACCCTTAGTATAGGGGACCCAAAGGTGAACTTTTTCTAAAACCGGGAGTCGATGCTCCCGAGTATAATATATATATATATATTTATATATATATATATATATGAATAGTTTTTAAAACTATTATTCGAATAAGGTTTATTCGATAATTTTATTTTATTAATGATTATTATTTTGAATATTCATTCGAGGGCTTATGACTCCGTTTATTTTATTAATGAATATTATTTTGAATATTCATTCGAGGACTTATGACTCTGATTATTTACTAATTATTATTCTTTATTTTATTAAAGAATAATGTGTCGATAATCAAATTTACTCTTGATTATTCAAATAAAGATAGTACTTTCGTATAAGTATATCTTTGGTTATTTAATATTCATTTCAAGTATAAGTTTTACAACTTCTACTTCAATTATTTTTATAAAGATTATTCTTTATGGGAATATTATTTAAATAATAATATTCAGATATTTTCTAATATATTGGGACTGATTTATCTTATTAAATCAGCATCACTCCAAACATTCTTAAAAATATTTTGCGAGTCTTCAAAATGATTTTAAAAGTTAGAGCGGATCCCAAAACTCATTTTTATATTTAAGATCCTCCTTTCGAAGGGGATGTAAATACTCGCTCAAAACCTGAGGGATCCGGCTCTGTGGTATGTTTTATATTCGCAACAAGGTTGTTGTCTTGATAAAAGAGTTTTTGATTACTTACCCAATACTCGGGAAGTAAAATCCTTGGAACAAGTTAATCCATTAACAGGCATCGCCTGGGAAATATCGGTGAGTTTTCCTTTCCAACTAGATACGACTTCTTGGTGGAGCCGTATCAACAAGTTTCTACTTGGGGAAAGTGGGGACGAGCCTTACGTTTCAGAGTCATGGATTTCATCTGAACTAGGAGTGGCGTAAGTGGTCGAGTGGCGCCGGCACAGCCTAATTATATTGGCCCAAATGGCCTGGAAGTTCCGTTAAGACGGTCCATTCCTTAGGAGTCCAGTGTTCGGTTGACAAGTAAATCCGACAGGTTCTCCTCTACATGTAGAAAATGGTGGGGTTGTATTACTACGACTGATCATCGTAAGTGGTCTTCCTGGCGCGACAAAACTCCCGTAATGAGTTCATCATCCAATTGGATATTTCTGCAACACTACCCAGAGCACTTCGATAGGAAGGCTACGGTTGGGCGATTGTTGAGTGTTGGCAGGGTCAAGCTTTTAAAATGATGTTTGCATCAAATGAAGTATCTCGTAACTTCATTTTATTTTGATGATATTTTAAAGATTGATTCTATACAAGTTTTGTCTTGTAGCTTAATCTATGTGATGAACTAATTATAACTTGAACAGTGGTAGTTCAAGTAGTATTCGGAAAAGATATAAGTATATTGGAGTATCTTGTAACTTCATCTTTTAAACTTATATCTAGTAAATGATTATCTTATGCATGACAAAGATTTTCAGAAAAATGTTGAGACAAGGTTAGATATATGAGATCACCTTGCAACGATATTTTTATACAGTTATAAACTGAAACTCTGTGTATATTATGCATGGAAGAGGACTTCCAAGATTTTGAAAAGTATATATACATATATACTGAATATTTTGCGACTTGGTCGCGGTAAGATATCAAACTTGGTTCATTTCTTCTTGACCAAGACTTTCATGAGTACTATGAGAATGCTCATATATTGTAAATCATAATACATATTATTTTGGTGGGCTTGTTGCTCACCCTTGCTTTCTTCTTTCATCACACAACATCAGATAGACAAGATGAACAGGACCAAGCTTCCAATTCGCAAGCGGTTAGAAAATGTTCCGCAGTTTTCTGGAAGCGTTGATGCCGCCGTAGCTGAGGTAGGAGCTACCAATAGGCTAGGTTTTCAACTATTGATGAACCAGACTTATGTATAATATGAATTGTAATAATGGCAAAGAAATGTAAATTTATTTAGAACCTTCTTGAGGTGTAATGGCTTATTATGTGGAATAAAATGACTTGTGTTTTTTTGGGTATTCATCTCTGAGACTATAACTTGCGGTGTGTGTGTATATTGTGGGGTCACAGTATGCAGTAATTGGTTGATTGTTAAGATTAAGTGTTCTTAAGGGATATGGAACTCGTGACAACCCGAATCCCCGACCCTGGATTTGGGGGTGTTACAGATATCACTAACCAATAAGGTCAAATAATGAATAACTAGAAAATGTTAAAACACAAATTTGACATATATACTGTCTAAAATTGTTGTAGCAGATTATGTATGTATTAATAATAATAGCGATGTATTTATTTTTAATATAATAGTTATAGTTGTAAATGAGCGTTCTTCGTTATAATTATCAAATTATATAATTTGATAATTAAATAAAAAAGGCTTATAATACTAATAAAATATAAATAGTATAATATTAATATATATATAAATTATAATAATATAAATATTATTTATGAAATTGTGATGAGGTGTGTTGCGGTATGGTGTGGTGTGATTCAGTTTGAATTAGTCCATAAAAACTCAAATTACAATTCGCATAATGTTGAGTAGTTTGTAAAAAGTTTAAATCGTAATTGCATCACGAAATTGAAAATTTATATTTTGCGGTATAATATGCTACATGTGGTTTGTTCATATTGTTGTTATGCATCAAATTTTAAAAAATGTATAGATGTGAAGAAAAGTAAAGAATGCGGAGGTAAAAGTTAGTGGGTGATTAATCTATAGTACTTCTTTCGTACTTTATTACTTTTCTCGTTTTATATATCGGAACTGTTCATAATATCAAACAAATTATTAATTTATGTCTAATCTGTAAGAATAGATATAGACACGAGTGATCTTGTTTGATTTATATTTATGAGTACTTTAATATGGTGAATTTTTTAAATTTTATATTAGTACAAAATTAAAGATATTAACTATCAAAAATGTATATTGCAAACGTGATAAAGCAAACACAAAAAGTATTAAGGGACAGAGAGAGTAGTTGTTAATATGTAGTCATTATTAATAAATTGAATGTACTCCCTCCATGATGTTGAATTGTATACGTTTGGTTTAGTATGGAGGTTTAGAAAAATAAAACGTTATAAAAAAAGTAAAATAAATGGGTAAAGTAATTGTGCCGATCAATCTACATTATACTAAGAAAAAGTATAGTTATATAATACTTGCTATGTGTCAAACTTTCATTAAATAGCTGGCATCATCAAATCATAAATCTTGGGTGTCAAACTCACATTAATTTGATGATATCATCTTTTACTAACGTATTTCCCTAATTAATTATCGAGTTTTCTAATGTGTGTCCAAGAGCACACAATAAGCACTAACTCCTATTAGTTTGGTGCATTTTGATTGGTCATTTAATCATAAATATTGATGGACCCCCTGCATTTACAACAACTCCATCAATAAAAATGCACCAAATTTAGTGCTTATTGTGTGTTATTTGGCACACATTAGAAATACCGATTAATTATACTTTCAAAATGTCTCAGTTTCATTTATAACCTCCACTTTTTTTTTAAATAACGTACTTGCATTAAAAATCAGATTCAAAATTATATAGGATAAAATCAGGAGCAGTATAAATCCACTCCATAAGACCTGACATAGAACAAGCTGCCCTATTCACAGACCTATGAGTAAACACAACTAACACTTTATCAAAGTGTTTAAGAATATCGATACAATCTTCGATACAATCTTCGATCATCGTATCGAAGTAAGTGTTACCTCCTTCTCCATTTAGTGCATCTACCACAAGATCTGTGCCACATTCAAAGATACATTTGTGCCTCTTTCTCTATTCCTCATTTCTCATTTCTCCGTCCTCATTTTTTAAAATTTTCACTAATTCTCTTTTCCACTAATTTAAATATTCATCAATTTATTATATACTTTTATAAATAATAAAAAATATAATAAAAATTTATAATTTTTGTCATACTCTTTTTAAGCGTTTATATTTTTAATTCTATTTAATTTCTCAGCATCATAACATGATATAAATTTAATACATATTGAAATTAAACTATTTCAAAATATATTATTATAAAAAAATTATAATATAACCCGACACATGTCCGGGAACTAATCTAATATTAAATATATAAAATTAGTGTAGTGGGAGAAAGTAGTAGATGTAAGTGCGTTTAGATAATTTTTATGTTATAAATTTTTTAATATTTTTAATAAGTTTTGAAATGTATAAAATTGAATGACTATCCTAAAAAATGTGTAAAGAAATAAATAAGACATAATAAATATGTGATGGAGTATACAAGTATTAAAATAACTAAAATGTCAATTTTTGATTATCCGTTATATAATTAATTAATCAAATTTCTAATTCTTTCTATTATTAATTTAACTCTAAACTCAGGTTTGATTCTCTCTAAATATATAATTATTCCAACAACACAATCTCATGTAAGATTTGTTTACTGTATGTCGCTCCTTTGGTTAATCGATCCTGTATTCACTCCGACTACATACATGAATTCCATTTTTTTAGTTTGTTCTTTGACTTAAATTTTAATAATTATATACTTATTGTGAGAATAAATACTCATTTATAAGGTAAATAATTTTAATAAAAATTATATGTTTATTATATATTATTTCCATCTTAATTTCTAGTTCAGTTTTAACAAATACATTATTTTATTGCTAATATTTAAAAATATACCAAAAATATTTTTTTTTTTTTTTTTACGATTTTACTATTCTAAAAATATTTATAAAAGTATGATGCAACCAAAATTGATCAGATATCTAACAAGTTAGAGCATCTTCAAATGCTCAATAATCCTTAGGTAAAAAAATCTTGGTGGCAGACCATACAGCAGAACCTCGATAAATGAATAACCTCGTCTAATAAATAAATTTCTTCGGTCCCAACTTGGTCCAATGGGCTTAACGAATAATTTCGCTTAATGCATTAAGGAATAAATACAAATGAAGTCTTTATAGGCCCTATGTAAATATAAATGAATAATCATTATATTTCAAATAATATATTTTTATTTATATAATATATCATGAATACATTTCATTCTGTTATGGATAAAAAACTCAGGTTATTATTTGCTGTATTTATTGCTAAGGTTCGGGAGCTCAAGGCCTTTAATGGCTGCTCTCGTGTTTCGTAGCTTAACTCTACCTTTACGAGATGCTTACGTATCTCTATGAATCAGAGAATCAAGTCAAAAAACGTAGTTCTGATTTGTGGGGTGAGGCCCCTTATATAGATGCCGGTGGTCCTTGAATTGGACTTGATATAGGAGACTTGGTGAGCAAATCTCATAATTAGAATGGACTTTGGAGTCCTAAATAGTAGGAAACTGATTTCTTATCCTTCTAGGTCCCTTTGAGGCTAATCTGCAAAGATTTATATCCTTATCGGAACTCTTCTCAATAGCTGATTTTTCCTCTATTAATTAATTACGAAATTAATTAATATTCAGGGTTTTCGGGCCTTCTTTGTTCCATCAGGCCTGATCTGGTCAATCAGGCCTGATCAATGTGTTGACCTTTTTGGTATGAATGTCATACATCTTTTTATTGGGCCTAACAGCCCAAATCATGTATAATTACTGTAATATTTAATTACATAATCATGATTTATTTATCCCTATCATTTGCCCCCCAACTTTTGGGAAACCGTATAAGATTTCGTAAAAGTTAAGTTCGTTCATTCCCTTTCAGGGTACCGTTTTTGCGTAAAGTGTGGAGCGACCTACACATTTACAACGATTAACTTCTATTCCTTTTATTCAGGAATTTTCTTAATTTTCAGGAATTTTTCCATTAATTTTGGGATTTTTCCTTAATTTTCTGGATTTTCCCTTAATTTCTGGGATTTATCCTTAATTTTCTGGATTTTTCCTTTATTTCTGGGATTTATCCTTAATTTCCTGGATTTTTCCCTTATTTCTGGGATTTATCCTTAATTTTCTGGATTTTTCCCTTATTTCAGAAAATATTTTAAGGAATTTCCTTATTTTTCTGTATTTTTCCAGAAAATTTTCTTTTTTCAAAATTCCAGCCCTTTTTCGACCAGGATCCTAGTCGAAATTTCGACCTGGATCCTAGTCGAAATTTGGGCCAGCTTTGCAATCCTGGTCGAAGGACTTCGACTAGGATCCACGACTTGGAATTCGACCAGGATCCTAGTCGAACTTTCGACCTGGATCTAGGTCGAAAATTTGCCCTTATTTCAATTCCTGGTCGTGGGGTTTCGACTAGGATTCACGACCTGGAATTCGACCAGGATCCTAGTCGAACATTCGACCTGGATTTAGTTCGAAAATCTTTGCTTTCTCTTGCTTCCTGATCGATAGATTTCGACTAGGATTCACGACCTGGTCTTCGACCAGGATCCTAGTCGATTCTTCGACCTGGATTTTAGTCTAGGTTTATGAACCCTATACTTGAAACACGTGGTGCTTGATTCGACCTTGATCCTGGTCTTGGTTTCGACCTCAATCCTGGTCTTGGTTTCGACCTTAATCCTAGTCTTGATTTCGACCTCAATCTAGTTCATTTATAACCGTAATTTTCGGGTGTCAGTTCGAAGGATTTCGAGCAGAATTCACGACTTGAAATTCGACCTGAATCCTGGTCTTTTATACTCGTTATTTTCGGGTGTCTGTTCGAAGGATTTCGAGCAGAATTCACGACTTGAAATTCGACCTGAATTCTGGTCTTTTCGGGCTTCCATCTAATCCATTTTTGATTGGGCCTCTGTTTGGGCCTGATTTTCTTTTTGGGCCTTACATCTTTTAGGGCTTTGATTTGGGCTTTGTATTTTTCCAAATCCTAATTGGATTTGGGCCTTCCAATTCTTATTGGGCCTTGTATTTTTCCAAATCCTAATTGGATTTGGGCCTTCCAACTCTTATTGGGCCTCTTATTAATCGGGGATTAATATGTCAAAATACCCTGTTTAGAATTCTCTAGAATTCTCGGGAATTTTATTTAATTTCTCCCTTGGAATTTTCTGGAATGTTCCATTTTCTGGGCTTTCTCTTTGGGCCTCTATCCTTACTGGGCTTTTGTCCCTTCAACTTCACTTTTCCTCCTATATAAAGGAGTGAAGAGAGTCTACTTCTCCTCACTTTCTCATTTCAAAATTCTTCTTCTTTCTTCTTCTGTTAAGAATCTTAGAGCAATAACAGTAAGTCGGAGTATCAAAGCCTTTTTTAGGAGCATTTCTTCAGGTGAAATTTCGCCCTTTACTCCTTGTGCCTGTTTTTACATAGCGTGCACTTTTAAAATTATTTCTTTATGTGCCCTTTTTTCAGATGGCTGATAAGAAAATGACTCGTTTGGCCAAGATGAACGTGGCCAGAAAGTCCAACGAATTCCCTATTCGATCAAGGTACACTTCCTTGATCGATATGATCAACACCCAAGGCGACGAGTACCCGTCTGATGCGCATCTGGACGCGCACGACCATATTAGTGCCTTGCGGGATCCAAAAGAGCTGGAAAAGTTGAGCAGCTGTTTCAAAATCAAGGAACCTTTCAAACTGGTTCTTGCAGGTCCGGCCGATAGTGCCTGCCAGTGGAAAAAGGACGCATTATGCGTCTACAGGGATACTCTAAGGGCAGGTATCAGACTCCCCTTTCACCCGTTCATTCCTCTTTTGCTAGCTGATGTGGGCATCAGCCCTTGCCAACTCCCCCTAATTCTTGGAGCCTCATTCTGTGCTATTTGTCGCAATGCGCCAAGCACAATGTCCCCACTTCTGTTGCTGTCTTCAGAAAGATTTTTCAGTTCAAGAACAACCCTGATAAGAATCCGGGTTGGGTTTCTTTAAACCAGCGCCCTATTATTCCCCACATTGTGAACGGGAAGTCCATCCCTGACAACAACTTGGGGTGGAAGAAAGATTTTTTGTTCGTCGTTTGGGAGGGTAGCGATTGGAGCACCGTATTTCGATCGTCTTTTGGGCTTGCCGTTGATGGGAGCCCAAACGATATAACTTTGTCCGAGGAGGAGGCTAGAGCTTTCAACCTTCTGACGCAAGATAATGGGACTTCCCATTCTTGGGATCTTATCAGGGAGACCGTTCTTGTAGAACGCGGCCTTTCTCCCGTCCCTAAGAAAAGTAAGTTTTCTTCCTTATATATCTCTTTTTTATTTCCTTCATTTTCTATTTTGCTGATTCCTTTAACTTACTTATCTCATATGTTGCAGTGGCTGAGAAAATTGAGGAGGCTACAAAGCCTTAAGACCTGGAGACAACCAGGATGAAGCGTGCTGGAAAGGTCTTTAAAGACCCGTGCCTTGGGGATCACTTCCCGGAGTTCCTACTCCAAGCAATGAAACCAGGCGAAGAAGGCCCCAACCAAGTTTTGCACACCAAGCAGAAGCCAGGGTCTTACTTTCAACCTGCTTGGGGAATCCGGGGCAATGATTTAATTGTTGGCAGCACAACGCTTGCCAAGGAATGGTCTAAGCATTCCATCTCCCCGGTCGACTATCAAGACTTTGTCCTTCAACAGGACTTAGAGGGGAACGAGCTTTTTGGAGCTCAGGCTTTGGCGACGGTATGTCTTTTTCCTTTGCCCTTCATAGTTGCCTTTTGGATTTTCTCGTCTCATACTCTTGCTGTGTTTCTTGTAGGCGAACGCCCATTTTCAGGGGGCGATTCACCAAGCCAAGGCTTGGAAGGTTGGCCTGGAGGACGCGAACAAGAAGTTGGAGGAGGCCAACCAAAGAATAGAGGCCCTTGAAGCCCAACTTGCCTCTTTCACTTCTGACCTGGAAACGACCCGGGCCGAAAACGTTATCCTGAAGGCTCAAAAGGATAAAGCCTTTGACGGCTGGATGGACACTCAGGAGTTTAAGGATTTAATGGTGGAGCACGATGCCCTCCTACACCCAGTTAGCTATAAGCAAGGCTGGGATGCTGCTGTGGAGGCCATTCAGGATGAATTTCCAGAAATCTTCGAACAGTCCTCCTTCCCTTGCCCTGTGCGAGTTCCAGAACTTGGGGGTGTTACCGACAAGCTCGTTGACTGATCAAGGACGACCCGTCGAGGAGCCAAGGCTAAAAGGGGAAGGAGCTTGAGTCCAGCTCTTGAGAGGAGGAAGCTTCTTCTGAAGAGGAGTCTGAGCCCGTTGCAAAGAAGGTCAGGGTGGAAGAGCCTCCAAGGGTAGCTCCTCAGCAACCTGTATCTCCCGCAGCATCCAAAGCGTCCGAAGGTAGTTCTGATGGAACCTCTACAAGGACTTCCGAGGGGACGACTGAGACGTCCAAGGGGACGATTGAGACATCCGAGGAGACTTTGGATAGTGGTTCCGAAGAATCCTAGCCTTCCAAGGCCTAAGTTTTTTTATGTATTTCTTCTTTATTAGACAATATTTGAACTTCGTTTGTATCTTGTTACCCTTCGGGGTTATTTCATATGCTGCTTTTCTTATTCGCATCTTTCTCCTTTATCTTTCCAATACTTAATATGCATTTAAACTTGAACTAATTGGCCCTTTGAATTGTGCAACGTGCACTCTTATAAAAGAATCCTTGGAGTCTTCCTCTTTTCAATGATCAAAGCATGATTTTTTGTTAAAACCACACAAGGTATTATCACAACTTAAACATCCATAGGTTGAAATAATTTCAAATTCTTTAATATGAAGTCTAGTTTTCCAAGACCTTACATAGTATGGGTTCGACCCTTAACAATAATGACTCGACAATGTAAATTTTACTGGAATATAAAATCCTATGCAAGCAAAGCTTCAAGGTGCTTTTCAACCTACTTGTCATCCTGACAAGTGAGAATCGTATTCAGTTGCCCTACACATAGTAAACCTTCAGGTTTTGTGCATGCCAAGTTCTCGGGACTTCAAAACCATCCATTGTCTCCAGCTTGTAGGTTCCTCTACCTTGAACACTCTTGACTTTGTATGGCCCTTCCCAATTCGGGGCAAGCTTCCCTTTCTGTCCTACACCAGAAGCTTCTATCTTCCTCAAGACTAGGTCACCTTGTTTGAAAAACCTCTCTTTAACCCTTAGGTTGTAGTAGAATGAAACCTTTTTCCTGATATTCCACTATCTTCGCATGTGCTTCATCTCGCACTTCATCAATTAGATCCAGGGCTAACCTATGCCCTTCTTCATTTTCCTCAGCATTGAAGGCTTGAATCCTGGGGGAAGAATGTGATATCTCTACGGGAACATCTGCTTCTGCACCATATGCTAACATGAAAGGAGTTGCTCCAGTCGTGACTCTACAGGTAGTCCTATAGGCCCATAATATTGAAAGTATCTCATCCACCCAATTATTTCTTGATTTCTCGATCCTCTTCTTTAGTCAATCCAGGATTATTCGATTTGCTACCTCCGCTTGCCCATTGGCTTGCGGGTGAGCCACAGAGGTGAACCGTAACACAATTTCATTTTCTTCACAGTACTTCTTGAATTCCTCGTTGTTGAATTGTGTTCCATTGTCGGTGACTAGAATGCGGGGAATTCCATACCGGCACATACTATTTTCCCACAGGAATTGTGCAACCTGCTTAGTTGTGATTTTGGCCAAGGGTTTGGCTTCAATCCACTTGGTGAAATAATCAATGGCTACAATCAGAAACTTTCTTTGTGCCGTGGCCATGGGGAAAGACCCCGGAATATCCATTCCCCACATAGCAAAGGGGATGGGCGAGTTGATAGAGGTCAGCATCTCGGGGGGTTGTCTAACAACAGGTGCATGCTTCTGACAGCGGTCACACTTCTTCACATATTCTTTGGCATCAACCATCATTTCTGGCCAATAAAAGCCTAAACGGGTTATCTTATGAGCCAAGGCCCTGCCCCCCAAGTGTTGCCCACAAATACCTTCGTGCACTTCTTCAAGAGCCAAACGTACCTCATCGGGCCTGAGACACCTTAAGTAAGGAACCACGAAAGATCTTTTGTACATAATCCCATCTATCAAAGAGTACCTTAGTGCCCGAACAGCTAACTTTCGTGCTTCAGTTGCATCGCTTGGCAACCAATCGGTTTGAATGTGAGCCTTAATGGGATCAATCCATGACGTCCCCAGGCCTATAGGAGCCACAAGCTTAACATCTATGCTTAGTGTCTTCAAAACACGGAAGTACACACTTCCTGAACTTTCTTCAATCTCGGATGAAGCAAACTTTGATAATGCATCTGCCTTAGCATTTTCCTCCCTTGGAATGTGCTCAACATGGCATTCATTTCACAGCCCTTACTAGGCGGACATACTTAGCCATCGTATCATCCCTTGCCTCAAATTCTCCCTTTACCTGGGATATAATCAGCTTCGAGTCTCCACGGACCTTTAAGTTTTTGACTCTAAGTGTTCCAGCTAGGCCAAGACCAGCTATCAAAGCTTCATATTCTGCCTCATTGTTTGTGGTTGGGAAGTCTAGCTTCATAGTATACTCAATTAAGAACCCATCAGGGCTTTGTAAAACCAATCCTGCTCCATTGGAGTTTGTTTTTGATGCTCCATCAAAATAGAGAACCCAATATTCTTTCTCCTTATCATCCTTCTCTTTGTCCCCATTATCGACTCCCTTGTCTTGAGGTATGGTATCTTCCTGCCCCCCGACTTCTTGGTTGGGTATGGTACATTCCACCATGAAGTCAGCTAGTGCCTAGGCTTTTATTGCCGTTCGTGGCTTATACTTGAGATCGAACTCTCCCAGCTCTATTTCCCACTTAATCAATCTCCCACTTGCCTTGGGACTGTGAATGATATTTCTCAGGGGCTGATTTGTTAGCACCTCAATCTGATGAGCCTGAAAGTAAGGACGCAGCTTTCTCGAAGCCATTACCAAGGCTAAAGCAAATTTCTCAATAGTTGAATAATTTAACTCAGCACCATGTAGAATTTTGCTGACATAGTATACAGGTTTCTGGATTTTCAATTCCTCCTTAACCAACACAACGCTCAAAGCACTTTCTGAAACGGCTAAGTATAAGAATAAAACTTCATTCAAAGCTGGCTTGGCCAACAACGGGGCCTGGGCCATATACTTCTTTAACTCTTCAAATGCCTTCTGGTTTTCCTCATTCCATACAAAGTCCTTAATGTTCTTTAGTGACTTGAAGAATGACAAGCACTTGTCTCCTGACTTGGAGATGAATCGTCCTAGCGCAACAACCCTTCCTGTGAGCTTCTGAACATTCTTGACGGTTTTTGGTGGTTCCATGTCCAGGATTGCCTTTATTTTATCGGGGTTAGCCTCTATTCCTCTCTTGGAGACCATCAATCCCAAAAATTTTCTAGATCTTACTCCGAAAGCACATTTTGTAGGATTTAACATCATCTTGTGGTACCTCAGGACCTCAAAAGCTTCCCTCAAATGGGTTATATGATCAGTCTTTACTAGACTCTTGACTAACATGTCATCAACATAGACTTTTATAGTCTTACCAATAAGATCCTTAAAAATTTTATTTACCAACCTTTGATAGGTGGCTCCTGCATTCTTAAGACCAAATGCCATAACAAGATAACAATAAACACCAAAGTCAGTGATGAATGATACCTTTGGAATGTCATCCTTGTGTATCTTAATCTGATTGTATCCGCTAAATCCATCTATGAAACTCAGCATCTCATGCCCAGCAGTGGCATCAATTAAAGTATCAATCCTTGGCAACAGAAAACAGTCTTTAGGGCATGCATCATTCAGATCAGTGAAGTCTATACACATCCTCCACTTTCCATTAGCCTTCTTCACCATTACAGGGTTTTCTAACCATTCCGGAAATTGAATCTCCTCAATGAAACCAGCCTCTAAGAGCTTCTCTACTTCCTATTTTATAGCCTCTTGTCTTTCCGGGGAAAAGTTTCTTTTCTTTTGTTTCACTGTCTTCCGGCTTGGATCCACGTTTAACTTGTGAGTAATCAGCTCCGGGTCTATGCCTGGCATGTCAGCTGCTGACCATGCAAACACATCACTATTTTCTTGCAAAAATTTCACCAACTTCCCTCTAAGGGGCTCCTCTAATGTTGCTCCAATGAAAGTCATCCTCTCAGGATTCTCAGGGTCTAAAGGAATCGAAACCAAGTCTTCTGCTGGCTTTCCTCTCTTCTCATCATTTTCTCGGACATCCATATCTTCAATAGGAAAAACCTGCCCCCCGACTCCATCTGCCCTCAAAGAGGCCACATAACAGCTTCTAGCCATTTTTTGATCTCCTCTTTCTTCTCCAATCCCATCTCGAGTCGAAAACTTCATAACTGAATGATAAGAAGAAGGGACTGCCTTAAAGGCGTGTATCCCTGTTCTTCCCATGATAGCGTTGTAGGTCGAACTAGCCTTCACCACCACAAAGTCCAACATTTGAGTTGCTTGCCTTGGTTCTTGTCGTATGTTTATTGGCAACTTGATTATTCCTTCTACGGGGCATTCCACTCCTGCGAATCCATATATCAGCTTGTCGATTGGGGTCAATTGAGAGTCATTATATCCCATCCTTAAAAAGGTGTCATGGAGCAAAATATCCACTGAAGCACCATTATCAACAAGGACCCTTCTTACCGGGCTGTTCCCTATTATCGGGGTTATGACCAACGGGTCGTCATGGGGAAATTTCACACCCTCTAGATCAGAATCATCAAAAGATATTGTTACTCCTGTCCTGGCCCTCTTCGGGGCTTCCCCAACAATATGCATAACTTCTCGAGCATATGCTTTCCTAGAGTTCTTGGATGACCCAACAGCAGTTGGTCCTCCAAAAATTGTGTTGATCACAGGCCCTTGGGGGCGCGGTCCTCTGAAGATTGTATTTATCACCAGTCCCCTAGTTTGGGGATTTCGCCCCTGATCTTCTTGATCTCTCCTTCGGTCATCAAAGTTCCTTCTCACGTTGTTGCTTCTATCCCCTCCTTCTCCTGTATATTTGTTCAATCTTCCTTTTTGAATGAGGAACTCAATTTCATCTTTCAGTTGCCTACACTCATCGGTGTCATGACCAACATCTTTATAAAATCTGCAATACTTGCTCTTATCTAGCTTGGCAGGATCAGCCTTCAAGGGCTTAGGCCAACGAATATCTCTATCTTTCTCGATCTCCATCAAGATCTGGCTTCTAGGAGCATTCAGCTTAGCGTATTCAGTGAACTTTTGCCCAGGTCCTCCCTTCGTGGGTGTTGAATCAGAGTTTTGCTCGGTTCGAGGATACTTGTCTTTTACAATATACTCCAGATCAGTTTTCCGCTTCTTGCCTCCAGTGGGCTCATTATTTATTACGGTCTTCCTCATGCTTTCTTCAACCTTGATATACTTCCCTGCCCTATCCTGGAGCTGCAACATGCTTTCGGGGGGATGTTTGGCCAATGACATCTTAAAAAACTCATCTCTAGTTCCTTGTTGCAGTGCTATCATGGCTACCTTATCATCCAGGTCTGGGACTTTTAAAGCCTCCTTTGTGAAACAATTCAGGTAATCTCTCAAGGATTCCTTTGTTCCCTGCACAATGCTCATAAGAGATGCTGAACTTTTCTCATGAACTCTCCCACTGATGAATTGCTTAATAAAAGCCTGACTTAATTCTCTGAACGACCCAATAGAATTTGGGGGCAAGCGACTGTACCACCTTTGAGCCATACCCGACAGGGTTTGAGGAAATGCCCGACACTTGATAGCATCATTCACGGGCTGCAACAACAGTACATTAGAAAAGGTTCTAATATGATTAGCGGGATCTCCCGTGCCATCATAAGCTTTGATAGTTGGCATCTTGAACTTCCTTGAGATATGGGTATTCATTATTCCTTCAGTGAAGGGTGGAGTAGGATCATCAGGATCTCCAAGGGGAAGAAGATTGCTTGGATCAGCCCTTGGGACAACAACCCTTCTCTGCACCGGACCATCCAGGTCTATGATGGGAGGAGAATTTCTCCCTCTAGGAGGTGCTTGGGGTCTGGTAGTCTGGTGCGCCTCCAAGTCGCACCTCAGCCTTTGAATCTCAGCCTCATGAGCCCTGATCCTTTCCTGCACTTCTTGGGGATTCGCCCCTTGGGTGCTTGGAGGGCGTTGGCTTCCATCAGCCATCGGCTCTTTGCCAGCACGCCTCCTTCTTGGGGCCACTTCGTCATCCGAAGATTCGGAGTCTCTCTCAGTGTAAGGACCAGAAAATTCCCGATCCTCGGGGATAGGAGCCAAACCTCGTATGTAGGGGGCGTTTGCCCTCGTGCTTCACTTCACCCAGCATGTCCGCTTCCTCCAGCCTCGGGGTAAAGGGGCATCCCATAAGGGGGGTTAGTAGTAACAACGGTTAAATATTCCCGACGGGTCGAGAATTCACAGGTACATGTACTTGTTGAACTTAAGGATTCGTACCTTGAATAGCCGGTGGAATCGTCCCTTATGGCTGAGGTTGAGTTGCCCCTATCTGGGCTTCCCCTTGAGTAGATGCATAAGTTGAGTGAGGGGGTATCTCCACGGTTGACGAAATCACCTGGGCTGTCCCTGATGGTGTTCCTTCCTCCAGAGCTCTAATTGTTCTCCGTGTTCTCGCCATGGTTGTTGTTGTGTTTTCCCACAGACGGCGCCAAATATTATGGATAAAAAACTAAGGTTATTATTTGCTGTATTTATTTCTAAGGTTCGGGAGATCAAGGCCTTTAATGACTGCTCTCGTGTTTCGTAGCTTAACTCTGCCTTTACGAGATGCCTACGTATCTCTGTGAATTAGAGAATCAAGCCAAAAAACTTAGTTCTGATTTGTGGGGTGAGGCCCCTTATATAGATGCTGGTGGTCCTTGAATTGGACTTGATATAGGAGACTTGGTGAGCAAGTCTCATAATTAGAATGGACTTTGGAGTCCTAAATAGTAGGAAACTGATTCCTTATCCTTCTAGGTCCCTTTGAGGCTAATATGCAAGGATTTATATCCTTATCGGGACTCTTCTCAATAGCTGATTTTTCCTCTATTAATTAATTATGAAATTAATTAATATTCAGGATTTTCGGGCCTTCTTTGTTCCATCATGCCTGATCTGGTCCATCAGGCCTGATCAATGTGTTGACCTTTTTGGTCTGAATGTCATACATCTTCTTATTGGGCCTAACAGCCCAAATCATGTATAATTACTGTAATATATAATTACATAATCAGGATTTATTTATCCCTATCACATTCAATGACTAATTTTCAAACACATTAATAAGCCATATTTTTTCGAAAAATGCCTCCAAAGTTGATTGTTTCTTTCCTCCCCCAAAATGCATCTGATCCTTGATTTTGTGTAAAGCATGCACCACTTCTGGAATATTTTGATCATGTTGCAACAAGTAGTTTTTTATAGTGACAATAGCTTGAAAAGCTTCTCTTGAGGATACTTGTGGTATAGTTATGCTATCATCGGATTCAGGATCATTTGCCTCATCATTTAGTACAGCTTCAATGATTTCTTCGTCCGTAGGAGAATCCATAACCGCATTATTCTCTTCAGGATAGTTCAGAAGATGTTCAACATTCATCACATTTCTATAGTTCAATTTAGAAAGGAGTTTAGTTAAATCTTGGATCTCTTGTTCTAGCTGACCATCTTCTACTTCAGGAACATCAACTTCTTCTGATCGAATTTTACAGTGGCGAAAACAGTTTGCTATTATTTTTGTTGTCACATCAAAACTCCAAGCCATGGTAGCAAAATTAATAGCATCCAAAATATTTATTTTTTCAAGATTTGGTGAGTCAGCCTCAAGCATCTGCAAAATGCTAGAATAGAAATGACGTCGATAATGAACTTTGAATGCTCTAATAATCCCGACATCACATGGTTGAATTTTAGAAGTTGTGTTAGGGGGCAAAAATATAACTCCACATTTCTCAAGCCTTCAACAATCTTTGAATGTGCCGGACAATTGTCTACTAGCAAGAGAACCTTTCTACCATTCATTCTCTTGTCTAACCAATGGCAATATTCTTGAAAAAGCAAACCAGTCATCCAAGCTTTCTTATTAAATCAATACTCGCAATTAAGATTATTCATATTCACATTCTTAAAGCATCTAGGTTTTGCATACTTACCAATAACCCAAAGAGGCACTTTATTAGACCCATCACCGTTACAACAAACAACAATAGTGATTCTCTCCTTATCTTTCTTCCGCCCTTCAAGCTGCTTCGTGGCAAGTGAATGGTCAGCCTCCAACCGATAAAACAATCTGGTTTCATCCATATTGTATATATCTTTAAGGTTGAATTGGTCTAGTTTTGACCGTATCTCGGGTAAAGTATTTGCAATATCCTCCATGTTAACTGAACCACTCTCACCAAATCGTCGGTAAGACTTGATTGAACATCTTGCCTTAAAACGTTCGAGCCATCCACTAGAAAAGCTAAATTCTGAGTTTGTTTCTCCATACATTTTCTGCATAAACTCTTTTGCTTTACCCTGGATCATTTCTCCTGACATATTCACCTTCTCTTGTCTTTGAAGAAACCATTCATATAAAGCTTTCTCTAGTTCAGGATATTTAGCTGACTTGTGCCTCTTAACATTGCTATTTTTCATCTCATCAGACAAATATTCCGACGATCTTTTGAGAGTATTAATATTGTGGTTTGGCTAGTAACCAAATCAAAATTTTCTTTCACCCATACTTGCATATCTTTTTGGCTAATACTTGGATGCTCCTTCTTATGCTCACACATGGCTCTCCTTATCTGATCTGTTAAAGTAATTTTTGTTACTGGTTTTGCTTGCTCGTTGGAAGCCATTATAGTAGATTGAACACCAAAATAGTAATATGATTGTGTTATAAAGATACAGTGAGAATTTAGAATTATATATAACTTGGTATGAGGTATTGAGTAGACATCTTAATTCTAACTATCATGCATGTACACAGTAGTCTCAATACATGGTACGGTGCACTTTATCTACTCCATGTATGCATATACAACTAATCTATAATTCTAAAAATATGAATCTAATTAAAGTTTGCATAAAAGTTATAACTACCAGGTACATTTGAACTTAATATATACAAAATGATATAATTACAAAAAAAAGTCTAAAAATATCATCTAAATGAATTAGTATTCATTTATCGATAAATAAATATTATATTCATTAATCGATAAATAAATAATCTCGCCAAATGAATATTTTTTTTGGTCCCAAAGGTATTAATTTATCGAGGTTCTACTTTTAAAAAGTTACAATATTTACAAAAAAAAATTGAATTTGGATATTTTTCAAAAAAGGCCCTTAATATATTAAAATAAAAAGAGGTTTGGGGAGAAGGGGAGTATGTTTTTGCATAGGAAAAGAAATTTAGCAAATAAATTTCAAAGTTTGATGATACAAGAGATGATAGTACATTAAACTCGAGCATTTGAAAGATTTATATAATCTTGAAGTCAAACTTTAAACCTGATGAGACGGGGAAAGTCTTCGATAGGATAGTATGCGATTGCGAACCCAGTATGAAACATACAGTTTACAACTTACTTGTACTATCTATTATTAATCCAGTGTTTTAGGTTCGGTTTTTGGTAATCTTTTAAACACAAAACATGACACATACAGACTTGGTCTCATCTTAAAAACTGTATGTGCTTGGTAGGTTGCGCCGTTTGCTTTGTCTTTTTTCATACTTATACTACATACTACCACTCTTACTAATATTCATAAATTAATGGGCCCTTTATTCCACCGAATGTTTTAATGCTTCATGGTGGTAGTGAGGTGAGATACAAAACCAACTCCTTCAATTTTTCATCCTATTCTTCAACTCCAACCCCCATTTCTTGCTGTCTTGCATTTCATCCTCTTTTTTGAATTTTTTTCATCCTCTACCTACTTTATTATCCACCCATCTTGCTTGTTTTCAGTTTTATCCATCGGGTTTTTTTTTTGATTTTCGAGCTTTTCTTCAAAACTTCTTGAATTTTTAGTCTTTGTTTGTGATTCTTACAAGTTACTGTCAATTGGGCTTCTTGTTTGCTTTTTGCTTCCTGGGTTTCTCCTTGGCTTTTAGCAGGTTGGTTTAAGTTTTGTTCTGACTTTTTTCAGATTGAGTTTATGTAAATTGTAAAGTTTAGTCCTTTCATCTTTATTGAGCTATAATTCATCTAAGATTGTTTTTTTTAGGTTTTTTATATCAATTTTTAAATTTTAGTAGTGTTGATTGTTAAATTCGTTTTACATTTCTTGATAATTTTTGGGTTGTTTAGGAATTAGGACCTGATTGCTGAGACTTGGGCCTGGAATTGGAAGGTTAAGTGATGGCGCTTCATTGATTTTTTTTTCAATCTCGAGTTGCCTATCAATTAGATGGCGCATATGGATAGAGTGATTCAGCCACCCCTGGTATTTTGTTGGAACTTTGAATTTAACCCGTTTTATGCGTTATATTTCTAGTTATGTAGTTGGTGAACGAGCTTCGGAAGATTCTCTTGTATGTAAGTTTTAGCTGTGAGTTGCCTTGTTACAATTTATTTGTTGGTTTTTATGTGTATTAAGTATTTAAGTGTTGTTGGTTTAAATAGCGGTTTGAAATCTAACAAGGTCTATGATCCAAATAATTCCATCTTGATCTGTTGTGTCAATTACTTCTCTATGCATCTAAAGTTCATCTCTCTGTTTCATAAGGAATTCTAGTTCTAGGCTATGTTTGCTTGCATCGTGATGTTTATATTTTTTACACTCCAATGGCTTGTATTTATACCCTTGAATCAATTGATTACGAACAATAATCCAAAATGTGATTGTGAATTGGATGATGTTGTCAAAATGTGATTGTAAATAGGATGATGTTGTCATTTCTGGCGTAAATTTAGAACAAGTGATCATATCCATGGTCAATTCTGTGGAACTAATATAATCATTCCACTTCATTTTTTTCTTTTTGTAGTTTTGTAAATATCACCAAAACTGGTCCAGTGGTACTTCTTCCCTAAAAATGATAATATGCCGTGTTAGCTTGTCATTGAAATTCCTTATAAACAGTACTAACGTGAATGATACACATCTTTAGTGTTTTATGTCCTGTGATATTTCACAAGCCTATTAGTTTAAAAAGACTCGTGGTAACTTTCGATATATAAATTAAAAGTGGACTCGCAAAATGCAATGACTTGAATATATGTATTTTACAAGACTTAAGTTATCGTGAGTTTTATTTGAAGTTTGTTGGTGTTCATTTTCCAGTCATCTAATTGTTGCCTTTGATTTATGTACAAAGCAATTGTAAGCTTTAATTTAAACTATAGTTTGAGTGCTAAAAAATTCCAAAAGAAACATTAAACAGTGTGTAGCTCCAGAAAGCATGAAATTAGAGTTAATCTGATTGCGTTAAGTAGAGCTGGCAGACTGCTCTCTGATCATAAGTTACAAAAGGACACACAACCTGAAAATGCCCGGGGGGGGGGGGGGGGTTCTGAAATATAGCAATTTAACAGAAATGGTAGACTCCTTATATTTCTAGTACTATTATATTGTCCGAAACTGTACCACTGCCTGTTACGATTTTTTTTTGACATGTATGTATTTGAAAAGTATTATTGCACAAACAGTCTAGTCTCTTGTTTATGATTGTCATTGACCAGGAATTTTTAGTAGTATGGCATGGACAAGGCCTCAGTTGTTGAGTTTATTACTGTACATATATAGATGCTTGCATAAACATAGCAAGATTGATATGGTTGTTTTTTTTTGTCAAGTGTTGCATGTTGTAATATATAATCATATTTTTGATGTAGTGGTGGCTGTACAAAATTTACTTGAGATTTTTCCTTCAGTTTTGGTCCTTAACTAGAGCAATTCTTGATATCTCCTTGTCCATCATTGTTCAAAAGTTATCCCACAAAATACTGTAGGTCTCCGTAGTCGGACCAAATTCAGAGACTATCCATACTTCATTATCTTTAGTTAATGTTGCAAGTAAATGTCTGTGATGCACAAGCATATTTGAACCTCAAAGAAAAGAAGATTTGCAATAAACATGATCCTGTGAGTTCTCTTTTAAATTAGACATAATTAACTTATGTGTTCTAGAAATGCTTTCTTGCAGGTTGATACTACATGTTTCTGTAGAGTAGATGCAGGCCTCAAAACTGTTTCTGGTGCGAAGAAATTTGTTCCAGGATCAAAGCTCTGCCTTCAGCCTGACATTAAACCGTCAATTCATCCTACTAGACAGAGGCCAAGTCGGGGCGATAGAAATAGGAGCCAGTCGCCTCTGCTTCCTGGTCTTCCTGATGATCTTGCCATTGCATGCTTAATCCGTGTCCCAAGGATTGAGCATCGTAAGCTTCGTTTAGTCTGCAACAGATGGTACCGGCTTTTGGCTGGTAACTACTTTTACTCCCTCCGAAAAAATTTAGGTATTGCGGAAGAATGGATATACATCATGAAAAGGGACAAAGATGGGAAAATTGCATGGCATGCTTTTGACCCAACAAACCAGCTTTGGCAGCCTCTGCCCCCTGTTCCCAAAGAATACTCTGGAGCACTTGGGTTTGGATGTGCTGTTCTCAGTGGCTGCCACCTCTACCTCTTTGGCGGCAAAGACCCTGTCAAGGGATCGATGAGACGGGTCATCTTTTACAGTGCACGGACTAACAAATGGCACCGTGCTCGAGATATGCTCAGGCGGCGACACTTCTTTGGCTGTTGTGTTATAAACAACTGTTTGTATGTAGCAGGTGGGGAGAATGAGGGGGTGCACCGGTCTCTGAGATCTGCTGAAATATACGATCCACACAAGAATAGATGGTCATTCATTTCAGATATGAGTACAGCCATGGTGCCCTTCATTGGGGTAGTCTATGAAGGGAAGTGGTTTCTGAAAGGGCTCGGATCTCACAGACAGGTCCTGAGCGAGGTTTATCAGCCTGTAACTGATAAGTGGGATCCTGTTTATGATGGAATGGTTGCTGGCTGGAGGAACCCAAGCACATCTTTAAATGGGAAGCTGTATGCTTTGGAATGTAAAGATGGTTGTAAACTTAGGGTGTACGATGAAACAACAGATTCTTGGAGCAAGCATATTGATAGTAAGATGCATATAGGAAATTCAAAGGCTTTAGAAGCAGCAGCACTTGTCCCGCTCAATGGAAAACTATGCATTATCCGTAACAATATGAGTATTTCGATGGTTGATGTTTCAAAATCAGGTGACGCTACAGGAGCTACTGCGGAACATTTATGGGAAACTATAGCTGGCAAAAGTCAGTTCAAAACATTTGTCACTAATCTCTGGTCGAGCCTTGCTGGTCGGAGCCGCCTAAAAAGCCACATTGTTCACTGTCAAGTTCTTCAAGCATGATCATCGGTGTTGTAAATTTCTGGGATATCGTACCATTAAAGTGTACAATCTTTGATTGGGTATCCACATCTCTTGTTGCGATGATCTCTGAACAAGTTGGATGGTATAAATGCAGATGCATTATATGTATATATCAGACTGCTCATTTTTGAGTTGCTATAGGTTTCATCGAATGCTTAGGCAAACGAGGCCCACCGTATGTGTTAGAGATCATTGTGACAATATTTTTATATATGACATGTGACCTGTTCTGGTTGCTACTCTTGGCTCTTGCTCCAAGTTTATATAGGCGGATTTAATGTAACATAGTGAAGTGCTGCGGAGTACTCTGTTTTATTGGAGTTCTTAAAATTTATATATCTTCTTCAAGTAAAATGTAGTTTATATGTTATGCAAGTAAAATGTAGTTTGAAATATTGTAAAATATATTATTTTTCGAATGATGTTCTACAAATTTCATTATTTTATTAAAAATTTCGCAGATTGCATACATTTTATTTATAAGTAGAAAATTGCAAAATATATAATTTTACTAAACATGTTTAGTTTGCAGAATATTAATGTTCATTTTGCAAAACACACATGTTTAGTTGTAAAACATACATAATATACTTGTAAATGTATGATATTTGAATGATTTTTACTTAGGTGATGATATTTGTGAAAATATTTTACAAGATAACACGTTTTATAAATATTTTATTTGCAGAATATAGATGAAACCGGGGACTCGAATAAAAAGGTGGACTCCATAGAATTTTACTAGACCCGCGATATATATACTCTAATAGAAACCAATTTTAGAATAGAATCTAAAAATCAAATAATTTTCTTTTTAATTTCTTCGAAATATAATACATATGGTATGCAAATCGATCGTTGAGAGATGGAGAAAAATGGATAAAAATACAGTGAAGTCGGATTTTAAAAAAACTTATCGTTTGACGGGAAAAATCAAATTAAAAACAGATGGGAAAAGCTAACATTATGTGCAGGAGGGTGCAAATTAGTTAAGTGTAGTGCTTTTAGGGGACCATTAGATTAGATTGATTTAATAACTTAGATTAGTTTTTAATTTCTATTTTAAAATTAATTTCTATTTGGTTACTTACATATATATATGTATATATCATGTATAATGTAGTGGGTGAAGGACAAATTTAGCCTATTTTTACACAAAAATGACTAATTTCTGAGAAGTTGGTCAACTTTAGCCGATGGGATACCCAACTTCAGTGGAGTATTCACTTTATATGAGATACCCAACTTCAGTGGAGTAGCCCATATATGAAATACTCAAATACTAGTGGAGTATCTTATACAAATTGGGATACCCAACTGACAATGGAGTATTCAATCGGCTAAAATTGGCCACTTTTCAGAATGGCTATTTTGATTAATTTTTTACAAAAAGCGGCTATTTTTGTCATTTTTTCTCATAATGTAGTTATAAAGTTTGTTTATATGTTTTGTGTTAGTGCTGACTGCCTTAGTGTGTGGAAGATTGGCTGGTAGCTTGGCAATGAAGACCCGTTTAAATATATTCCAGAAGAGAAGTAATGTGTAAAATCATATGAGATTACATGAAAACTTACTTTTGTTCGGGCGAATAAACTCGTTTTGTTCAAGCTTTGAAGGGGTTTTAATGAGGCTAGAACTCAAAGAGAAACAAGCTGTAATAATTGAACCGCATTTTGCCAAGGTGAATAGGTTCAGTGGTGGATCCAGAAAGTTTCATACCAGGGGGCACAAAAATTTTGAACAAATATATTAACACCAATATATAAAACCAAATGTACTAGTTCAGTATGAAAAACATGGTTCATGGCTTAAACATACAATAATCACAACGCGACTCTTCTAGTCTTCATTTCTTGAAATTGTTTGATAATTTCTTCGGTCGAGACCTCTTCAAATATTTCCTTCTCAATGTAAGTAAATAAACAATCATTCAGTCAACGATCTCCCATTCGGTTTCGTAATGATTGTTTGACAATTTTCATTACTGAAAAAGCTCTCTCAACGGTAGCGGTAGCAACCGGCAAAGTTAAAGCCAACTGCAAAAGATTAAACACCAACGGATATACTAGATCTTTTTTGGTTTCAACCGTTTTCTGAGCAAGTCCATTGATACCATTCACCTCAATAAAATCTATATGACTTTTTACATCAAAGATATAATTGAGAAGTTGATTTTTTAGTATTATGAGATCAGGTGGAGAAAAATCAGCAGGGGATAGAACTCGGCAATCGGATGAGCAGAAAAACAATTTGATGGACTGAGACAAGACATACACAAAAGTAACTCTGTACTTACCTCGTTGAATCGAAAATTTAACTCAACAATTTGTGCATCAATCACAGTGTAGAACAAACTTGTTCGATAGTGGACGTCATTTGTAATTTGTTCTGCTCCACGTCGTGATCTCCCTCTAGGTACAAATACTTCCTCCATTCTTGGGATAGTTATCAAGTTTTTATTGCAAAATTCATATGTCTCTTCGAATAAACACTCCAAGCCATTTTCCCTCAAATTATGAAATTTGATCTTTGCTGCTTTGACGAGATCCATGGCATTCAAAAGGTCCTGGTCTTTCCTCTGCAAAGCTTGTGATAGTTCATTAGTTATACCTAAGACATTTTTCATCAGATGTAGTAAGAAACCAAATTCAAAACATTGAATAATATCTAGAAGATCATTTGCATTAGACCTTTGATTCGAAAGTGTGCCATAATTCTCTACATATTCAAGTAAATTAACCACAGAAGGATACATGCTAATCAGATTCACTATAACACCATAATGTGATCCCCATCTTGTATTAGCAGCTCGTTTTAGTGAAATTTCTTGATTTAAACCACGCCCGGTAGTAAGTTCACCACTATTAAGTTGTTCAACTACTTTTGCTAACTAACCGATCCTCTCGAAGAATATCTCTGCGTTTACAAGATCCCCCAACAATATTTGTCAAATTTGCAATACAATTAAAAAAAGATCCAAGTTTCTTGTGATTTTTTGCAACAACCACAAATGTTAACTGGAGTTGGTGTGCAAAGCAGTGAACAAAGTGGGCTGATTTATTTTCTGCTAGTAACAAACTTTTAAGTCCATTGAACTCTCCCATCATATTACTTGCCCCATCGTAACCTTGACCCCGTATCCTTGTTATGCTCAATCCATATGTTGCCAGTATTGACTCAATAGTTGCTTTAAGAGATACAGCAGTGGTGTCAGTCACATGTACAATACCAACAAACCTTTCAACAACACAGCCTCTTTTATCCATAAAACGTAAAACCACAGCCATTTATTCTTTATTTGATATATCACGAGCCTTATCAACTAATATAGAAAACACTCCATCACCGAGTTCTAAAGAAATTGCATTTGATGTTACAACTGCACAAGCATTGGTTATATCTTTCTGGATTGAGGGTGCAGTGAGTTTGTTATTTTCAGGAGCATTTTTAAACACGTCTTTTATGTCTGGACTATGACTTGTAAGAAACTTCAAAACTACAAGAAAGTTACCTCTATTTCTTGATGTCTCAGATACATCATGTCCTCGGAAAGCCAAGCCTTGAACTAAAAGAAGTTTGACACAATCAATGGCAGCGACTAATTGAATTCGGTAATTATGTTTTAGTTGATCTAACTGATTCACAATGGCAATATCAACATGTTGTTTTCGGTTCATAAGATCTTCACAAGCTTTCTGACATTGACTATGAATGCTATTATGCTTTCCAATGTGATCTCCTAATCTCTCCGGCATCTTCCAATTTCTATAGCCCTTATTGACAAATGTCTCATTATTTCCTCGAACGCCGCACTCATCTTTAAATAGGTAACAATATAAGCAAAATACAACATCTTTTTTTATGCTATATTTCAGCCAACTAGCATAATCTTTAAACCAAGAAACTCTAAACCTTCATTTTTTCTTTCCAAATAATGTAAATGGAAATACATGGCTAACGGGTTGGAATGGCCCTCTTAACAATATGTTCGTCGAATTTTATCTTTCTCATTCGGAGAAATTCCGTTGATAGGTTTTCTTAATCCCGGATCAACCTCAGTATCAGACACATTAACTTCAATAAGAGGAATTGCTGCTTTAGATTTATTGGATATATTAGCTTCCATAACTACTTCTACTTCTAAAATAATAGGATTATTAACTACTTCTACTTCTGGATCATTATCGGATGGTTAAAGTCTCTTATAAAATCTTTCCATGGATGATGACTGAAATAAATAGTGAAAATTTATCAATTAAACTATATTTAGCCTGTAGGAAGAGGAATTCACATTCACGAATTTGAGATTTTATTTAAGAAACTAGGTTTTTGAAATTCAAAATTGAAGTACACAAACAAAGTCACAAACTTAACAATTAACATATAATTCGGAAGCACAGAGAAACTTACATATGAATATATGATATCAAGATACTCTTCAATTTACAATATTTATCTTCTTCTTATTTTTAATTTTTAACCCCAAACAGTCAGACCCAAATTGATTTCCTGTGTTCACGTGTTTGCCCCAGAGACCTTATCTATTACTTTTTTAATAAAAGATACGGGGGCAAATACAGATTTCTATGTACACAAAAGTAAAAAAAAAATTAAAAAATTAAAATATTATATGGGCACGTGACCCCAGGGGCCTTTCTGTATATCCGCCTCTGAATAGGTTGATGCACAAAGTTTCAATGACCTGTAGCTGAGATAAGCGTGATGCAATCAGAGCTATCAAAACCTGATGCAGGTCTGAGCTAACCAAAATCAAATACATATATGATACTACTTATCAAAATCTAACGCAGAATGAAAGTTAAAGAAAAATCAATAGCTAATCCTTATAAGCACTTTTATACGAGAAATTCTTAAACACTTTTTAATTTACAAGATAATTCTTGAATGTACAAGAAATAATAGAAATTTTTTAAGGGTATTAATTTAAATAAAATTAAATCATATGTTATATCATAACATAACATTGGTTATATAGAGATAATAAACTCTAAAATAAAATAAAAATAAAAATAAATCATAATTAATATTAAATAATAATTAAAAATAATGTGATCATGCAATTTTGAGCATGTTAATACAAAGCATTCTTTTATTTTAGCATGATCATGCTCTCATCATAATCATTTTATCGTCTTCCTTGCTTGTAGATATTTTTTGGTTTTGGAAAGATTATGCAATCCGTCACCATGATCATGTTGTCCTCCATATCTTCCTTGCAGATCTTTTCCTGTCAAGTTTCTTTTCAAAACTTCGGGCCTCTTGTTACTTCCTTGCAAAACTTTTACTATCAAGTTTCTTTTCAAATTCTTAGTCCTCTTGTCTTACACTAGTCTCCTCCACTTCCGAAAAACTTGTTAGAAAATGTGGGTATTACACCCCACATTGTCGAGTCATTTTGAGACGCGCTTGAGTGGTTGGTTGTTGCGTGTATGCAACGAGTGACGCTTGGAATGTGTTCTCCTTCACGAGAGTTTTCCGAGACACTTTGAATCACTGAAAATGATTAAGGGATGAGTGAGATATGATTATCCAAAGATGGTCCCTTAAGAGTGGAAAATGAGTTATAAAACCTTAAGTCCCACACTGAAAAGGAAAAGAGATTTTCTTAGCTTTATATAGCAACACACATATGTAGTGTTCACTTGTGTTGTCTATGTGTTGCTCCATCACCTACGCGAGCGCACAGGGGGTGCAAATTGTGGGCTTTCGAGGGGAAAACCGAGGCTTGCAAAGCATTCGAGCTTACCCGCGTGTGTGATACACGAATGTAGCAGAAAATTGGCCCGGATAACGCCAGACTAGTTTTGCTAATTTTTATTTTCCACTGGGCCTGAGCTCAAATAAATTGACTTATGTTTTTATTTTTGTGTCGGTCGAATTAATTAATTAATTATAATTAATTGACCACCGACCTACCGACCTAATTAATTAAGCGTTTTAATTAATTATGGTAATTATGTAACGCACAAGTTTTTCCTCCCTATATAAACACCTCCAGGGTGTTAGGGTTAAACACACAAATACACAACCGTTCCTAAACACCTACCCTCTAACCCGTGATAGTTTCTTGCTCGCTTTCAAACTTGCTGAGAGTGCCGACCTTCGGCGTCACCACTGCAATCCGTTTTAGCCTCGGAGGCTTTTTGCTCGCACAATACGGTGAGGTCTAATAAACTTTAAGGAGACTGTTAGATATATTTGATAATATCATGGCTAATATGATTTATGTTTAGTTTTCAGATCTTACTTAACAGGACAAATCAGTACTTAACTGGGAATCAGTACTTATACTGGAAGTCAGGATTTAAGGATATCAGTACTTATATTATCAGGAGATAATCATCAGAAGTTGGATATCAGAACTTAAGTGTTGAAGGACGATCAGATAAGGATAGTAGCTGATTAAAGGAAAGAAGATCGAGATAAACATAAGAAGAGATATACATGAAGAAGGAGTTCCGTGAAGAATGGAATACTTGGAAGAAAAGATATCTGATTGATATATTTTAGGAAGCAGAATTATATTCCATATCAATTAGCGATTATCTTGTAACTGTGTAATATATAAACACAGACATAGGGTTTACACTATAAGTGTTATTATATTCAAGAAGATTATTCATTGTAACCCTAGCAGCTCTCGTGATAATTGTTCATCACTGAGAGGTAACAGTTCCATACTGTAACAGAGTTTATTGTTTCAATAAAGTTTGTTTTCTGTTACTTAAGATATTAAAGCTCGATTTGATTGTATTTTACACTGTATTCACCCCCTCTACAGTGTGTGTGACCTAACAAGTGGTATCAGAGCCTATCTGTTAACACACATACAGTTAAAGATCCAAACACAATCATGTCTAACACAGAAACTCCAACTAAGCCTACCAAAACTGAAGAACCTCCAAAGACACAAATCCAAAGTCGGTATGAAACCATCAGAGTTCCCATACTGAGACCATCTGAATATGCCATATGGAAGGTGAGGATGACCATGTTTCTGGAAGCTACAGATCCAGAATATCTTGATAGAATCAAGGAAGGGCCTCACAAACCAACCAAGCTCGCTGTTGCAGTTGCAGGTGAGGCAACAAAGACTGTACCAAAGGAAAAGAGTGATTATACTGCTGAATATATCGCATCAATTGCTAAGGATGCTAAGGTACGACACTTACTGCATAGTGCCATTGATAATGTAATGTCAAACAGGTTAATTAACTGCAAGACTGCTAAAGAGATATGGGATGCTCTGGAAACAAGGTGTCAGGGAACTGATACGATTAAAAAGAACAGGAAGACAATACTCACTCAAGAGTATGAACACTTTGACTCAAAGGCTAATGAATCATTGACTGATTTATATGATAGATTTGTCAAACTCTTGAATGATCTGTCACTGGTTAATAAGGAGTATGATCTTGAAGATTCAAACCTTAAATTCCTGTTAGCTCTTCCTGAATGTTGGGATTTGAAGGCAACAACAATAAGAGACAATTACAATCTTGATGAAACAACTCTTGATGAAATTTATGGAATGCTTAAGACTCATGAACTTGAGATGGAACAAAGAAGCAAGAGGAAAGGAGGAAAGTCAAGGACAGTTGCTCTTAAGGCTGAAGAAGAATCCCCCAAGGCAGCTACCTCAAGGAAAGACAAGGGTAAAGCTCTTTTCACAAAGTCTGATACTGAGTCATCAAGTTCTGAAAGTGATGATGACTCAGATTCTGAAAGCTTGCTTGAGACTGATGCTGAAGAGGAGATGATGAAGCTGTGTGCTCTTATGGTGAAAGGGATCACAAAGATTGCATACAGGAAGTTCATGAAGGGAAAGAAGTTTCCCAGGAAAGGCATAAGTTCTGATAAGAAGAATTTCAGAAGATCTGAAGGCAGAGGAGGAAAGTCTGATAGAGGAGATTATACCAATGTCAAATGCTATAACTGTGGGGAGAAAGGCCACATATCTCCTGATTACAAGAAGGTAAAGGGTGACAAAGGCAAGGCTCTTGTCACAAAGCAGAAAAGCTGGACAGACACCTCAGACTCTAAAAGTGAGGAGAACTATGCGTTGATGGCAAATGCTGATAAAGAAAGTGCTGAGAGCAGTTCTGAAGCTGCTGAAACAAAGGTACCTCAGACTACTTATGCTTTTCATACTGATGATATTAATGAGTTGAGAAGATATCTTAAAACCATGTTTGTTAGTTATAGAGATCAAACTTTAACATGTGAAAGATTAACTTCTGAAAATCTTGCTTTTAAGAAAAGAAATGATTTCTTAGAAAAAGAGTTAGTTATGTTCCATCAAACTCAGAAGGATAGAGATGATGCTTTTTATGTTAAAGATGAAGTGCTAAAAATGAATGAATCTCTAAAAACTGAGTTAGAAAAGGAAAGAGAGATAATCAGGACTTGGACTAACTCTGGCAGAACAACTCAAAATTTGCTAAGTAGTGAAAATTGGAAAGAGGGCTTAGGTTATGGAGAAGATAAGAATGATAAAGGAACTGTAGAAATTAAGCCTGTTGTTAAGCAAAAGCCAAAGTTAAAACCTGTTAAGTTTGTAACTGTAAAGTCTGATAATGATAAATCAGAAGTTAGAGAGGGATTAACTTCTAACAAACTAAAACAGGAAAAGACAGCTGAAGTAAACATAGGCTTAATGACTAAGAATCAGCTTAAGCATAAGCTGAAAGATGTTAAGAATGTAAACAAGGTAAAATCACCTAGGAAAAATAGGAATGGAAAGGAAGGTGTGAATTAAAGCAATGATTATAAACCTGTTCCTGATGCTCCTAGGAAAACATGTCATAACTGTGGAAGTTCTAACCATCTAGCTTCTTTTTGCAGGAAGAATAAGAACATTAACTTCTTATCTTCAAAATCAGGAGTTAAGAGTCAGTCTGTTAGATATAAACCACAGAATCCTTGTTTTCATTGTGGTAGTTTATGGCATTCCATTTATACTTGTAAGGAATATCATAGCTTGTACTATGATTATTATCAATTAAAACCTTCTTTGAAGAAAGTTTCCATTGTTCCTTCTAGTGTAAATTCTGATTCAAAGTCTGATAGTGTAAGTTCTGATAAGAAAAATGTTAACATAAACTCTGATGCTAAATCCGCTGTAAATGTTAACAAACTTGATAAGGCCAAAGGATCCAAGCAAGTCTGGGTCCTTAAAACTAATCATTAGTGGTCTTTGTGATTGCAGGGCAACAGGAAAAATATTCTAGTTCTGGACAGTGGATGTTCAGGACATATGACTGGAAATAAAGCCCTGCTATCAGACTTTATGGAGAAAGCTGGCCCAAGTGTTTCTTATGGAGATGACAACATTGGAAAAACATTGGGATATGGCAATATCAATCTTGGGAATGTCATCATTAAAGTTGTAGCTCTGGTCTCAGGACTTAAACATAATCTGCTGAGTATAAGTCAAATCTGTGACAGAGGTTATCATGTTGATTTCTTTGAAGAACACTGTGAAGTTGTGAGTAAATCCAAAGGCAAAGTTGTTCTAAAAGGATACAGGTGTGGTAACATTTATGAAGCTAAGCTTTCAACAAGTACTGATGGTTCTGCAATCTGTCTGATGAGTAAAGCATCAATTGAAGAAAGATGGAATTGGCACAAGAAACTCTCTCATTTAAATTTCAACAATATAAATGAGCTGGTCAAGAAAGATCTTGTGAGAGGACTGACAAAGTCAGTATTTGCTCCTGATGGCCTTTGTGATTCTTGTCAGAAGGCCAAACAAAGAAAATCTTCATTCAAGAGCAAGAATGAATCATCAATTCTTAAGCCTTATCATCTACTACATGTTGATCTATTTGCTCCAGTAAATGTCATGTCTATTGCAAAGAAGAAATATGCATTGGTCATAGTGGATGAGTTCACTAGATACACATGGGTGTATTTCTTGCACACAAAAAGTGAAACTGCATCTATCTTGATTGATCATGTCAAACATCTGGATAAATTGGTCAAAGATTCTGTGAAAACAATAAGGAATGATAATGGCACTGAGTTCAAGAATTTGATAATGGAAGAGTTCTGCAAAAACCATGGAATTAAGCAGGAATTTTCTGCTCCTGGAACTCCACAGCAAAATGGAGTTGTTGAAAGGAAGAATAAAACTCTCATTGATGCTGCACGTACAATGCTTGAAGAAGCAAAGCTTCCAACCTATTTCTGGGCTGAAGCTGTGCAGACTGCTTGTTTTACTCAAAATGCAACACTCATTAACAAGCAAGGAAAAACACCATATGAGATGGTGAAGAAAAAGAAGCTAAATCTGAAGTACTTTCATGTATTTGGATGCAAGTGTTTTGTTCTCAAGACTCGTCCTGAACAGCTATCCAAGTTTGATCTAAAAGCTGATGAAGGAATCTTTGTTGGATATCCACTTTCCACAAAAGCCTTCAGAGTCTATAATTTGAGAACAAAAGTGGTCATGGAATCTATCAATGCCTCTTTTGATGACAAGAAGATTACTGGTCTTGAAGATTTTATTGACCATGATTAGCTGAGATTTGAAAATGAAGACTCAAATTCTGATACTAAAAATCCTGACAGTCTAAGTCCTGATACTGTAAACTCTGATGGATTAAACTCTGATGTTATTGAAACTGTGGTGACTACACCAAAGGAAGATGCACCTATGCAGGGGGAGCATACTCAAGATCTTACCACATCTCAAGAAACATCCGAACATACATCTGGCTCTTCAAGTTCTGATTCGTCAAGTTCTGATAAGCCAAGTTCTGATAGTGCTGAAAATCTAAATTCTGAGGAATCAAGTCAGAGAGCATAATTTCAGGGGGAGCATCAGAAAATGAAAATGAAGACAGCATGGATCATGGGGGAGCATCCAGTTCTAGAGAAAACCTTCCATCTGCAAGGAAGTGGACAAAATCACATACACCTGATTTGATAATTGGAAATCCTGATGCAGGTGTCAGAACTAGAACAGGTACTTCAAACGAATGTCTTTACAATTCTTTTCTCTCTCAGACTGAGCCAAATAAAGTGGAAGAAGCTCTTCAAGATGCTGATTAGGTGCAAGCAATGCAGGAAGAGTTAAATGAATTTGAAAGAAACAAAGTCTGGACCCTAGTGCCAAGACCAAAGAATAGATCTATTGTTGGTACAAAGTGGGTATTCAGAAACAAAACTGACAGTGATGGCATAATTACAAGGAATAAGGCAAGGCTGGTTGCAAAAGGATATTCTCAACAGGAGGGAATTGATTATGATGAAACATTTGCACCAGTTGCTAGGTTAGAAGCCATAAGGATATTTTTGTCTTATGCTGCTCATAAAAAAATTACTGTCTTTCAGATGGATGTGAAAAGTGCTTTTCTCAATGGAGAATTGGAGGAGGAAGTATATGTTGAACAACCTCCAGGCTTTGTAGAATCCAAACATCCAGATTATGTCTACAGGCTTGATAAAGCACTTTATGGACTTAAGCAAGCTCCTAGAGCATGGTATGAGACTTTAGCTCAGTTTCTTCTGGAAAGTGGATTCAATAGAGGAACAATAGACAAAACACTGTTCTACCTCAATCATGGAAAGGACTTACTTCTGGTCCAGATTTATGTTGATGATATCATTTTTGGGTCTACAAATGACAGACTTTGCAAGAAGTTTGCCAAACTGATGCAGTCAAGGTATCAGATGAGTATGATGGGGGAACTTAGCTATTTTCTGGGCCTTCAAGTCAAGCAGAATGAAGAAGGCACTTTTATTTGTCAAACTAAGTACACCAGAAACTTGCTGAAGAAATTTGGAATGCAAGATTGTTCAAGTGCATCCACTCTCATGGCCACTGCAACAAAACTGGATAAGGATACTGGTAAATCAGTAGATGTTACTGATTACAGAGGTATGATTGGCTCTCTACTCTATCTAACTGCTAGTAGACCTGATATCATGTATGCTACCTGTCTTTGTGCAAGATTTCAAGCAGATCCAAGAGAACCTCACTTAACAGCTGTGAAAAGAATGTTCAAGTATCTTAAAGGAACAGCTGATCTGGGATTGTGGTATCCTAGAGAATCAGATTTTAAACTAATAGGTTACTCAGATGCAGATTTTGCAGGTTGCAAAATTGACAGGAAAAGCACAAGTGGAAGCTGCCAATTTTTTGGAGGCAGATTGGTTTCTTGGTTCAGCAAGAAACAAAAGTCAATTTCCACATCAACTGCAGAAGCAGAGTATATTGCTGCAGGAAGCTGTTGTGCACAGATTCTTTGGATGAAGAATCAGTTACTGGATTATGGGTTAACATATTTCAAAATCCCTATTTACTGTGATAATTAAAGTGCTATTGCTATGACAAGTAATCCAGTTCAACACTCTATGACAAAGCACATCAGTATCAGGTACCACTTCATAAGGGAACATGTGGATGAAGGTACAGTGGAATTACACTTTGTTCCAACAGATCAACAACTAGCAGATATCTTCACAAAACCATTATGTGAAGCCACTTTTACAAGATTGGTAAATGAACTTGGAATGGTTTTAGGTTCTTTCTCTAAATCTGCTTAGTTTTGTTCTGTTATATCAGACTTTATGATCAGTATTTACAGAATTTAATCTCTTTGTGTATTTTGTGCTTAATTGACAAATGTGTTTAAGTACTGACTGTTGTCTGATATATGTTTCTAAACTCTGATAAGTGATATGTCTGTTTAAGTAACTATTCAATCCTATGAGGATAACTGTGCTAGATGCTGAACTAGTAGTCTTCAATAAACAAAGGATCCCATGTAAGAAGTAATTATTTCTGTGGAAATCTATTGACACAAGCAAATTCTGATAATTGAGCTTAGTTGAGTTTACTTTGTCTATCTTATTACTAAGTCACAAATTAGAATAATGCTACTCATCTGTTAAGTTCTGATACTAGTAAATCTGCTGAATGCACTAAGTGCTGATAAACCTCACTTATCAAAAGAAAAAGCAAGAGGATCAAAGAATAAAATCAGGTACTCCTTTAAGATCTAGAGTAAAAATGTGGAAGGGACGACCCAAGTGCATTGCTGGTATTAAGTAATATGCATCAGAAAAGCAACTAAATATTTTCTTGGTGACTTTTCACACTCTATGATTACTGGAGAAATACTCTGATAATAGCATAAATTCTGATAAGTAGTCGTGACTCACTTACACTGAGAAGCCACTGTGAAATGGAATTTAAAAAGATGCATAAAATTAGCACAAAATAGTTGAGGTGGACTCAAGCATGAACTCATTCATCAGTAGGTTTCAGGATAATGACAGCTCTTTAGCAAAGTTTTAGTTATGCCTTATTTCTAAGATGTACTGAAGTGAATCAGAATTTACTCTTTGTCCGATATTTAGCTTAATGCACACACTAATCACTCCATATGAATGATGAAAATTACTGTGGTGATCCATATTGTTTTAGATGAACAGTCATTGTGTTTCATTGCACAAATTCTGAGGACAAGTTCTGATTACATATTCTGATGATAAAGTTCTGAAGAATATAAATCAGAATTTGTGTGAGGACTTCCTAAGATAGGCATTCCTTTTTCGAGTTAAGAAATTATGTTCTGATGACTGTTAAGTTCTGATATACGTCTAAGTTCTGATATTACAGTCTAATTCTTTACTTGACTTATCTGTGGATAAAATTAAATAACAGTCTCGGTTCAAACTAAAATATGATGAAGTGGAAGATTAATAGTCACTATGGTTAGGGTTAGTTAAATTCGTACTTGAACAATCAACTTTTACTTGCTTTTTGTGCGCATTAACCCATGTTTTCTCTTTCCAATGAATGTTTTTCTTTTTCCAAGTCTGGGGAGACGAGGTAGAATTAATTCTACCTGTCAACATTAAATTCTTTGCGTCTCCTGACATTCTCCTGCCTATATAAGCAACCACTTCACATCAGCCTTCCCATCAAATCTTTTCTCACAAACTTACCTTCATACTTTTTCTATCAAAAACACCATGGTCAGATACAACATGTTTTTGAACTACGAAACCTTCAATATGGAGCTAAGCTGTGCCGATTGGCAGCAGGAATGGCACGTCACTGCCATTCCTGATGAGATATGGGACTCTGTCCCACAGGAGGTACTCACCCACCTCCTGTTCTTCTATATGGATTACCATCGCCATCTGGAGCGATTGGAGGAGGAAAGACTGGAAGCTCTCCGCCAGCAAGAGCGAATCATTCGACTCGCCATTCTGTTTGTCGAGAGTAGGAAGAAGAAATGATTTATTTTCTTCTTCCTATTTTTCTTCATCATCAGCCTTGCCCTGCTTCTTGAGCTAGGACTAAGGCTGTTGATGTTAGGTTTAACAGCTTAGGGAAATCTTGTATAAATTCTGATGTACTTTCAATTTCATGAATGTATTCTCTTGATATATTAATGAAATTTGTTTTTGTTTCAAGATTTTGTCTCTGAGATATTTTGTAATGCATTGATAAATCCTGATAAATATTCATATTCTGATGACCATATAAATTCTGTTTTAATTTAAGTTCTGATTTTACTTTATCAGTATTACTCCTATGATTTATTTTGGTCATTTTCACTTGATTTATTTTCAGAATATTAATGTTGCAGTGAAAAATAATTAAATAAGTGGGAACGGTTTCAATTTTGAATTAAAACTGTTTAACCTTGATTAATGGAATATCTGGGTAAGTGGAACGGTTTTTCCTTGAAAAACGGTAAGTGGGTAAGTAATGATTACTATTTTCTCGAGCCCAGTAACTATCCGTTATTACTGCATGTCTGACAGGTGTCCAACGGTAACATTTTTTTTCAGAGTATAAGTAAGAGAGAGAGAGAGAGGATTTTTTAATCTTTTATTTCCCTTCATACTTTTTCTCTCTACTTGTTTTTACTCTCCTTCTTCTTCTAACGTTGGTTTTTCATACAGACATTTTATCAAACACTTAACAGGCACTTTTAAATCTAAAATTTTCACATGACACCTAAGGATTTAATCATTGATGGAGCTAAGTTTGTTCCAAATAACTATGCTGCAATTCTTGATCATGCTGAAGCTCCATCTGAACTGCATTTTGTGCAAGATCTTCTTGCACATAGTGAAATTGGGTATGCATTGAGCCAACCTTCAGTCTTTTCAAGCCAACAAGTTCTGACGTTTTGGCGGACTGGGCACTTTGATAATGGTGGTACACATGGTACTCCTAGTATTATCATGGCCAAATGGGCGGGTTTGAACCGCTCATTCGGGACCGGTTCGTACCGAAACCGTAAAAAATTCGGACCGAACCGGGCCGGTTCAAACCCGCACAGCTCGGTAATTCAGGTGAACCGAACACGAATACCAATTTTAGAACCCGGGACCGCACGAGCCCGCACGAGCCCGCACGAGCCAAGCCCGCACGAGCCGCACGACAAGCCAGCCCGCACAGCCCGAGCTGGCCCGCACAACCCGCCCGCGGGTGACGGAGGTAGAACACCGCGGTGTCGTAGGCACGAGCAGCAGCCACCGGAGAAGAGTAAGAGCCAAGCCAAATTCTGGACCTTTTGTTTGGCTCTCGAATTTCAGCCACCCATTTTCCCCATTTTCTCATCCTTATGCCTCTGTATGGGTTTGGCTTGTCTTGCTTCTGCACCCTTTGCTTTCTTTTTTCCATCATACACTTGTGTATTCGAAAAAAATATCAAACAGTTTGGGTCAAGAACAAAGAAAAATGAGAGACAAAGGAGTAGTAATGTGGCTAAGAGTTTGAATAAACGCTTCTCTCAAAGCCAAGTGCTCTGTTTAAATAGGCATATGTGACAAAAAAGCCCGGTTCGGTTCACGAATTCTTACGGTCCGGTTACGAATCCTGTAATCACGGTTCAAACCCGGCCCGAGCCCGATTCGTAATTCAGCGGTCCGGTTCAGTGTTCACTTACCGAATGTTCAACCCGTGTGCGGCCCGGCCCGGCACGCACGGACCGCACACTTGGCCAGCTCTAGCTGACACTAAGAAATCAGTGGTTAGACCTTTACAGATTCCTCAATCTGTAAAACAGATCTTAGTAAATGCTGATCCTGATACTTATAGATTTGTTTATTCTGATGTCCAACCAACAACAACTTCCCAAACACCACAACAACCATCAGCACCTACCACCCATTCTACTCAACCAACCCTCAGGCAATATATCAAATCCTATCTCTCCACTTCACAGACAGTTCAACCCTCAACCTCAGTACCTACTGTGAAGCCTTCATCTTCCAAGCCAAAGAGGACAAAGACTGTTCCTCAAACACCTCAAAAGAGAAGGAGGATTCTAACCTGTTATTGATGAAGCTGAGAAAGATACTTCTCAGAAGGATTCCGGAATTGGGGGATCTAGGCTTCTCAAGAGGCTTAGAAGAATGACAGTTCCTGAAACTCCCAAGGAATCCAAATCTACAAAGAGATACAAGAAACATAGGGCAAATAGGCCAGTTTCAGATGATGAAGAGGAAGCAGCTAAGGAAGGGGATCAGGAATCTCTGATCTCACAAGAAAAGGAATTTGCTAAAGTCACTTCTTCTCCATCAACTCCATCTCAGGAAGCTGTTTCTGAAAAGGCCAACACACCATATGTATCTCCTGTTGATCCAGGCACAAGTGCTGATATTGATGTTCAAAACTTGGTTGTGCCTGAAGTAATTTTCCTAGAAGCTCCAACAGCATATAATCCATCAACAACACCTGTTACCGATGTTGTTCAAACTCCAGAGTTATCTACTACACCTTCTCTGCATCTAGATGCTGATGATCAGAATTTAGGTGAACATCAGGATATGGCTGTTGATCAGAACTTAGAACCTGATCAACAATTAGAGGATGCTGAAGTCTCCATTGCTACTCACACTATTGTCTTATCAAAAGATACTGATTCTGTAAGTTCTGATGCTGCAAATGCTGGAGATACTGGTGATGCTGCTCCAAATGCAGATGCTGATGCAGCAGGTCCTTCAGGACATGCTCCTCAATAAACTATTCTTAAGTCTGAACTTGTTAAGAAGTTTTTTACCAGAGAAGCACCGGTGCCTTGGAGTGAAACTCCTGCAGGACATGAGTGGACTAAGGAATGGAACTCAGTTTCCTGTGTTCCAACTGAGAAGCATCTTGCTGAGCAGTTGACTAAAGCTGATGAAATGTTAAATTCTGATGATTTCATAACCCAGCTTAGAGTCACTGCATTGAGTACTAAACATCTACAAGGTCTTCATTCAACTACTCATGCAGAGCTACACAAGATTCAGGAAGAATTTATCAAACAGGAACAAGTTCAAAAGATTGATAAGAAAAAGTTCTTCCAACCTATCTTTGACAGGATTACTTATATTGAGAAGACTCAAGAGAAACAACAAGCTCAGATTAATGATATTCTGACAAATCAAGCTTCTCAGCATTCTCAACTTACTGAAATCCAAGCCTCAGTGGAATTGCTTGTCTCTCTTTTACTTCCTGCTGATGCCAAAAAGGGGGAGAAAGTAATTAAGTCCAAATGCAAGACTGACAAGACACTGAAAGGGAAGGATAATGAAAAGGATGATCAAGGACGCTCTGGAATGGGTAGAGGTCATAGTCAAGGTAGAGGTTTCACATCAAGAAAAGCTGAAATCACAAGTCACAGGACAAGTTCTGATACTGGGAAAAGAATAAGTTCTGCTACTGGTAAAAGAATAAGTTCTGATGAACTTTTAGATCTTGATGAGGAAATGTCAAGACAGTTATTTCTTCAAGAAAATCCAGGAATGGACTTGGAGAGTTTAATGGAAGAAGAAGCCAGACTTAAATCAGAGAAAGTCACATCTAAATCTGAAGCTTCTGGTAAAAAGCCACTTCCAAAACTCAAAGGCATTGTGATCAAAGAAAGGACACATACTGAAGCAACATTGGCTAAATCACAACCGCAGATAGATCCAAGATCCAAGGGTAAAGAAAAGGTTGGTGAACCTATCAAGGTTTATGTGACTCCTGAGAATGAAGAAATCACTGATGAAAAGGATGATCTTGCTCTGACTTCAAGAAAAGTTCTTAAAACAACCTCTGACATGGCTCAAGTTGTTCAGAGTCAAGATAAAGTAAGTTCTGATATTTCAAAGAAGCAAGTAACCTCTGACACAGCTCAAGTTAACTTGATATCAGAAGTTAGACCAAAGACACTTCTACCAGGATTCACTAAAGCAAAACAGACTCAACCTTTGAAGACTGCTGCAAGTGGTTTTGAAGCAAGAGTAGTTACTGGAAAGGAATCAAGAGATAAAACTGGATTGGGAAGTGCTGATGAAAGAAGAATACATAACACTACCAATGATCCAACTTCCTTGAGTGAACCAGGTATTGGAGCAACTCCTAAGAGATTGAATCAACTGGAATCTGTACAAATGGTTTACCATACCTACTTGAAAGAACACATCTTGTTGTACTTCATGACAGATGGTAGGGTTTATCATATAAGGCAAAATGCCATTCCATTGAAGTATTTTGAAGAATTGGAGCATGTACTATTCTTACTTCAAGTGGATGACAGATTGACAGGAACTGCTGCAAACTATTTGAAGGATCAGATTCAGAGACAGAAAAGGCTTTATTCTGTTAAGTCTGACAGCACATATGTTCCAAAGTACAGAGATCACAAGGGTGATATAGTTGAAATGAAGCCCAACACTGCTAAAATTATAACTACCTTTCTAGGTTACAGGGCTGTGGAATTCAATCTTGAGTCTGATAAAGCTTATTTGATCAGACTGGATCAGGATATAAGAAAAGCAAAGATTAATGATCTCAGGGCTGCAATCTTTCAAATTGGTGAAGATACTGCAGAGCTTAAAGATGCTAAAAGGAGGATGATTGATGAACTTAGATATGCTGAGAGATGTTTGTTGAAGAACTATCTCAGAACAACTCCTGACATCAGAGAGATCAGAAGATGAAGCCAAGTCGAAGATCTACAACTGCTTAAATTCTGATATTTGTACAGACTGAAGTTGTTATCAGAAGTTAAATATTGGTAAAGCTTTAAGGACTGTAAGTTGTGGTTATCTAGTCTAATTCTCATGCATTTGTACTTAATGTTTTTGACATCATCAAGTATCTGTTAAACTTGTATATTATGCTAATTTACAAGTTGGGGGAGATTGTTAGATATATTTGATAATGTCATGGCTAATATGATTTATGTTTAGTTTTCAGATCTTACTTAACAGGACAAATCAGTACTTAACTGGGAATCAGTACTTATACTGGAAGTCAGGACTTAAGGATATCAGTACTTATATTATCAGGAGATAATCATCAGAAGTTGGATATCAGAACTTAAGTGCTGAAGGACAATCAGATAAGGACAGTAGCTGATTAAAGGAAAGAAGATCGAGATAAACATAAGAAGAGATATGCATGAAGAAGGAGTTCCGTGAAGAATGGAATACTTAGAAGAAAAGATATCTGATTGATATATTTTAGGAAGCAGAATTATATTCCATATCAATTAGCGATTATCTTGTAACTGTGTAATATATAAACACAGACATAGGGTTTACACTATAAGTGTTATTATATTCAAGAAGATTATTCATTGTAACCCTAGCAGCTCTCGTGATAATTGTTCATCACTGAGAGGTAACAGTTCCATACTGTAACAGAGTTTATTGTTTCAATAAAGTTTATTTTCTGTTACTTAAGATATTAAAGTTCGATTTGATTATATTTTACACTGTATTCACCCCCTCTACAGTGTGTGTGACCTAACAGAGACAGTTCCGCACTGGACTCGGGTTTTTATATCTTTCGCAATACGCTTCCTGTCTCTGTTCCGTTTCTATTATTTGATTATCTGTTTTGCACGCACACACCTATACGTAATTTTTTGTTTTTACAAAGATTGTTGATAACAATCTTAAAGCTTATTATTTTCGTCTGTGACTGACAAATCTGGTTTGCATAGTTTTTTGTTTAACAGACTAATGGAGAACATGAATAATATGACTGGTAACGATGTGGTTGATCCAAACGTATAGATTGTAACATCTGATGGGGATCACCGACCGCCGCTAAACCATAACGCACAGGTACTGGTACCTGATGGGGGTCAGCAGATGGTTGGACATGTGCCTCCGGGACATGTGCCTTGGGGAAGAACGCCTTGGGGATATACTGTCGTTGGACAGTTCCATGTGCTTCTTGGACAGAATACCATACCGGTGGGGTCTACTGGTGTGCGAACAACGGTAGTACAGACACCTGTTACAACTGTCACACTTGTTGCGCCTACTCATCTTACTGTGCCTGTTGCACACGCTGAGAAACCTGAGAAGTTCAATGGATCGAACTTCAAACGCTGGTAGCAAAAGATGATTTTTTATCTGAACACATTGAACCTTGATCAATATCTCAAGGAGGAAGTACCATTGCTCACTCCTGAGAGTGATGTGTAGACTTTGTATGTTGTGGATGCCTGGAAGCACGCCGACTATATCTGTCAGAACTATGTGCTAAATTGTTTGGCTGATTCGCTGTATAATGTTTATTGCTCAAAATCATAAGCTAAGGTCTTATGAGAATCACTTGACCATAAGTATAAAACCGAGGACGCTGGGGTAAAGAAGTGGATTGTTGGTCGCTTTCTTGATTACAAGATGGCGGATTCTAAGACTGTGGCCAGTCAGGTGCAAGAACTACAAGTGATCATCCATGATATTCATGCTGAGGGGATGATCATAAGTGAGTCCTTCCAAGTTGCTACTGTGATTGAAAAGGGGTTAAATATTAAATAGGTCATTTATTGCGTCCAAATGTATCAAGTGAGTCACTGATTACAAAACTGACTCAAATGAGTCACTCATTTAAAAATTTATATCAAAAATATCACTCTGTCGTTAGTCGAAATTCTTAAAAATATTATATATTGAGTTTCACACATTTTTTATGAATGATATTACATCCAAATAAAAGATTCTGAGTTCTAGTATTTTAGATAATATTTTTAAATTTTTAATAATTTATCTACTATTTATTTTTATTTAAATAAAATAAAACAATCAAAAAATTAAAAATAAATAGTTGATAAAATTTTAAAAATCTAACAATATTATCTAAAATAGTAGAACTCAGAACCTTTCATTTGGATGTAATATCATTCATAAAAAATATGTGAAACTCAATATATAATACTTTTAAGAATTTCGACTAACGATAGAGTGATATTTTTTATACAAATTTTTAAATAAGTGACTCATTTGAGTCAGTTTTGTAATCAGTGACTCACTTGATATATTTGAACGCAGTAGGTGACCTACTTGATATTTAACCCGATTGAAAAGTTATCGTCTGGTTGTAAAGATTTCAAGAACTACCTTAAGCACAAGCGTAATGAGATGTCTATGGAGGATCTTATCGTTAGATTCGTATCGAAGAAGACAACAGAGGATCCGAGAGGAAAATCAATGTTGCCACTGAAAAGGAGAACGTGATGGAGCACCGGAGCTCCAAGCCCAAGAAGAACAATTTTGGGAAGGGGGAAAGCTGGAACCCAAAGGAGGAATTTCGAAGCCGTCGAAGTTTCAAGGAAAGTGCTACAACTGTGATAAGGTGGGGCATAGGTCTGCCGATTGCAAGAAGCCCAAGAAGCCCTATAAAAAGAAGGAAGCAAATATGATTGATGATGTGTCCAAGGAGATGGGTGACATAGACCTATGTGCTACAATCTCTGAAGTAAACCTTATTGGCTCAAATCCAAGGGAATGGTGGATTGATACTAGAGCTACAAGGCATGTTTTCTCGGACACGACGATTTTTTCTAGTCTCAAAGTTTCTAATGCTGGTGGGAAGCTCTACATGGGGAACTTTGCAACTTCCATGATTGATGGAAAAGGCATGGTGATTCTGAAGATGACCTCTGAAAAGAATCTGACTTTGAAGAATGTACTTTATGTGCCTGATATTCGTAAGAACCTGGTGTCTGGTTCTATATTGAATAAGCATGGCTTTCGCATTGTAATAAAGTCAGATAAAGTTGTTTTATCTAAGAGTGGTATGTTTGCAGGTAAAGGTTATGTAATCGATGGGCTTTTTAAGCTCAATATTATGTCCATTAAGGACGATAATAAAATGAAGAATTCTTCTGCTTACTTGCTTGAGTCTCCTAATTTATGGCATGCTAGATTAGGACATGTTAATTATGACATTTTACGAAGGTTAAGTGTAAAAGAATACATACCAAAATTAATAATTGATTTAAAACATAAGTGGCATACTTGTGTTGAGGCAAAATTAACGAGATCATCGTTTAAATGTGTGGAAAGAAACACCAAAGTGCTAGACCTAGTACATAGCGATATATGTGATTTAAAATTTGCTCCAACTAGAGGAGGAAACAAGTATTTTATTACATTCATAGATGACTGTACAAAATACTGCTATGTATATTTGCTGAAAAGCAAAAACGAAGCTATAGATAAATTTAAAATCTGTAAGGAAGAAGTTGAGACACAATAATATGAGAAAATCAAAACCATACAAAGTGATCGTGGATGTGAATATGTTGAACCCTTTGAGTAATTCTGTTCACAACATGGTATAATCCATGAGGTCACTGCACCATACTCCCCTCAGTTAAATGGTGTGGCTGAGAGGAAAAATCGCACTCTTAAAGAGATGATGAATGCGATGTTGTTAAGATCTGGACTTCCGCAGTCGATGTGGGGGGAAGCCATCTTAAACGCAAATAATATCTTAAATATTACGATGTGCAAGAATAAGGATGTACGTCCTTATGAATTATGGAAGAAAAAGGAACCAAGTTATCAACACTTGAAAGTGTGGGGGTGCCTTGCAAATGTATTAATCCCTACACTCAAAAAGGTGAAGATTGGTCCAAAGACTTTGGATTGTATCTTCATCGGATATCCTCCACATAGCACCGTATATCGGTTTCTTGTTCATGAATTTAAGATTCCTGATATTCAAAATAATACCATTATGGAATCAAGGAACGCCTCATTCTTTGAGATAACATTTCCATGTAATCCAGGAAATGAACAACCTACAACGTCTAAACGAACTCATGAGTCTATAGATGATAATAATGAGAGTGAAGAAACTGAAGATGAAAATGTGGGGGTTGTGAGAAGGAGCAAAAGACAACGTACGGAAAAATCCTATGGGTCTGACTTTATGACCTATTTTCTCGAAGAAGGTGATCTAAAAACCTATAAGGAAGCGGTTAGCTCACCGGATGAGCCTATATGGAAAGAGGCCATCAAGAACGAAGTTGATTCGATTATGCAGAATCATTCTTGGGAATTAGTAGATTTGCCAACCGGTTGTAAACCATTAGGTAGCAAGTGGGTGTTCAAGAAAAATTTGAAAACCGATGGCACTATCGATAAGTATAAGGCCAGACTTGTAATCAAAGGATACAAGCAATAGAAAGGCCTTGATTACTTCGATACATATTTTCCTGTAATGAGAATAACATCCATAAGGATTATGTTTGTTATTGCTGCAATGTGAAATCTATTAGTACATCAAATGGATGTGAAAACAGCTTTTCTAAATGGGGATATAGATGACAAAATCTATATGGAACAACCTGAATGGTTTATTGTCCCTGGACAAGAGAAAAAAGTCTGTAAATTAGTGAAATCACTATATGGTTTAAAGCAAGTGCCTATGAAATGACATGAAAAATTTGATGAGATCGTTCTGGCAAATGGTTTCAAAATCAATGAATGTGATAGTTGTGTCTATTACAAGGAAAACGAGAGAAGCTGTGTCAAGGAAAATGATAGCGGTTATGTTATGATGACATTGTATGTAGATGAACTACTTATTGTCGGAAGTAATGATAAAGTGATCAAATCTACTAAGGACATGTTGAAATCGAGATTCGACATGAAAGACATGGGACTAGCAAATGTTATTCTAGGAATTCAAATTTATAGAACATCAGAGGGTCTCGCACTAAGTCAACCTTATTACGTTGACAAGATCCTAGAAAAGTTTCTTAAGGATGACTTTGAGAAAGCTAGGACACCTGTGGATATGACTTTACATCTATCCAAGAATAAAGGTGTAAGGGTCTCCCAAGTGGAATACTCGAGAATAATCGAAAGTCTGGTGTACCTTATGAGTTGTACAAGACCAGACATTGCATACTCAATTAGCATGTTGAGTAGATTTACGAGTAATCCGGGAGCTGATCACTGGAAAGCAATCATAAGAGTACTGAGGTATTTGAGGGGAACTCGAGACTATGGATTGCACTATGGCAGATATCCAGCAGTATTAGAGGGAAATACTGACACAAACTGGATATTTAGCAAGAAGGCACTAAATTCTATGAGTGGCTACGTATTTACACTAGCTGGAGTGGCAGTATCATGGAAATCCTTCAAGCAAACAGTGATAACTCATTCTATGATGGAAGTTGAGTTCGTGGCACTAGATAAATGCGCTGAAGAGGCTGAATATTTACGCCAATTTCTGGAGGATATTCCAAGATGGCCAAAGTCTGTGACTGCAATAGGAATACATTGTGATAGTCAATCTGCTATTGGTAGAGCACAGAGTACGATGTATAATGGAAAGTCCCATCATATACGATGACAACATGGTTCCATTAGATAATTAATCTCAACTGGAATTATCACCATTGACTATATATCGTCAAAGGATAATATCACAGATCCGCTAACCAAAGGGTTATCAAGAGAAGTGGTTGAGAAATTATCGAGAGGGATGGGCCTTAAACCTATTGCTTAATGGCATCATGGTGGACACCCAACCATTGCTGACTGGAGATCCCAAGAACTTGGTTCAATGGGACAACTAAATCATGATGACCAAATCACTATGGGGTAACCCCTGGCATGTTCCTATGATGAGAAACAGTGAGACCCGTAAGGTACGAGGTTAAGATTTTGAGCTTTTAATGATCTTTGATGAATACATGAAGTTCAGAAGTGAACGCATGGAATTCAGTTGAGTAAATGTGGGTTACTCTATAAGATAAAGATCACCTACATGGGAGAGAAGTGGGGCCGCTTCAAAGGAGAATTGTGAGGAACAATTCTTTAGAAACTCCTTCGGAACCAGGACAATGTTCCATGGCCAAAATGGATATACCCATGAGAGCTAAATGAGTCAGAAAAGATATAGTGATAAGTATATCATCGTTTACACAAACGGTCGAACAGTTCAAGGAAAAGCACGTCTACTGTCTACCAGTAAAGTCGGTATGCTTACTCGAGCGAAGGTTCAAGGAGCATTCTCTACCTATCGTATGCTATATCTGATCGAAGAAACTATCACCAAGTCAAACTCTGTGTCTGTCTTTCTGATGTGTGCTACTGAAATATCAATCTCACCCATGTGGGGGATTGTTAGAAAATGTGGGTATTACACCCCACATTGTCGAGTTATTTTGAGCCGCGCTTGAGTGGTTGGTTGTTGCGTGTGTGCAACGAGTGACGCTTGGAATGTGTTCTCCTTCACGAGAGCTTTCCGAGGCACTTTGAATCACTCAAAATGATTAAGGGATGAGTGAGATATGATTATCCAAAGATGGTCCCTTAAGAGTAAAAAATGAGTTATAAAACCTTAAGTCCCACAGTGAAAAGGAAAATAGATTTCCTTAGCTTTATATAGCAACACACATATGCAGTGTTCACTTGTGTTGTCTATGTGTTGCTCCATCACCTATGCGGGCACGCAGGGGGGTGAAAATTGTGGGCTTTCGAGGGGCAATACGAGGCTTGCGAAGCCTTCGAGCTTGCCCGTGTGTGCGATACACGAATGTAGCAGAAAATTGGCCCGAATAACGCCGGACTAGTTTTACTAATTTTTATTTTCCGCTGGGCCTGGGCTCAAATAAATTAACTTACATTTTTATTTTTATGTCAGTCGAATTAATTAATTAATTATAATTAATTGACCACCTACCGACCTAATTAATTAACTCGTTTTAATTAATTATGGTAATTGTGTAGTGCACAAGTTTTTCCTCCCTATATACACACCTCTAGGGCGTTAGGGTTAAACACACAAATATACAACCGTTCCTAAACTCCTACACTCTAACCCGTGATAGTTTCTTGCTCGCTTTCAAGCTCGCTGAGAGTGCCGACGTTTGACGTAGCCACTGCAATCTGTTTTATCCTGGGAGGCTTTTTACTCGCACAATACGGTGAGGGCTAATAAGCTTTAAGGATACAGTTCCGCACTGGACTAGGGTTTTTATATCCTTCGCAATACGCTTCATGTCTCTGTTCTGTTTCTATTATTTGATAATCTGTTTTTCACGCACACACCAATACGTAGGTTTTTATTTTTGCACAGATTTTCGATAACAAAACTCGACCTCGAGTTTTCATCTAGATACAAAAATCATATGTCTCTTGCACTTTTCTCTCCATGATGGTACTTTTGTAGGCAAAATCTCTGTTAGAACTTGTACTTAACTTTCACCAATGACGTAACTTTTGGACATGAAATCATCATAATAATCAGCCTAAACTAATCACGATTAATAGTTGCAAACACGATTTAGAATTGACATTGAAAAACTTATATGTTTTTATATCAAGAGGCGCCACAAATTTATATGGTTGCTTCAAGATATTCTTATCTTCCTACTAATACAAACATACTTCCCATCATTATGTATCCAACTATTTCATCTCTGCTTTTGAATAAGTTCATATTAAATTGATGTGATTTATCCAATACTAGACATGCACCCACATCAGAATTATCAAAATGGCAGTATCCTTGTGCTTCAAACTAGCAATTTCAATAACATAAATTTCACTTGTGTTAATCTCAACCAATAAATTATCTCAACCAACATTAAAATGTGTTAAATAATTTTGTGAAGACGATTTAATTTCACGAACCACATACATCATATTTAAGTTATCGTAAATTTCACAATCTACTATAATCTCAAAAATTTCAGGACTCACCTCACACAATTTAAACCCCGATGTTGCAAATTATTCACTAACTTACAATTATTCAATAACACTTTTTGCATGTCTCTAACATGATATTTGTCATCACTACTACTCTCATCATTGTAAGCATTATCAAGTATTTATTTGATGTCTTCTTCAATGCCCGTGATTTTATATTTTTTAGCCATATCATTATTGCGTAAATACTGATGTATGAGTATACACAATAGCAAACAAGTTATACTGTTATAAATACCATATATCGTTTCTCGAGGACTGTATGTTTTTGTAAATCGTAAACAATATCCAATAGTTGGGTTTTAGAACACTAAAATTAATTTTGGGATTTTCAAACCAAATTATTAATTAAAACTAAATAATTAACTAATAATATACTATCAAATAGAGTTGAATGTTCAAATACAAAAATCCGAGTGAAGAAAATTATTTCCCCTAATATGTTAATGTTGATAATAAAGCAATGTAATAGTACAACAAGATCACAGTTCACTGGCCTGGAATTTAATGGTGATAGGTTCTCTCGAAATAACTATTATATAGATTCTTTAATTAAATTGACGTATGTCTATGTCCAATTTAACTTCCTTCATACAATTAAGTACCAATTTCACAAGATTTTGCAAGGTAACAGTATATGTTTATATCATTAAAAATATAATTTTCAACAGATATAATCATGCAACATTCAAGTATTGTGTCAATTACCTATAACCCTCTAAGCATTATAATTAACTTAATAATTTGTAAAAGTTGATCAGACAATAACAAGTATTAGCATGAAAATCACTTAAATGATTACAATCTAAATTACATATAGTACTTCTTATCAAAACACCAACAATCTCATATTAGGGTTCCATACAAAAATCTTAACTTATACAATTTAGTTCATAATCCAATTACCAAAATAATCTTAAGATAACCTACACAAATTCATAAGAAGGTATATGAAAAGATATGAGAAAATAAAGCCAATTAAATGTCTTTAATTGCTGAATTCGTCTCTGTTGATGGCTTATTCTCTTCCTCCCTTGTGCGGCTACTAGTTTCTTGTCTCTAGCTATTAGGCCTGATGTCTATATAATAATATCTAACAATAAAGGTCCTTTTAATGATTTCATGCAAATAGAAGAAGATTTCCCAATTAGAATTGAATTTCAGGATACGAAATTCGTAGTTGACTTTTGGGCTCTAATCTTGGATTGATACAGTTGGAATATAAAATCAAGACATTTTGAATTAAAGCTCTTATCATAAGCTTTTCATGGGATGTTAAATGTTTTGGATTAGAATTTTAAAACTCCAGATATGGCCTAAACAGTGTAGACTGCGCAAAAGACCCATAAAATCCGATTTTTAATCAAATTAATCTATAACTCTGATTCTGCAAAAAAAGAACTACAAATCAGATTTTGTAACTTCCAAACCTTCTATTATTATTATAACTCCTTTATAGCTACAATTAAATACTAATATTTAGTTAAAAAAATTCAAATCTCTACAAACTAAAATATAGGGACAATATTAAGATAGATTCCATGGTTATCAATCATTTTTCCCAACAAAATTTGACACAAAATTTTTAAAAATCACTTTCTCACCTTCTTCAAATTTTTCCAAATTAATTTCAATTTTTGACGACCAAACTCTTTTAAATTTCCCGCACCCAACATGCCATCTTGTTTTGGTTGAAGACAAACATCAACCACTTTGCAAGCATCATTGGATTTATAACGTTAAACTGTATCAGCATCTTGCTTAAGTTTCAAATGCATCTTAAACTCATATGATAATAATCTTTTAAACATCAATTGCTTCGTCTGCCTTCAATCTTGAATTAGAGCTTTGCCTTTATGTTACCTATCTGTTTGCAACTTCTCCCACCATACGGGAGCACCATTTTTTAGTTTAAATGCCACAAGTTTCACATTTCTATGTTCGACAACCTCTGTAAACTCAAATAAACGTTCAACCTCCAAAATCAACTCTAAAAAATTCCTCAGTCCTTGACCGTCCATAGAATAACAAAACATTAGCCTGAATCTTGTCACATATTGACTTAACTCTTAAATTTCCCGTGTGTTAGCATTCTTTCGATCATCGTCATTAGAATCTATGGTTGTGCCTCTCACAGTCAGTATAAATGAGCTAAAATTTTTGCTCTAATTTCACTTGAAGCAAAAGGGAATCGTAAAGAAAACAACCACTAATTCTCGCAAGTACTCTTATACGAGAAATTTTTAAATAACTTGAATACACAAGATAATCCTTGAATTTACAAGGAATTTTTTTTGAATTAACAAGAAAGAAGAAAAAATTCTCCTGAATTTTTACTTCAATAAAATGATCTCATTCGTTACATCATAACCTTGTTTATAAAGGGATAATAAACCCTAAAACAATATAAAAGGAAATCCTAATCAATATTAAATAATCATAAAAAGTATCGTGATCATGCAGTTTTGGGCATGCTTATTCACAACAATCTCAAACCACCAGAACGTTATTTTATTTTAGCATGATCATGCAACAACATGATCATGTTGTTTCCTTCCCTTGTTTCCACTAGTGATTTTATGCAACACGCCATTAGTGTAGCTATAAGTCAAAAAAATATTATTGTAGGGCCAAAATTAGCTACGAAATTATTTCATGCATGTTACTTTTTTGGATGTCGCCTTTGATCCTAGAGGCAACATATTTCGTAGTTATAACAATATGCAACAAAATGTTGGCATAGACTTGTTATGGCAACATTTTGGGATCCCTACACTAACATTAGAATTGTGTTATAAAAAGAAATTCACTTAAAACATGGGCCCCATAATTTATATATATACATATATATTTTTCACAATAATAAATGCAACATAATAGGTAAAATATGTTCTTTTCATTTCATAAAATAAAATCATTAATGTCATTAAATATTACAAAATTTATAATGCTCAACTTTAAAATAAAATACAACATTGAAGGAAGGTTTACAAGCTTTGCAAATATCCTTGACGAAAAGTAAATACATAAAAATTGTATAATGTGGAAGAGTCTACGATATCATCAATAACATTTTTTGGTGTGGTTAGCTGATCACAATCTTTGATGAAAAAGAAAAATGATACAATACGTCAAATTGATCAGATGCCTATATAAGCATAGAAGGCACGACTAGCTCCCTGCACAAGCACGACTTGTTTAAAAGTTTGTACCAAACTCTTAAAAGTAATTTACTTAAAATAGAACATCATGAAATTTGAATTATTATAACTATTTGACTAGTCCTATTTGAGTTAGTAACTTGACACAAAATAAGGAAGCTAACAATTCAAATAGAGAAAAGGGCAATAATATCAAGAAATATGATAATTTATCAACTTAGACTGGTTGAACATTAAACAGGGGGAATTATTATGTACATACAAGGTTGTTATCTTTATAACATAAGTGCACATATAAAGATATCAAACAAAATTACTAATAGCTAAACATTCCTGATGCCAAAAAATTATCAATAGTTAAACATCACTGTTTTGGATGGAAAACCTCAAATCATACACAACAGTCGATGTTAGATAATGAATCACACACAGAGGGGGGTGAATGTGTTTTTGTGTTTTTCGGCTTTTCTTGAAGTGTTTATGGTGATGAACAAAGTAAATTAAAATCTTGTAGTTAAATGTGTTAGTACTGAATTTAGACAAATAAAAAAGTGAACACAAATCTTTTAAAACTCACTTAATTTTATATTAAAATTAAGAATTTTTTCCTACAAAATTTCTAGGCTCTTTGTTGATAAAGAGCTTAGCTTTTTCCTTGAGAGAATACAAGATTTTTCTGATCTAAATTGTTACAGCTAACAAAGCATCCAGTGTTTACTTTATAGAACCGTAAACACTGGTTATTACACAACATGCATTAGCATGTACTAAACCCTATTTTTGAATAATCAAATCTTTCTATTTCTGGCTTAGTGTATCTTTGCTAATTTTGCACGCCTATGACTTTACTCTGTCGGTTAATCTTGGCCTTTTGATCTTGTACTCTTCAAACTGCTTTTTGTAGACTTGTCAATCCAACTGATTAGATTATTTGTTGATTGTTAATCTTGGATATTGAACTTATCTGCACTCTGTACTTTGAATTTACCTGTAGATCTCCAGTTTGGTATATAGAGAACTTGACATCTCGATAAGTATATTGGCTTATCGAGATCTCTAATCACTCTATAGTTGTTTTGACTTATCAAAGTCTCTGAGTTCTCTATAAGAGAATTTAGCTTGTCGAGATCTCTTATCTTCATGTCTTCACTTTGGCTTATCGATATCTCTGAGTTCTCTAGTGGTAAATAGACTTATCGATATCTCAGAGATCTCTAGTGATATTTTGACTTATCTATCTCAGAGATCTCTAATGATATTTTGACTTATCGATATCTCAGAAATCTCTAGTGACATTTTGACTTATCGAGATCTCTAGAGTTCTCTAGTGAAGAAATGACTTGCCGATATCTCCAATCTTCATGCCTTCAATTTGGCTTGTAGATATCTCTCAGTTCTCTAGTAGCTTTCATGACTGCTCTATAAGTCATTCTGAAGTTCTCGAATGACTTCTCTATAACACTTAATCTGTGACTTATAGAGATCTTGACTTAGAACATTTTTCTCAAAACAGATTTATTCAACTTCAAGCTTCTTCATAATTCTTCTGAGGCATGATCTTCTTGATCTTCTTCCAGATAGAATTCTTAGGCTTGATACTGTTTACAGAAAAAGACTCCAGTCTGCCCTTGAATATTTTTACAGACTTAATTGATATAATACAAAATGCAAACTTAGATTACAATACAACTTACTTAGGGTTGTCAATTTAACTTAGTCTTGTTATAGTGCATGCATGTCTTGCACAACAATCTCCCCCAATTTGTGAGAAGATTGCTTATCACAAATTCATGTCTGTTAACAAGACTAACCCCAAGCTACAATTGAAAATTAGACTAATACATCAAAATTGACACAAATACATCATTTATACATTAGGTGATTTCTTGATTTTAAACAGTTACATACATCAGACAAAGACTGGAACTTTTGATTCTTCTCTAATGAGGTCCTTTAGATATACAAGAATTTCAAGTTCCTTTATGATTGGTGTCCCTGTTAGAGCTTCCACAAGTTTGAGTCTGTCTTGCTTTGGATAACCATCTAACATCTCAATCCTAAACTTTGAGAATGAGCCAGCTTTTATATTTAGAAATCTTCCATCCTTGGAAATTCTGCTCATCCCTTTTGCCTTGAGTTCTTCTTATCTTTTAATATACAATTCAATCTCCTCATTATACTTTCTGTTCTTCACCTCATATTCAGCTTTATTCCTTGCTTTTCTTTCCTCCCTTGCAATCAACCATTCAGCTAAAACAGATCTCCATGCTCTTGTAGCAGTATCCTTATCCTTTAGTAAGCTTATCACTCTTTTAATTTCTATGGGAGAGAAAGTGTCCATTAAGTTGCTGCCAAGAAATGTGAAGGACCCATCTTCATAGTAGATTTTTACTTCCCTTAGATTTACAACCCAGACTCTAATTATTTCCTCAGGTAGTTGTTGAAAATAATCTTCATCCGAGATGCACCAATTTAAAGGTAGAAAATCACTTTTCTTGAAACAATTCCGAATGGCCCTCTCAGTAACTTGTACTTTTTCAGTATGTTTGGCTTTCTTAGGTTTCCTCCCAACAGACTTGTAGTGAGTTTTGAGTGGTGGCTCGACAGAAGGTAGGTTTTTGATTTTCTTGAGAAATGTTTGGTTTGAGGTGATTGGTAATTTTATAAAGGTGTTGGTAGTCTGTTTGTTTTGGAAGTTAGGCTTAGAGGTTGGAAGTGATTCAGTGTATGAGTTTGTTGGCTTTGAAGGTTGAGCTTGATTTGTTTGGATTTTTAGGGTTTGTTGTGGTTCTGAGCCATCTTGATTTTTCTTGCTCCTCCTTTCTTCTCCTCTTTTCTTGTCACCCTCATTCTTCTCATCCTGCTTCTTATCCTTGCTACCAGTTACTCTTGATGATTGACTTGGATTTGAGCCAGAAGGTTTTTGTTCATCATGCTTCTGCTCATCATCATCCTTGTCATTTCTTAGATTAAATTAAGTAGGTGGTAACATGGTGTAAGAGTTGATTAGGTATCTGTCTAGAATCTGTAACATCTCCTCATCCTCATGCTTCTTGCTCCTTTTATACTTTAGATCAGACTGCAAAGTCATGATCGGTCTCATGTTTGACCTGACAGTTTTTAGGAACAAGGAAATGTTTGAATTTCTTGGTTGTTGGACAAATGTAGACTACTCCTTTGTTTGGATATAGATAGGCTTCAGGAAAAGCTACTATCTGTTCATTTTTGAGCTCAGGGAGAAGTTGGGTGTCTTCTGGAATAACAAGATTTACTCTGTCAATCATTACATCTAGTTCAGATGCTCTTAAGGTTTTAAGATTTGAAAGAGACACCTGAAGACAGCTGTCCACACCACCATCATTGATATTCACAACAATTCTCTTTTCCAAGAAGTTATCAATTCTCAAAACCACTGCCCTGATGAAGTTGATGTTTTTTGCCAAAGCTTTCTTGTAGGTCATGTACCTATTTTGAAAAGATATTTTTAGTACTACAAGAAGTTCACTGAATTCCTAGTCTTGATTGGGTCCTTCTAAAACCTTTAACAGTCTTTCTTTTCCAACATCAACTTGAGCACTTGAAGAGCTTTGACCAACCTGAATAGGCTTTTTGGACTTAGCTTTAGCATCCTTGAATTGTTAAATCCTAGCCTCAATCTCCCCCTTAGTCTTGGTGACAGCATGAGTAGGGGAGTTGGTAATTATGGCCTTATTTCTTCAGGTAGAGAGGGCAATGGTATGTTGAGCTTCCCCATGATGGCCCCCAAAGCAAAAGAATTTTGCATTTGGAGATGCTTGTGAGAGTCCGCCAGGGTCTTGATATCTGATTGTTGACTTTTTACTAGAGAAGTCAAAGCCTGAACTTGAGCATTGAGGGAGGCATTTGAAGTTTCTAGAGAAGCAACCTGTGCCTTGAGATCTTGAATATCTTGAGTAGAGGAGCTTGGAGTAAAGGTTGAGGTAGATGGTCCAAATGAAGCTTTCACATGCTTCTGTATTTCATCAATAACCAAAGGGGAAGGAGTGTATCTTGCAATATGCATCTGATCCAACTTCCACCTTGTGTCATTATAATTTGTTATATGATCTCGAACTACGTTGTGCAAGGTTACAAAGGATTCCTAGAGTTGTGTGACACTCTTATCCACTTAGATCATACCTTGACATTTGTTCTGAAAAGGTTTTGAATTGATTCTTGATCTCCACTTGTGAGGGAATTATTTCATCCATCTTTCTTCTCACCAATCCCATTATTTTATCTTCATGAACAATCAACTTGATTGTTAGAGCTTTTCCAAAGAAATGGAAAGCTTTGAGTTGAGCTTTAGAGACTTCATTTATTGCATCATAAACCTCACCAGGAGTTAGATCTTTGCAATTACTTCCTAAAATGGTTAGATAATCTTCCCTGAATTTAGCCAAAATATCCTCCATCTCCAAACTGTAGTCCTTTTTCAGCCAAGCATCACATTTACCATCATGTTCAGCTTCATTAACAATTTTATCTTGTTGTTCTTGGACATCTGTTTGATATGAGATCATGATGGCTTGGTAATCCTGGTCAGACGTATCTGAGGTTAGCAGCTGTTGAGAGATGTGAGCAAGTCCAGACAATTGATCCACTAGAAGATCATCCACAATTGTTGGTTGAGCTTCAGCTGTATACAACCATTAGGAGATGAGGTGAGGTTGTTGAGAGGTTAAGGTTGAGGGTTGAAGTGTAGGGTCGGAACCACCTGTGACAGGAGTCACAGTTTAACTCACAAATTTCTCTGTGTTTATGACAGGGTGTTGTTCCTCACCAGTTGTGGGAACCTCCATTTGAATTGGAGGGAATTTGGCTGTGCTACTGTCATTTGCAATAACCTCAAACCCTTGTGTGTCTTTCACCACACTATCACTTGAATGTGCTATTCTTGCCTCCTCTATGAGGATCACTGGAAATTGTACTCTTATCATCTATTGCTAATGCAATTTCTGCTAGGGTTTTGAGGAGAGTTGATCCTGGAACAAGAATCTCCAATTGAATTAGAGAGGATTTAGATAGCTCCCCTCAGGAGTACTACCCTCAAACTTTACAATATATGAAGACTGATTTGCACATGAAGGTGCATTTGTGATCTCCATGGGGTCTTCAGTAAAAACTGATGAATCCTCCATATTTGTGTTTGTGTCATCAAGGTCTACCCCAACATGTAGCCTCTTACCAACTAATTGTGGTTTCTAGGTGGTGGGTAAGGTTTCTTAAACCGGGTCACTTGATTGGGGCAATACTTGAGAATTTGATTAAGGTGCTTCAGTATAGGAAGAAGAAATATTATATAAAAGATTGTGAAGCTCAAGACTGAGTGTTGGCAGCTCCCCCTGAATGGATGAGGGAGCTTCAAGGGATGTGCTCTCCTTGTGTGTGCCATCCTTATTTCTCCTACCATACACTTGGATTTGTTCAAATGTTGGTTATGCAGACTCTTGACAAGGTGCATTGGGGAGAATGCTCTTTTCAATAGAAACACTCTGTTGAGAGGATGTTTCTAGAATCTGTTTTGGCCCCATTTGTACACCTGCATACTTTTGGGAGGATACAGAGGTGGTTTGAGTGGCCAACTCAGTTTTCTTAGTCTTCTTTATTTTTCTGACCAAAGGTGACTTAGGTTGTACTTGTACCTCACTACTCTCATTCATAACAGTTAGGGTTATCTCATTTCTCTTCTTTTTACTCACTTTACCTTTTCGAGAGGATGAAGTGGTTGGTTTTCTAGCTGCTAATGGTTCTGAAGAAGTAGGCTCAACATGGGTAGGTTCCTGTGGGTGTGCCTGTGTTTATGCTTCCACAGGCTCAGGAACCATTGTTGCACTAGCTTGACTTACATTGGTTCTCATGTCAGGCATAGGGTAAGGATAGGTCTTAAATCTTTCAATCATGAAAGTTGTTAACTTAAGACCCACCCATACCTTATTTTTAGTAGTAAGTGATCCAAATAGAATTTTGGACACTTGCTTAGAGTTGCCTATTAGTGACCTATCTACACCTTCAAACATATGTATGTCATTTACTTTATAATTTAAAGCAGACATAATGAATCTAGGAAGGAAAATTTCTTTACCTCTTGAAGTGAATGGCATGATGAGCCTGGTGCTCAGTTCCTCTAGAATGTAGTGTCCTACATTGGTCTGTTTGTTATGAGCCATTGAGTAGACCAACTTCTGGACAACACTAGAAATGTTGTCAAATCCTGATTTCCTGCATGTGAAGGCTCTTATCACAGAATCAAACAAAAAAGATCACTCCCTTCTCATATTTTTCTTGTTCAAGCTGACCAAGTTAATCTTCTCAGAATAGGTCATGAAGTCCAAAAATTTATACAGCTCATCCTGAGTTGGGATCCCTATCAACTTGTCAGTTGAAATGTTCAAGGCCAAGTTCATGTCATCTTCAGTTATCTCAACCTTTTATCCTTTGATTTGACAGTTAACAACCAGGCTTGAAGATTGATCTTCATGCATAACTGTCCTAGCTACAGTTATGTTCCAGAAATCACCCAAAACATCCAGATAGAGAACTGGATTAGCTGTGAGAGCTCCAATAAAATAGGTCTCAGACAAGAACTTGACAAAACTTTTGAAAGTTTCAGGAGCTTGGTTTGCATCTAAGAATGCAAGGAAGTTGGTCTCCTTTGGGATGAAGGGTACAATATTGTTTGCTGCCATTTTTATGAGTGTGAAGATTAATGGGTTAAAGAAATTGGAGAGAAAGAATTCGAAATGAGAGAGAAATCGGTTTTGAATTGAAAAAGCTAGGTCACTTAGAGTTCTCTAAGGCGTAAGTATATATCTATCGAAATGTATAGGTATTTATAGTAAAAGCAGATGACTTATCGAGAAGTCAAAAATACACGTTTGGAGTATACTTAGCGAGAAGTCATTTTGAAGGTAAATTACATATCGAGAAGTCATTTTACTTTACTCTTTTAGAGAACTAAAAAATACCTTATCGAGATGTCAAATAATACCCAATTTGTCCAAAATGGACTGAATTGTTTCCAATTTTTATTTGAATAAATCAAAATAAAATCAGAATAATTTTGCCAAAAGTATTTTACCAAAATAATTTATTGAATTAAATTATTTCAGTTCTAAGTTATTTATAAGTCCAAAATGATACTTGTAGAGAACTCTGTAAGTTAACACTTATAGAGAACTCTATAATGACTTATCGATAAGTCATAATAAAGCTTATCGAGAAGTCATTCGAGAAGTCAGTAAATTGACTTATCGATAACTCAATCGAGAAGTCTTAAAATGACTTGTCGATAAGTCAATTAGACTTATCGAGAACTCAGTTCTCTATATACTTTTGATCACTTTGATTCTGCTTTGTGTTCATTTTACATATTAAAGATGTAAATTAATAGTTAGATAATTTTCTCAGAATCTGGAAAATTCCAAGATGAATTTTGAATCTTGAAAAATAAATATGCAGAGATTTTTGAAATATTTATAATTCATATTTCAGTTAATTTCTAATTAAATCAAATAAATTTTGATTTAGTAAAAATTAATCTGATGCAACATATTAGCCGAGTTCTTGTCTTAGGATGAAGAATTAAGCATTCCAATTTCACCTACAAGTCTAGTGAAAGTTGCTTCATCCAAAGGTTTAGTAAAAATGTCAGCTAATTGTTTTTCTGTTGGAATAAAAATGAGCTCAATGGTACCATTTGCAGCATGTTCTCTAATAAAATGGTACCTTACATCAATGTGCTTTATTCTAGAATGATTAACTGGATTAGCCACAATAGATATAGCACTAGTATTATCACACATGATTGGAATTTTGTGTAACATAGTTGATTTCTAATCCAAAGTACTTGAGCACAACAACTTCCAGCAACTATGTATTCAGCTTCAGCTGTGGAAGTTGACACAGATATCTGGTTCTTGATATACCAGGATACAAGTCTTTTTCCAAGAAACTGACAGCTACCACTAGTACTCTTTCTGTCAACCCTGCATCCAGCAAAATCTGCGTATGTGTATCCAACAGCTTCGAAACCAGATCCCTTATGTAACACCACCAGATCCGGGGTCGGGGATCCGGGTCGTCACGGTCTTTCTTTCCACAAATATCACTTAACTTAATTAAAGATGCATAACCTCATACTGTGACCCCACAATAACACACACCACAACCCGTTATAGTGTCAGAGATGAAATTGAAATAAGTACAAGTCCTTGAATCCATAATTTAAAAGTTATTACAACCCAAAATGATTACTTGATAAGTTTACAGTTAATTGCCATTATCTGCCACAAGTTATAATTATACATAATTGATTCCCAAAAGTAGAATGCCTGATCTACAAATAGATCTACCTCTGCAGCTATAGCAGCTACGATATCAACGGGAAGACGCGGGACGCTTCCCACGCGCTTGCGCTGGGTCTGCATGAGTCTGGCCATCTTTCCTAACTGTTGTTGTGTGATGAAGAAATGAAGCAAGAGTGAGCATTACAGCTCGCAAGATAATATATAGTGTAAACAATAATGCAAGTATCTAAATGGGTAACTTACTGGAAACCTTTATCAAGTGTAAGGTAATTAATTACTGGATATAAGCTTAAAGGACGATGGACTGCCACCCAACCACTTACACTTTGATAGACCGTACCCCGGCCTATCGCTTATGCCGACTCAATTAGATGGACTTACTTCCCGAACGTTGGGTAAGTAATCAATTCTTTTATCAAAACAACAACCTCGTTGCGAGTATAAAATATACCACAGAGCCGGATACCCCAGATTTTTAAGCGAGTATTTAAATCCCCTTCGAAAGGAAGATCTTAAATTTGAAAACGAGTTTTGGGATTCGCTCTAACATTTAAAATCATTTTGAAGACTTGAAAACATTTTTGAGAATGTTTGGAGTAATGCAGATTTAATAAAATAAATCAGTCCCGATATGTTGGAGAATATCTGAATAGTATTATTTACATAATATTCCCATAAAGGATAATCTTTATAAAAATAATTGAAGTAGAAGTTTTAAAACTCATACTTAAGGCGATTCTTTTGCGAGTACCCTATCAACTACCTAATCCACTTTACATAATTGTTTCATACTCCAATTAGTCATTTAAGGGCCTTAACCAAGGTTTCAAAGTAAGGCGAGGGGTAATGATTCGTTCGCGAAACGCCGTTACTTAAAACGGTCGTTTCTCCTAAACCGTACATCGGATTCAAGCGAACCAAATATCAAAACAAAGCTCGTAACATGAACTATCTAATCATGGCAATGGTCAAAATCTAACAGTGAGTTCACGGCTCCTGAAGTTAAGAATAAAAATAGTCTAAGGTAAATCGGGCATTACGACGGCTATGTTTACGCGATTACCAAAATTTATACCACTCCAATCAATCCACAAATCAACCCTCAATCATTACTACAACCAAACTCCATCCATACTTTACAACAACAGCCCCAACATCTCAAGATTTCCAATTTATACTACCCTCAAACATGAACTAAAAGCTATACTTAAGTTCCTTAACTAATAATCAAGATTTACAACTTCAAACTCATTACAAATCCAACCACACTCTAAGTATACAAGAATCATGCTTCTCATGAACCATACCAAAAATTAAAAACTCTAAATATTCAAAAGTAGGGCTAGGGTATGAGATTATACCTTCCTTGGTGAGTAGAAGTAACTAAGGAGCTTGAAACAACCCTTGAAAATCCTTACTAAAGCTTTATCTAAAGAAAACACAAGATCAAAATTTTCAAGATCTTGAAAACACTATTCACCCTCTTCTTCCATGAATTATTGGAAGAGATTGTGAAGGAAATGGAAGCTTATATTCATAGGATAGCTATATCTATATACAAGGAACCTTGGATAATTACCTCACAATTTAACAATGCTTGGAACTTGAATTTGGATTTTCTTTTCTTTGAAGAAATGGAGAAGCCGAGAGCTTCTTGCTTGAATAATGAAAAGTCAACTTGTGTTTTTGTGTTATGATTTGTTTTGGCTTGGTTGCTTCCTTTTGTTGTTAATTAGATTGTTACCATGGTAAAAATTGTGTGGCTCACAATCAACCAACCAATCCTTCCCACTTTGTCATGCTTATGTCATCTGTTTATGTCATCTTGTTACACTTTTCTTCCTCTTGTTGGTGTGATGACATCATCATCCACTAACCTCTTTGATTAACTCCTAATTACTTGGCTAATGATTGCTGATCTGTTATACGGTTCGCTTAACTTTCGTTCTCGTTTATCGTTTGAGGGATCATACCCGGGATCTTATTACTTGGGTTCCCCTAAACCTTTCTAAATATTTTATATTCCTTTTTATGATCCCCTCTTAAAATCCTTGAATTTAAATCCTTTTTATCCTGTTACCTTATGCTCAATTCTTTCTATATCTGGTGGATTTTCGAGAAAAATCAAAGTGTTCGAATTTGGATTCTGACGATCTTTATATACACTTATATACCATATAGAATACTAATAAGATCTCAGAATAACAGTAAAAGAACCCCTATAGTGTGGCATGAAATGTTTTCTTATTCAGCATAATCAGCAAAATCACTATTCATAAGGGTTACAAAAAGTCCAAAATCTTGGAGTTATTACAGTCTCCCCTCCTTAAAAGGATTCCGTCCCGGAATCAGATAGAAAACAAATGGGGGTACTTTTCTAGCATTGTGCTCTATAGTTCCCAAGTTGATTCCTCCACATTATGATTCTGCCATAGTACTCTGACTAGCTTGATCATTTTGTTCTGAAGCACCTGCTCCTTCTTATCCATAATCTTTACGGGTTCCTCCACGTAAGTCAGATCTGGTTGCATATCCACCTGCTCGTACTCCACTATGTGTCTGGCATCCCGATGATACTTCCTTAGCATTGACACATGGAACACATTATGAACTTGTTGTAAGTTCGGGGGTAAGGCTAGCTCGTAAGCTAACTTCCCAATCCGTCTTAGTATCTCAAAAGGTCCAATATATCTTGGGCTTAGTTTCCCTTTCTTTCCGAACCTCATTAATCCCTTCCAAGGGGATACTTTTAGCAGTACTAAGTCCCCTACTTCATACTCCTTGTCCTTTCGGGCTAGGTCTGCATATTTCTTCTGTCTGTCTTGGGCTGCTATCAGCCATCCTCTGATGAGATCCACTATGTCTTTGGTCCTTTGGACCACTTCGGGTCTGAGCATCTTCCGCTCTCCTACTTCATCCCAGTATAAGGGAGATCGACACCTTCTTCCATAAAGGGCCTCGTACGGTGACATTCGGATGCTGGCATGAAAGCTATTGTTATAAGAAAACTCGATCAACGGCAAGTGATCATCCCAACTTCCTTTAAAGTCTATTGCACAGACTCTCAACATATCCTCTAGTGTCTGGATGGTCCTTTCACTTTGCCCATCCGTTTGGGGATGGTAAGCGATACTCATGTTTAATTTGGTTCCCGCACATTCTTGAAAGCTCCTCCAAAATCTGGAGTTGAATCTGGGGTCTCGGTCTGAGATAATGGACGTTGGGACTCCATATCGCGTCAATATTTCCTTAAGGTAAATGTCCACCAGTCTATCGACTGTGTATCTCTCATTGATAGGAATGAAGTGAGCTGACTTTGTCAGTCGGTCTATAATTATCCATATGGCATCTTGATTGGCTTTCGTCCTTGGTAAGCCTACAATAAAATCCATGGCTATCTGTTCCCATTTCCATTCGGGAATCTCCAGGGGTCGTAAAAGTCCACTGGGTCTCTGGTGTTCCGCCTTTACTCTTTGGCAAGTCAAACATTTGCTTACCCATTTTTCTACGTCCCTCTTCATGTTGGGCCACAAGTAATATTCCTTTAAATCCCTATACATCATGGTGCTCCCCGGGTGAATGGAATACCTTGAACTATGGCTTTCATCCAAAATCTCGTCTTTAAGCTCTTGAACATTCGGAACTCAAATCCTGTAGGAATACCTCATTATCCCCTTATCATCTCTCTCAGTATGGATCTCTTCTCCAGTCATTGACTCTTTACCTTCATTCATTACTTTCTCTTGGCACAATCTAATCTTTTCCAATAACTCTGGTTGCATCGAGATCTCAAACAGCTTTTCAGTTCCTGTTCCGGTTACCTTTACTTCTATTTCCATTCTCTCGAAATCCTTTATCAATTCTTCTGAAGTCATTATCATTCTGAGTCTTTCCTTCTTACTAAGGGCATCAACCACCATATTGGCTTTCCCTGGATGATAGAGAATCTCACAATCATAGTCCTTGATTAGTTCTAACCATCTCCTCTGGCGCATGTTGAGCTCTTTCTGCGTAAATATGTACTTAAGGCTCTTATGGTCCGTGAAAATCTTGCACTTCTATCCATACAAGTAGTGCCTCCAAATTTTTAAGGCAAAAACTATTGTCGCGAGCTCAAGGTCATGAGTAGGATATCTAATCTCGTATTCCTTCAGTTGTCTCGACGCATACGCAATCACCTTACCGTGCTACATAAGCACACACCCTAATCCTTTGTGCGACGCGTCACTATATATCACAAAATCTCCTTTTCCGTCTGGCAACGCCAACACCGGGGCCGTTACCAACCTTTTCTTTAATTCTTGAAAGATGTTCTCGTATTTTTATGTCCATTCAAACTTCTCTGTCTTACGAGTAAGTCGCGTCAAAGGGGCTGCGATCTTCGCAAAATCCTGTATAAATCTACGATAGTAGCCGGCCAATCCTATGAAACTCCTTACCTCCGTGGGTGTGGTTGGCCTTTCCCAATTTGAGACCGCCTCTATCTTGGAGGGGTCGACCAATACTCCTTCTTTATTGATCACATGTCCTAAAAACTGTACTTCATTCCGCCAGAATTCACACTTCGAGAATTTGGCAAACAACTGTTCCTCTCTGAGTATTCCTAGAGCTATCCTCAAATGCTCTGCATGTTCTGCCTCGGTCCTTGAGTAGATTAAAATATCATCGATAAAAACTATCACACACTTGTCCAATTACTACTTGAATACTCTGTTCATTAAATCCATGAAAGTCGTTGGGGCGTTGGTTAATCCAAAGGACATTACCAAGAACTCATAGTGCCCATACCTGGTACAGAACGCAGTTTTGGGAATATCTTCGAGTTTAATCTTTAGTTGGTGATATCCAGTTCTCAGGTCAATCTTGGAAAAGTAAATAGCATCCTTTAGCTGGTCGAACAGATCGTCTATTCTGGGAAACGGGTACCTGTTCTTTATGGTTAGGTTGTTTAACTCTCGGTAGTCGATGCACAGCCTCATGCTCCCATCTTTCTTCTTTACAAATAACACTGGTGCTCCCCACGGAGACACATTGGGTCTTATTATACCCTTATCCAAAAGTTCCTGTAATTGGGTAGCTAATTCCTTCATTTCTAATGGGGCTAACCGGTAAGGTGCCTTTGGGTTTACTCGGGAACATCGACTCCCGGTTTAGAAAATGTTCACCTTTGGGTCCCCTATACTAAGGGTATACGCAACTACTGCTTATCTCTAACATAGGTATTATGCAACTTATAAGCATTTGAATTGATAAAAGAATATCAAGATTACGAAACAGGCATGCATATAAATATCATATCACATGCTCCAATATATCGCAAGACTTTGCTAATAATAATCATGCACTTATCACAAGATAATGCATATACATATATACATCACAACAACAGTTATACGGGTAGAAAACTTGCCTGAGCGACTGGGGGTGATAAAAGGCCTGGGATGAGTCTGGTAACCTATAAACAACATATAAGTTGGAATTAAACCAAAGTCGCTTAAGAATCTATACTTTAACCAATTAGACCCTAACGTTCGCTTTTGCGCTTAACGATTCACTTAAGTCGCTCGAGTACCCTCGGCTCCACTATTTTTAATAAAATAACCATTAAGAATTTTAAGGTGATTCTTTCACGAGTACCCTACCAACTGTCTAATACACTTTACATAATTGTTTCATACTCCAATTAGTCATTTAAGGTCCTTAACCAAGGTTTCAAAGTAAGGCGAGGGGTAATGGTCCGTTAGCGAACGCCTTTACTTAAAACGGTTGTTTCTCCTAAACCGTACATCGGATTCAAGCGAACCACATATCAAAACGAAGCTCGTAATATGAACTATCTAATAATGGAAATGGTCAAAATCTAACAGTGAGTTCACGGGTCCTGAAGTTAAGAACAAAAACAGTCTAAGGTAAATCGGGTATTACGACGGCTATGTTTACGCGATTACCAAAATTTATACTACTCCAATCAATCCACAAATCAACCCACAATCATTACTACAACCAAAATCCATCCATACTTTACTACAACAGCCCCAACATCTCAAGATTTCCAATTTATACTACCTCAAACATGAACTAAAAGCTATACTTAAGTTTCTTAACCAATAATCAAGATTTATAACTTCAAACTCATTACAAATCCAACCACACTCTAAGTATACAAGAATCATGCTTCTCATGAACCATACCAAACATAATAACTCTAAATATTCAAAAGTAGGGCTAGGGTATGAGATTATACCTTCCTTGGTGAGTAGAAGTAACTAAGGAGCTTGAAACAACCCTTGAAAATCCTTACTAAAGCTTTATCTAAAGAAAACACAAGATAAAATTTTCGAGATCTTGAAAACACTATTCACCCTCTTCTTACATGAATTATTGGAAGAGATTGTGAAGGAAATAGAAGCTTAAATTCATAGGATAGCTATATCTATGTACAAGGAACCTTGGATAATTACCTCACAATTTAACAATGCTTGGAACTTGAATTTGGATTTTCTTTTCTTTGAAGAAATGGAGAAGCCGAGAGCTTCTTGCTTGAATAATGAAAATTCAACTTGTGTTTTTGTGTTATGATTTGTTTTGGCTTGGTTGCTTCCTTTTGTTGTTAATTAGATTGTTATCATGGTAAAAATTGTGTGGCTCACAATCAACCAACCAATCCTTCCCACTTTGTCATGCTTATGTCATCTGCTTATGTCATCTTGTTACACTTGTCTTCCTCTTGTTGGTGTGATGACATCATCATCCACTAACCTCTTTGATTAACTCTTAATTACTTGGCTAATGATCGCTGATCTGTTATACGGTTCGCTTAACTTTCGTTCTCGTTTATCGTTTGAGGGATCATACCCGGGATCTTATTACTTGGGTTCCCCTAAACCTTTCTCAATATTTTATATTCCTTTTTATGATCCCCTCTTAAAATCCTTGAATTTAAATCCTTTTTATCCTGTTACCTTATACTCAATTCTTTCTGTATCTGGTGGATTTTCGAGAAAAATCAAAGTGTTCGAATTTGGATTCTGACGATCTTTACATACAGTTATATACCATATAGAGTACTAATAAGATCTCAGAATAACAATAAAAGAACCCCTACATAGTGTGACATGAAAAGTTTTCTTATTCAGCATAATCAGCAAAATCACTATTCATAAGGGTTACAAAAAGTCCAAAATTTTGGGGTTATTACACCTTAGGATACCATAATCTCAAGTTTGGAGTCCCCTTCAAGTATCTGAAAATCCTCTTCACAACCATCAAATGTGATTCTTTTGGATTGGCTTGAAATCTTGCACACAGACATGTTGCAAACATGATGTCTGGTCTACTTGAAGTCAATTAAAGCAATAATCCAATCATTCCTCTATAGCTTGAAATATCTACACTCTTGCCCTTTTTATCTTCATCCAACTTTATTGTTGTAGACATAGGTGTAGATGCAGGTGAACAATCAACCATGCCAAACTTTTTCAATAAATGTTTAACATACTTAGTTTGGCTGATGAAGATTCCATCATTTCTTTGACTGACTTGAAGTCGAAGAAAGTAACTTAATTCCCCCATCATACTCATTTCATATTCAATTTGCATAAGCTTAGAGAATCTTTGACAAAGATTCTCATTAGTAGAACCAAAGATGATATCATCCATATAAATTTGAACTTCGATCATATCACCACAATGCAGCTTGTAGAAAAGTATTTTGTCTATTGTTCCTCTAGTGAAACCATGTTTAAGTAGAAAATCTGTCAGTGTGTCATACCAAGCTCTAGGTGCCTGCTTTAGTCCAGATAGAGCCTTGAGTAGCTTGTACACAAAATTTGAAAATTCCGGATCTTCAAAGCCAGATGGTTGTTGTACATAAACTTCTTCTTATAACTCACCATTTAGGAAGGAACTCTTGACATCCATTTGATATACTTTGAAGTTTGAATGTGCAACAAATGCTAGAAAAATTCTTATTGCTTCAAGTCTTGCAACTGGAGCAAAAGTTTCATCATAATTAATTCCTTCTTTTTGTGAGTAGCCTTTTGCAACCAATCTTTCCTTATTTCTGATAACTATACCATTTTCATCCATCCTGTTCCTGAACACTCATTTTGTTCCAATTACACTTCTGTTCTTTGGTGCATGAACTAACTCCAAAACTTTGTTTCTTTCAAACTGATTTAGCTCTTCTTACATAGCAGATATCCAATCAGGATCCATTAGAGCTTCTTTAATTTTTTTGGGCTCTACTTGTGACAAAAAAGTATGCATGTAGACACTCATTAGCAGTAGCACTTCTAGTCCTTACACCAGCATTGGTATCACCAATTATTGCATTTGAATTATGACTCATATCCCATTTCCTGGTGTGAGTTTGTTGACTAGTGCCTTGATCATTTTCTTCATTATTAGTATGACTGGTAGATCCTTCTTCTCTTTCTCCCCTTGAGTTTTTGCTATCAAATTCAGGTGTTTGAGATGAGCTTCTATTTCCATGATTTTCTTGTCCAGTAGAATCTTCATTCATCATCTGTTGTGCATTGACTTCATCTTCTTCATCAGAATTTCTGTTAATGTTGAGGTTTTCAAATGCAAGGGCTTCAGCTTCATTATCATCAAAGCATTCCAATCCTGGACACTTGTCATCATCAAAAGTCACATATGTGCTCTCCATGATTTTCTTTTGATCAATTACATAGACCTTTTAGGCAGTTCTCTCCAATGAATATCCCAGAAAAATTGCTTCAAAAACCTTTGAGTCAAATTTTCCCACATATTCAGAGTTGTCTTTTAAAATGTAACACTTGATTCCAAACACATGAAGATGATTTACAGTAGGTTTCCTCTTATACATGATTGAGTAAGGTGATTTTCCATGATTCTTGTTAATGAGATATATGTTTTGAGTGTAGCATGCAGTATTTACAGTTTCTTCCCAAAAACTAGTTGGCAGATTGGCATCTTGCAGCATTGTCCTTGCAGCTTCTACTAATGTTCTGTTCTTTCTATCAACTACCCCATTTTGTTGAGGTGTTCTAACAGCAGAGAAATCTTGAACAATGCCTTTATTTTTGCAGAATTCACTCAATGTTGCATTTCTGAATTATGTTCCATTATCACTTCTCAATCTCTTCACACAGTTTTGATCTTCAGCCTGTTTCTCTATCTTCTTTATGTGCACAATTATGATGTGTGGAGTTTCATCTTTAGAATGCATAAATTCTACCCTTGTGTATCTTGAGTAGTCATCCACCATCACAAGTGCATATTTGTTTTTTGAAATTGATAAGACATTTACTGGCCCAAACAAGTCCATGTGAATAAGTTGCAAGGGTGCACTTATGGAATTCACAGTTTTTGACTTGTGACTTGATCTTTTCATTTTTCCTTTCTGACAGGCTTCAAAGACTTCAATTTAAGCAAACTCTAATTTCGGCATGTCTCTCACCAACTCTTTCTTGACCAGAGTGTTGATTGCCTTATAATTTAGATGTGAGAGTTTCTTATGCTATAACTTACTTTGCTCTATGGATGTCTTGGTGTAGAAGCAAAAAATTCCATTCTCATTTGTTGAGTACAATCTGTAACAAACAAGCTTCCTTTCCTTGCTCCTTTTAGAGCAACTTTATTGGTTTTCTTGCTGATGAAGATACATTCTTCTTTATCAAATAGAACTCTAAAGCCTTTGTCTGCAAACAGTCTGACACTGAGAAGATTTACTTCAAGACCAACTACCAATGCTATATCATCAATGACAACATTTCCAGAAATAATCTTTCCATATCCCATTTTGAATCCTTTGTCGTTGTCTCCAAAGGTCACCAAAGGGCCAGCCTTCTCCTCAAATTATGATAGTAGGGCCTTATCACCTGTCATATGCCTGGAACATCCACTGTCTATAATTCATATAACCTTCTTCATTTTGCCCTGCACACAACAAGTTTTAATTGTGTTTAGCAACCCAAGCAGTGTTGGGTACTTTCTTCTTGTTAACTGATTTAGCAGAAGTAGAGTTAGAAGTCTCAGAAAGAATAACACTCATAGATGTTTGTGCATTTTCCCTTGTAGTTATAGATCCAATACTGACTTCTTTGAGATCTATTTTCAGCTTGTGGCGACTTTTCATTACTTTTAAGTTACAGGGAATGCAGTTAAACTTATCACAAAATTAATAGGGATCATTTGCCTTAGCTTCATTATACTTGCAGGCTCCTTCTGGATTGCTAACAACCTTTTTACAAAGGTGAGTTAGGTGATTCATAGAGCCACACTTTTCATATTTCTTTCTTGGAGCATCTACAATATAAACAAAGTTGTTTCTTTTGTTTATCCCAATCTTCCCATTCTATTCTTCTTCTTCTTTCTTGCATCTTCAGTTTTAATTTCCTTGACAGGTGTCTTAGAATCTTGGTTGACCATGGGCTTCTTTTCAGCTTTAGAAGTTGGAGTTGTTTCTGCATTCTTCTTTTCATTGTCTTCATCAGCAATTTCTTGCTTTATGATCAACTCTTCTTCACTAAAATCTACTTCACATGCTTTGAACATAGGTGAACCAACCTTTTTCAGCATGGATGAAACATTTTCATTTTTATTAGCTTTTCCTTTTTCACCTACATCTTTCTTCTTATTGTTCAAGGCATCATAATCAAGACCAATAGAAATATTAGCATATGGCTTATTCTTCTCATGCTATTGTCCAACCAACTCAGATGCATTCCTGAAAGATTTCAACTTGATTTCATTCTTTTTCAAGATTCTCCCTTAACACTGCTTCAATCTCATTTGCATACTTGAGCTTGTTCTTTAGATATGCATTTTCTTGTTTCACAACTTCAAGCTCCACTAGCAACAATTCAGTTTCTTTCTTCTCATTTTCAAGTTTCTCATTTATCTTTGTTAGTCTGTTAACCTCTTCATTATCAGCAACAATACTTGTATGAATGTGAAATATTTGTGTGCTTATCTTTTCAACAGTTTCCATATATTGACTCACATTTAAATCAATAGTGGTAAGAGTTGGTACCTGTGTTTTTGATGAGGATGACTCTCCTTGCTCCAAGGCCATAAATGCATAATTTTCAACTTTCTCATCTTTATCATTATCAGAATCATCCCAACTCTTTTCCTCTACAATATAAGCTTTGCTTTGTTGTTTCTTCAAAGAGCTTCATACTTTACTTCTAGTTCAAGATAAGCTTTGTCTTTATTTTCTTTCTTGGGTTTCCTGCATTCGGTAGAAAAATGGCCTAGCTCATCACAATTATAGCACCTTATCTTTAATTTGTCAACATATCCAGTTTTGTAACCATTTTTGCTATCAGATGTGTACTTCCCTTTTTCTTTCCAGCCGTTGTCTTTGTTATATGATTGTCCTTTACCCTTGAAGAATCTTGGCTTCTTTACTCTAATGTTAGAGAACTTTCTTGCCAGATAGATCATTGACTGATCAAGCTCATCAAGTTCATCCAGGGTATAGAACTCATCTTCTTCCAATTCCAGTATGACGTGTTCTTGTGAATCATTGTTTCTTTTCTCACTTGTTGAGGCAACTAGAGTCTGGGATCTTGGCTCATCATTAGAGGTCTGGCTTTCATTGACAATTAGAGCACTTGAACCATCTACAACATTCCCATGACCATCTCTTAATGATTTCCTTTGAATCATTTCTAATTCATATATTTTTAAGATTCCATATAGAACTTCCAGAGTTATTCTGCTCAAGTCTCTCCCTTCTCTGATTGCTGAAATTTTCTGTTCCAAATAATCAGGGAGTGTAAGCAAAAACTTCAAGTTCACTTCTTCGGCTTCATAGTATTTTTCATGCAGCTGCAAGTCATTAATCATCTTGTTAAACCTTTCAAACACATTAGTAATACTTTTTTTTGGCTTATCCAAAAATCCCTCATACTTTGAAATCAGTATCCTTCTTTTATTTGACCTAACTTCCTCTGTTCCTTCACAAAGTATTTCAATCTTCTCCCAGATCTGTTTAGCAGTGTCACAGTTGACAATGTTATTGTATATTACATTGTCAAGTGACTCTATCAAGATCAACTGCAAGCCACTGTCTAGGGAGACTTTTTCTTTCTCAGGCTCAGTGTACTCTGAAGGATCATTGGGAGTATCATGAGCTGGAATGACCATATTTCCATCTGTAGATTCCTCAACTCTTACCATAGGAGTGAAGGGCCCATTCTTGAGAATCTGAATGTATAGTGGATTGGCCATCCTGATAAACAACAACATTTTCTTCTTTCAAAGGGTGTAGTTAATTTTATCAAAAGTAGGGATTGTAATGCTACTGATTTTCTGTGTATTCATTCTTCCAAGATCTTGAATCTGTTTACTTTTAGATTTTTCTTTGATACCACTTGTTAGATAATGACACACACACACAGAGGGGGGGGGTGAATGTGTTTTTCTGCTTTTCTTGAAGTTTTTATGGTGTTGAACAAAGTAAATTAAAATCTTGTAGTTAAATGTGTTAGTGCTGAATTTAGACAAAGAAAACAGTAAACACAAATCTTTCAAAATTCACTTAATTTTATATTAAATTTAAGAATAGTTTGCTACAAAATTTCTAGGCTCTTTGTTGATAAAGAGCTTAGCTTCTTCCCTGAGAAAATACAAGATTTTTCTGATCTAAATTGTTACAGCTAACAAAGCATCCAGTGTTTACTTTATAGAATCGTAAATACTGGTTATTACACAGTATGCATTAGCATGTACTAAACCCTATTTTTGGATAATCAAATCTTTCTATTTCTGGCTTAGTGTATCTTTGCTAATCTAGCACGCCTGGGACTTTACTCTGTCAGTTAATCTTGGCCTTTGGTCTTGTACTCTTTAAGCTGCTTTTTGTAGACTTGTCAATCCAACTGATTGGATTATTTGTTGATTATTAATCTTGGATATTGAACTGATCTGCACTTTGTACTTTGAATTTACCTCTAGATCTCCGGTTTGGTATATAGAGAACTTGACATCTCGATAAGTATATTGGCTTATCGAGATCTCTAATCACTGTATGGTTGTTTTGACTTATCGAAGTCTCTGAAATTTTTATAAGAGAATCTGGCTTGTCGGGATCTCTTATCTTCATATCTTCACTTTGGCTTATCGATATCTCTGATTCTCTAGTGGCAAATAGACTTATCGATATCTCAGAGATCTCTAGTGATATTTTGACTTATCGATATCTCAGAGATTTCTAGCGATATTTTGACTTAACGATATCTCAGATATCTCTAGTGATATTTTGACTCATCGATATCTCTAGAGTTCTAAGTGAAGAAATGACTTGTCGATATCTCCAATCTTTGTGTCTTCAATTTGGCTTGTCGATATCTTTGAGTTCTCTAGTAGCTTTCCTGACTTCTCTATAAGTCATTCTGGAGTTCTCGAATGACTTCTCTATAACACTTAATCTGTGACTTGTAAAGATCTTGACTTAGAACATTTTTCTCAAAACAGATTTATTTAACTTCAAGCTTATTCATAATTCTTCTGAGACATGATATTCTTGATCTTCTTTCAGATAGAATTCATAGGCTTGATACTGTTTACAGAAAAAGACTTCAGTCTGCCCTTGAACATTTTTACAGACTTAAGTGATATAATACAAAATGCAAACTTAGATTACAATACAACTTACTTAGGGTTGTCAATTTAACTTAGTCTTGTTATAGTGCAGGCATGTCTTGCACAACAGTTGATAAACACAATAGTTCAGTACAATTTGCAACAAATAACAATCTGGAATCATAAGAACTTCACCTTTGGAAATCAAGAGTCATATATGTACTTATAGAAGTTAAAGTATAGATTCACCTCTGATGTTTTAAATTCGTTAGATGGATTGTTTGAATTATTACTAGGGCCTCCAGGTAGCGGTGTGTATGCCACTACTTTACATCACATTCGTTACCTGATCATAAAGATGCGAATAGTTCTTTTCTACAAAACTAAAGAAAATCTGAAAGTTAAAGGGAAAGACTTAAAAATACTCCCAACAAAGTGCTAGTAATTAAAGAATAAATAGATGAAATTACCAATGAACTGCAAGACATTGCTTTAACCAAGACTTCAGATTTTAAAGCTCTAAAAAGGATTACGACATCCATGTCCGATACCTATTAAAATTTCAATCGTAAAGGACACAACTAACGTGCTTATTGTTTATAAATAAACACCAAACTTTATGAAACTGGTACGGTTCGATCGAGAATTCGACGATCTACATACTCATAACCATCAAAACATCTAACAATCAACGATTTGTAAAACCCGAATTCAAGAACTAAACTCGAAATTACAAATTAAAAATCGACTAATTAATCAACAAAAACGATTACATAATCAGAAACTACGAATCACTAGCTTCAATTTGACTACTTACATGTTCGATTTGGTTAACAGAATCACCTTCAAATCCTCGATTGAATTTCTGCCCTGTTCTTCACCAACAAACCCTAATTTCAGAGAATTGGGGATTTTCTTGATTTTTCTGAATTTTCTGAGTTTTTTTTATTATAATTAACTAACTAATTAACAGTAAATCATCTATTTATATTTATGAAAATAATACCCCTAAATAAAATTAAGGGGCTAATTACACTCCTAATAAAAATATTTGGCCCCAATTTTTATAATTTTCAGGTATTAATAATGAATTTTTAAATATCCAATAAATACAAAATTAATGTCAAAAATTCCCAAAAATTGTGAATATTACAAAAATGCAAAGAAAAATGATGTATGATAATTTCATGATCATATAAAAATAAAAATGTGATTTTTGTGGGGTTTTTGGTACCCGAAGGGGTCCGGAAAAGTCATTTTTCGCAAAAAAGGTAAATTTGTAAAACGTCTAGGGGTTCAGAATAGTGATATGGTATAGGGCATTTTCGGCAAAATAGGGCCAATGATTTTGTTTAAAATACGGGCTTTTAAAACATGGTTTTGAGCTGTACGGGTTTTGATATAAAATATATAACTTACGATAGAACACTCAATATATATCCAAAACACGTTTGGATCAAAACAGACAACACGTAACACATAGCAGTTAGGGTTTAATGACTCAACACATTTAATCACATAATAATACACATAATTTATCTTTATTATGATATAATACAAGCGTAATTTCTCGGTCGTTACCGAAGGTACCCCCTAGAGGAAGATGCGATGACGTGCACTCGGGAGTACAACACCTTTTGGTGATTCTTTGGCTTGGGATAAAACTTTGGGCGAAAGGTGTAAAACACGCTCACAAGATAAAAGAAACGTCCTTGCCCGCAATAATACTCAGACTCAAGGAAACACTTTTGGTCAAGCAGGAAGCACTTTTGCTTAAATTTCGGCCATGAATGAAATTGCACTGAGGTGTGGTCTCGAAAACATTGGAGAGAGCCCCTTTTATCTAATAATGGTGCAAAGGCGAGGTCCTCATGTTTTGTGAGAGAGCTCCTCTTGAAGTACTTCGCATAGTAGAGAGATTTTACGAAAATCACAATTATGGTTGTAGAAAGAAAACGTCCACCAAAATACACATGGGAATTCCTACTGGTTGAAAATAATGATCAATCTATATTAAAGAGCGTGTCTTGGTATAAAGCAAGGATATGGTGGTGGTTGCACACATATATGAGGTCGTGCGCCTTAAATGTTTGAAAAAAGAAATGGCAATGACTTGTTATATGGACAAGTAACAAAGAAAACAAATAGCGGGGAGATAATATAGAAAAATATTTACTATGAATTGTTTGAAAAGTAGATTATTGAGGCAGTGGAAGTTTGATGTGAAATTAAAGAGCTTGCTAGATTTCACCTACAAACTGTTTTTCATACGTCAAAAATATAGAGGACGCGCCTTAAAGAAAAAGATATTTCTATCAAAAAAAAAATTACATCATCACTGATGTGTGCTTTTTAAGTGCAATGCTATAGCAGAAGGGCGCGCCCTGATATGTGATACAAAGAGCAAAGGTGACCCAAGCTACCACAAAAAAATGGAGATATGAAAATGGTGTTTTGCTAAGTTAAAGGTAAAGGTATATTTTGTATATAAAAGAAAATGAGAGACCTATCAAGTGTACATCTTACGTGTAGAATTAATCTATATTCCTACAGGAAAAAAGGAAGTAATGAATTTATATGTACAAGGAAAATAAATGTTGATACACTTATAAAGTAACATGGCGTGCCGTTGAGCAAAATACAAGAAACCAAGCCATGTACTTTCTTTGGTTTAAAAAAGTAAAAAATCCGGAAGAGTTAAGGTATTCGCTTGGCAAATCAGGAAAGGTGGTTGTTACTAGGTTTCTTGGGGGGTTCCCACTTTAATGGAGACAAAGCACTACAAAGCAGTGCCATTATACATTCTAACTGCTCAGAAGTCTAAATTGATGGAGACTCTTATGGTGTCCCTAAAGAATCAGTAATGCATACTGTAATTAAAGAAGAAGACCCGACAATCACAACAAGGCGCGTCCTTGTTAATAGAAGTTAGTAAAGAACAAGGTTGGTGTTGCACTTGCAGATGGGAGCGCGACTATTATTATTTAGAGAATAATATTCATTTTATGAATAAGAAAAAGTTATGTTACTTGTATGGTGGTGGGGTTAGCATATGAAAATAAGGAGCAGAGCTAGCAGGTTGAATGACAGAAAAATATGAAGTGTGATAATGGTGGGGTATTCCCGAAATAAAATAAAGAAGCTACTATTCTATTCACACAGGGGGAACCTGCAGGCTACACATGAGTCAAAGGTTTAAGTGCTAAATTGGGACCCATACAAACATATGGTTTAAATATTAAAGAAGTCTATGGAAATTCACGTGCATGTCGATGATGTGGCGAATGAAATGTAATAGAGAGTTAAATAAGGTGATAACAAAGGTGGAGGTCCCTTTAGCATTATAGTATAATTTGGTAGCTTACTTTATTTAAAGAATAAACGTGATGACGGTGGTGGGACTTTGGTTTGTGAAAAAGGAAAATTGTACGCTATATGATGCTATAAAAAATGTGAAGATTCAATCACGATATATTTATGCGGCATGCTCCTAGGCAGAAATTTATGAAAAGGTAGATCATCTTATTACCTCAACCTTCTGACAGCATATGGCGACACAATAGCGTGCAACGACTAGCCACAAAAATAACTTTATAGCCGCTTAGCAAGGACGCGTCCACTTGATTTTCTGGCTAGCTAGTGTGTCAAGTCAAAAAAGGTGGGTATAAATTTAAGAGTAAATTGCATAGGTTTGGCCGTACTTTACACTCAATTTCAAAAAAGTTGCCATAGTTACAAATTTTCAAAAAGGATGCCCGACTTCATTTCCGCCTTTTAGAATAGTGTCTCCCGTTAACTCCTGACTAACGGGACTAAGAGAACAGGGGTAAAATTGGTTTTTTATAAAAAACAACGGTTATATTGTGTCTATATATATGTATAACCTATATGTGAGTTTTTTCTAAAGCTACAAACTACATCTTCAACCTAGAGAGTTTAAAAAAATGGTTTATTGTTATTGCGGGAGGCTTGCAGCTGAGAGATGTGCTTGGACGGATGCTAATGCTGGGCGTCGCTTTAAGAATTATTCCGATGGGCAAGCCGGCTGTAGATTTTTCCAATGGGTGGATGCTCCTCTAAGTAATCGAGCTAAAATTGTGATTCCGGGTCTTGTGAAAAGGTTGAGAGCCATGGAAGATGAGCATTTGATTCAGTTGCAAGAAGTTCAGGAAAAGGAAAAAAAGAAATGGATGTTTAGATTTGTGTTTGTGTCTGTCATTTTGTGCATCTTTTATTTGTTGAATGGCAGTGAAGGTGCATGTGTAGGTTCAGATCTAAAGTAGGTGGAGTTATAATGAATTCTGGGTGGGGGAGTTGATATGTTATGAATTGTGCTTCCTGCATTTTTTTTATGTATGGCTTTAATGGTAAACTGCTAGTACTTGGTTACTACATGCCTTTATTATACTAGTTTTTTATGTACATCAGATACAAAAGAGTAAAAAGAAACCATGATATTATAAAAGGATCTCCAAATCAAAAGATCATCCATTACAAAAGGCTGTTTAAATTGTATCTCAAAAGATGTTATACTAATCAAAAGAACATACGATCAACAGTTAAAACTAATTCTCAATTGGTACCAAAAACAACAGACAAATTGTGAAATAATAGTTATGTCTTAAACTAAATAGGATCAATCTTGATATCTCTTGTTAGCCTTCTTCTCTCTAACACTCCTTACCTTGAGGATCTCGGCTCTTGTTGTCACAATCTTTTGCTTCTTCTGCCATGCTTTTGGTGCAACACCACAGGCACTAGTTGGTTGTGTAGCAGAAGTTTGCCCAAAAATTCCTCCCTGGCTATCATTAACTTCATTTGTTGGCTGAGATTCACCAGGTGTGAACTCAGTTGTATTGTTAACCTTTTCAGCCTCTTGCTCAACAAATACTCCTTCCTCTTGGACATTGTCTTCAGCATGTTCAACTTCTTCCTGCTCCAGCTGCGCTTGATAATCTACTTCTTCAGTTGCAATGTTAACATGTCCATCTCCCTGCTCAGTTGTCTACAAATGACATGATAACATCCTTGTTCAAACATGGACTGTGTTAGCATAAGCATATGGGAAGTGGATTTTTTTACCTTATTCTTGCAGGTCCTTCGATTGTGTCCCCATTGCTGACATTTTCCACATCTCAAGCTTGTTTTCATTCTTTTCAAGGAGGTTGCACCAGGTGGAGCAGGTGTGTCATTCTTCTTGTTTCTTTTCATTTTGGGCCTACCAGTCCTAGGCTTCTTATTAGGAGGAAGGGGTTGTGTGTATGCAGTTTTTGCCCAACCTTCTTTACCATTCATTAGTTCAACATGATGAGAGTAGACCTAAATGTATGATTCAAAATTAGACAATACTAGGATAGTAATTAACATGAAACTAATTTATGAGTAAAAATATCTACCTTTTTAAACATGTCAATAGTATAACACTTGTGCAACCCACTCTCTAGACTAATTCGCCTAGAATTCATACATGCTATTGCATGAAAACATGGCACTCCATTAAGCTGCCACTTCCTACAATGACATGTTTTTGCTTCCATGTCAACTACAACTTCATAACCTCCTGAAGAGGTTTGAACTAGAAACCTTGGGCCTCCTGACCAAGTGACATGGCAACCAGTAGCCTTTTTATTTGCCCTATCACAAGCATAAAATGTTAAAACAATTTACATGCTCTAAATTTTAGGTGGAAACAATTTACTTACTCATTTAGCTTGTCCAATGAGTTGGGAGTAAATGTCCCATCCCAAGCTTCAGCCTCTAACATTCTTCTCTGAACCCTACGCATAACAGCTGAGTGTATACTTTTAAGCATTGTGATGATTGGCAAATGTCTGATTTTGTTAATGCTTGAATTGAAGACTTCGTAATGATTATTAACAAATAAATCACTTTTGCAAGTGGTTCTAAAACCAGATCTACTCCAATGCTCCTTTGGCTTTCCAGCTAGCCATTCATAATATTTCAGATTTAACTGCAACCATGTTTAATAACAACCATGTTTAATAACAACACAAATGCATTAAAATTAGCATATTAAGCTTGACTGTGTTACCTTTTTAATTGCAGCCATATTTTTCTCAAAGTGATAGTCTGTTGTAGACCTTGCAGCACTCCACATCAGCCCTCTAAGTCCAATTCCCGTGTGCAACTTGCCCATGTTGTTGTACAAATGCATTGCACAGAACATGTGCTCTGCATTTGGACATAACTCCTCCAAAGATCTTACAAGACCCTGTATACAAAATGAAAGTTATTCTACTATGGTGAGATGAATATATGCACACTCAAAGATTAAATTAGTGAAAAGATGCATACCTTTTGTTTGTCAGAGATAAAAGTCCAACGTCCATCATTGTTCATATTTAAATCATCTTTTAGCTTACTTATAAACCACATCCAGTTTGCAGTGTTCTCTGCATCCACTATAGACCAAGCTATAGGATACATTCTGTTGTGCAAGACATGCTTGTATCATAACAAGACTAAGTCATATTGACAACCCTAAGATTAGTTGTATTGTAACCTTAATATGTAATTTATACTTGTAACACTTAATGTCTGTAAAATGTAAATGAAGCAGACTGGAGCATTTTTCCCTGAATAGTGTCAAGCCTAAGAATTCTATCTGGAAGAAGATCAAGAAGGTCATGTCTCAAAAGAATTATGAAGAAGCTTGGAGTTGAATAATTCTGTTTGGTGAAAAATATTCTAAGTCAAGATCTCTACAAGTCACAAAATTAGTGTTATAGAGAAGTCATTCGAGAACTCAGAAAGACCTATCGAGAACTCAAAAAGACCTATCGAGAACTCAGAAATTATCTATCGAGAACTAATGAAATGCTATTGGAGATATCGATAAGTCAGATACCCATTCGAGAACTCAGAGATATCGATAAGTATACATTCATTAGAGAACTCTGAGTTATCGATAAGCCAAAGTCCATTAGAGAACTCTGAGTTATCGATAAACCAAAATTCACTAGAGAACTAAGAATTGTCGATAAGTCAAGTCAATAATGAAGTTTCAGAGATATCGACAAGCCAACATGCCTATCGAGATGTCGAGTTCTCTACAGTTAATTGGAGATCTCAAAGTGAAGAAATTTCTCTAAGTACAGAATTGCAGAACAGTTCAATATCCAAGGTTACAAATCAACAAACTATTCACACAGCTGGATTGAAAAGTCTACAAAAAGAAGCTTGAGAGATGTACAAGATTAATGGTAAAGATTAACTGACAAATGAAGATTAAAGTGAACACGGGATGCTAAAGATATGCTAAGCCAGAAATGGAAGATCTATTTTTCTATAAATAGAAATGACAAGTGACAGTTTAGAAAAGCTAATAGCATGTCTTATTACATACTGTGTAAACCAGCATTTAACTGAGTTATAAAGTTAACACTGGTCCTTAGTCAGTAGTAACAATCAAGATAGAAAATCTTGTATTCTCTCTCAAGAAAGAAGCTAAGTTCTAAACCAAGAACTTAGAGATTTTGTAGCAAAACACTGCTTGATTTTTAATATAAAATTAAGTGAGTTTTGAAGATCTTTGTTTTACATATTTGCATTATTATTTATGTTTAACATCTATTCTATAAAATCATTGATAACAACCAACTGCTAAACCCAAAATCGATCAAAAAGTAACCATTTAAGCCAAAATACATTCACCCCCCCCCCCTCTGTGGTGTATCCATATCTAAAAAGTGGTATCAGAGCAAAATCTGAAAGTAAACAGATTAGATCTTGGAAAAATGAATACACAGAAAATCAGCAGTATCAAGATTCCTCCATTTGATAAGGCCAACTATACTTTATGGAAAAAGAAAATGTTGTTGTTTATAAGAATGGCCAATCACCTTTACATTCAGATCCTCAAGAATGGGCCCTTCACTCATATGGAAAGAGTTGAGGAAACCACAGATGGAGACATGGTTATTCCAGCTCATTATGTTCCCAAGGATCCCTCTGAGTATACTAAAACTGAAAGAGAGAAAGTTTCCCTAGACAGTGCTTTGTAACTGATACTAATTGAGTCATTTGACAATGTAATGTATAATAACATTGTCAACTGTGACACTGCTAAACATATCTGGGAAAAGATTGAGATACTCTGTGAAGGAACTGAGGAGGTTAGGTCAAATCAAAGAAGGATATTGATTTCTCAGTATGAGGGTTTTATGGCTAAACCAAAGGAAGGGATTACTGATGTGTTTGAAAGGTTTAATAAGCTGATAAATGACTGATAAATGACTTGCAGCTTCATGATAAATTTTATGATGTTGAAGAAGTGAATTTGAAGTTCTTGCTTATTCTCCCTGATCATTTGGAACAAAAGATCTCTGCAATCAGAGAAGGAAGGGATTTGAGTAGAATCACACTAGAAGTGCTCTATGGGGTTCCGAAAACTTATGAACTTGAAATGATTCAAAAGAAATCATTAAGGGCTGGTCAAGGATATGTAATGGATGGCTCAAGTGCACTGATTGTGAATGATGACCAGACCTCTAATGATGAGCAAAGATCCCAAACTCCAGAAATTTCTACAAGTAAGAAAAGAGTCAATGACACTAAAGAGCAAGTCATACTGGAATTGGATGAAGAAGATGAGTTCTACACTCTTGATGAGCTTGATGAGCTAGACAAATCAATGGCTTACTTGGCTAGAAAATTCTCTAACATTAGAGTGAAGAAACCAAGATTTTTCAAGAGCAAAGGACAGTCCTTCAACAAAGATAGCAGCTGGAAAGGAAAATGGAAGTATACTCCTGATAGCAAAACTGGCTACAAAACTGGATCTGTTGATAGATCAAACATAAGGTGCTTTAACTGTGATGAGTTGGGCCATTTTGCTACAGAATGTAGGAAACCCAAGAAGGCAAAGAAAGACAAAGTCTATCTTGAATTGGAAGCAAAGTATGATGCTCTTCCAAAGAAGCAACAAGGGAAAGCTTATATTGCTGAGGGCAAGAGCTGGGATGATTCAGATAATGATGAAGATGAAGAAGTTGGAAACTATGCACTCATGGCCTTGGAGCAAGAAGACTCTTCATCATCTAAATCACAAGTACCAACTCTTACCACAATTGATTTAAATGTGAGTCAATATAAGGAAACTGTTGAAAAGATGAGCACAGAAATGTTCCACATTCATACAAGCATGGTTGCTGCAAATGAGGAAGTTAGCAGATTGAAAAAGATCAATGAAAAACTTGAGAGTGAAAAACACGAGACTGAATTGTTGCCGGTTGAGCTTGATACTGCTAAGCAAGAAAATGTATACTTAAAGAACAAATTAAAGTGTGCAAGTGAAATTGAAGCACTATTGAGAGAGAGGCCGGAGAAGAATGAAGTGAAGCTGAAATCCTTCAAAAATGCTTCTGAGTTGATTGGCCAATATCATGAAAAGAACAAGCCATGTGCAAACATTGCCATTGGTCTTGATTATGAGGGTTTGAACAACAAAAGGAAGTCAGTCAGTGACAAAGGAAAATCAACTGAAACTGAGAATGTTCCAATTATTTTGAAGAAAGTTGAATCACCTTTGTTCAAGGCATGTGAGGTGAACTTCAGTGAAGAAGAGTTGATCATCAAACAGGAGATAGCTGATGAGGACAAGGAAAAGAAAAATGATGAGACAACTCAGTCTTCCATCTCTGTTGAAACACTAAAAGCCAATCAAGAAACTAAGGAGCCTGTGAAGGAGATTAAAGCTGAAAAGGTCAAAAAGAAAAAGAAGAATAGAAATGGAAAGATTGGGATAAACAAAAGAAATAATTTTGCTTATATTGCAGATGCTCCTAGAAAGAGGTATGAGAATTGTGGATCAATGAATCACCTAACTCACCTTTGTAAAAAGATTGTTAGCAATCCACCTGAAGGAGTCTGCAAGTACAATGAAGCTAAGGCTAATGATCCCTATTCATTCTGTGACAAGTTTGACTACATTCCCTGCAACATGAAAGTGATGAAGAGTTGCCACAAATTGAGAATTGATCTCATAGAATCAAAAATTGGTTCTATATCTGAAAGGGAAAATGCTCAACACTCTATGAATTCCATTTTATCTGAAATTTCTCATTCTACTTATGCAAAATCAGTTAACAAGAAGAAAGTTCCCAACACAGCTTGGGTAGATAAACACACTTAATCCTCATTGTGTGCAGGGCAAAGGAAAGAAGGTCATATGGATCATTGATAGTGGATGTTCCAGGCATATGACAGGTGATAAGGCCCTGCTATCACAATTTGAGGAGATGGCTGGCCCTTTGGTGACCTTTGGAGACAACAGCAAATGATTCACAATGGGATATGGCAAGATTATTTCTGGAAATGTTGTCATTGAAGATGTAGCACTAGTTGCTGGATTAGAAGTAAATCTTCTAAGTGTTAGTCAATTTGCAGACATAGGTTTTCAAGTAGTTTTCAACAAAGAAGATTGTGCTTTTATTTACAAAAAGACTGGTGAAATTACTCTTAAAGGAGTAAGAAAGGGAAGCTTGTTTGTTGCAGACTTAGACTCAACAAATAAGGATGGAGTATGTTGTTTCTACGCCAAGGCATTGGAAGAGCAAAGCAAATTGTGGCATAAGAAGCTATCTCACTTGAATTTCAAAGCAATCAACACCTTAGTCAAGAAGGAGCTTGTGAGAGACATGCCTAGTCTGGAATTTGCTCAACTGGAAGTTTGTGAAGCTTGTCAGAAAGGAAAAATGAAAAGATCAAGTCACAAGTCAAAATCTGTGAATTCTATAAGTGCACCTCTGCAACTTATTCACATGGACTTGTTTGGGCCATTAAATGTCTTGTGCATTTCAAGGAACAAATATGCCCTTGTCATGGTTGATGATTTTTCAAGATACACTTGGGTTGAGTTCATGTACTCTAAAGATGAAACTCCAAACATTATAATTGAGCACATCAAGAAAATTGAGAAGCAAGCTGAAGGAAAAGTTAGTGTGAAAAGATTGAGGAGTGATAATGGAACAGAATTCAGAAACTCGACATTAAGTGAATTCCTAAAAAGTAAAGGCATTGTTCAAGAATTTTCAGCAGCTAGAACACCTCAACAGAATGGAGTAGTTGAGAGGAAAAATAGAACATTGGTTGAAGCTGCTAGAACCTTGCTACAATATGCTCAGTTGCCAACTAGTTTTTTGGAAAAGGCTGTTAATATTGCATGCTACACTCAAAACAGATATCTCATCAACAAAGCTCATGGCAAATCACCTTACTCAACCATGTCTAACAGGAAGCCTACAGTGAAGCATCTACATGTGTTTGGAAGCAAGTGTTATATTCTAAAAGACAACTCTGAATATGTGGGAAAATTTGACTCTAAAGTTTTTGAAGCAATTTTTCTGGGATATTCATTGGAAAGAACAGCCTACAAAGTTTATGTGATTGATCAAAAGAAAATTATGGAAAGCACAGATGTGACTTTTGATGATGACAAGTGTCCAGGATTGGAATGCCTTGATGTAAATGATGTTGAAGCCCTTGCATTTGAGAATCTAACCATTGATAGTGATTCTGATGAGGAAGATGAAGTTGTGGCACAACAAATGACAAATGAAGAGACCTCTAAACAAAATCATGGAAATGAAAGCTCTCTTCAGACACCTGAATTTGGTGGCACAAACTCAGGGGGAGAAAGAGAGAATGGAAATGACAGTCATGGTAATACTGAAGAAAATGATGAAGACACTAGTCAACAGACACACACTAGAAAGTGGGATAGGAGTCATACAGTAGAAGCTATTATTGGTGATCCCTCAGCTGGTGTGAGAACTAGAAGTGCAACTGCTAATGAATTCCTACATGCATGTTTTCTATCTCAAGTAGAGCCCAAGAAAACTGAAGAAGCCCTAGTGGATCCTGATTGGATATGTGCTATGTAGGAGGAGCTGAATTAGTTTGAGAGGAACAAAGTTTGGAAATTAGTCCCTGCACCAAAGAACAGAAGCATGATTGGAACTAAGTGGGTGTACAGGAACAAAATGGATGAAAATGGAATTGTTACTAGAAACAAAGCAAGGCTGGTTGCTAAAGGCTACTCACAAGAAGAGGGAATTGACTATGATGAGACTTTTGCTCCTGTTGCAAGACTAGAAGCAATAAGAATTTTTCTGGCATTTGCTGCACACTCAAATTTCAAGGTGTATCAAATGGATGTCAAGAATGTTTTTCTTAATGGTGAACTAGAAGAAGAAGTTTATGTACAACAGCCACCTGGCTTTGAAGATCCAGAATTTCCTAACTTTGTTTACAAATTACTCAAGGCTCTATATGGATTGAAACGGGCACCTAGAGCCTGGTATGACACACTGTCAGAATTTCTACTCAAACATGGTTTTACCAGAGGTACTATTGATAAGACTCTCTTCTACAAGAAGCATGGTGAAGATATGATCCTAGTTCAAATCTATGTGGATGATATCATCTTTGGATCTACAAATGAAAAGCTTTGTCAAAGATTCTCTAGGCTAATACAGAGTGAGTATGAAATGAGCATGATGGGAGAATTGAGTTACTTCCATGGCCTTCAAGTTAGTCAAAGAAGTGATGGTATTTTCATCAGCCAAACCAAATATGTGAATGACTTATTGAAGAGATTTGGTATGGTGGATAGCTCAACTGCATCTACACCAATGTCTACTGCAACCAAGTTGGATGAAGACAAGAAAGGCAAGAGTGTGGATATTTCAAGGTACAGAGGGATGATTAGATCATTGCTTTATTTGACTGCTAGTAGACCAGACATCATGTTTGCTACTTGTCTATGTGCTAGATTTCAAGCCAATCCAAAGGAATCACATTTGATGCCTGTGAAAAGGATTTTCAGATACTTAAAGGGAACTCCAAACTTGGGATTATGGTATTTTAAGGGAACTGGTTTTGAAGCTGTTGGATACACTAATGCAGATTTTGCTGGATGCAGGGTTGATAGGAAAAGTACTAGTGGAAGCTGTCAATTTCTTGGTCAAATACTTGTATCCTGGTATAGTAAGAAACAATAATCTGTGTCAACTTCCACAGCTGAGGCTGAATATATAGTTGCTGGAAGTTGTTGTGCTCAGGTGCTTTGGATTAGAAATCAGCTAATGGACTATGGTCTAGTGTTACTCAAAATTCCTATTATGTATGACAATACTAGTGCCATATCTATAGTAGCTAATCCAGTTAATCATTCTAGAACAAAGCACATTGATGTTAGGTACCATTTTATCAGGGAACATGCTGCAAATGGTACCATTGAGCTCATTTTTGTTCCAACAGAGAAATAATTAGCTGACATTTTTACTAAACCTTTGGATGAAGCAACCTTCACTAGACTTGTGAGTGAAATTGGAATGCTCAATTCTTCATCCTAAGGCAAGAACTCAGCTAATGTGTTGCAGCAGATTAATTTCTAATAAATCAACCTAGTTTGATTTAATTGGAATTTAACTGAAATATGAATTATAAATATTTCAGAATCTCTGTATATATATTTTTTTTAAACTCAAAAATTAACTTAGAATATTTCAAATTCTAAGTAAACTGCTTAGTTGTTAATTTACATCTTAAATGTGTAAAATTAACACAAGGCAGAATAACAGTATTCAAAAGTATAGAGAACTGAGTTCTCGATAAGTCAAAATGACTTATCGACAAGTCATTCTAGAGTTCTCGAGTGAGTCCTCGATAAGTCTATTTACAGACTTCTCGAATGCTTCTCGATAAGCTCTATTATGACTTATCGATAAGACCATGTAGAGTTCTCTAATAGTGTTAATTCACAGAGTTCTCGACAAGGATATTTTGAGACTTTTCAATAACTCAGAACTAAAATAATTTAATTCAATGAATTACTTTAGACAAATACTTTTGGAAAATTTATTATGATTTCAATTTGATTCAATTCAAATAAATTAGAATCCTTTTTAGTCCATTTTCGAACAAACTGGGCATTTATCAGAGTTCTCGATAAATCATTTCTTAGTTCTCGAAAAGAATTAATAAAATGACTTATCGAATGTACCTTTTCCAAATTCAAAATTACTTCTCGATAAGTTTGATATCAAATGTTTATTTGACTTTTCGATAAGTATTTTACTTTTTCTATAAATACCCAGAATTCTTGATACATACACTGTACTTACACTTTTTCGAGATCTCAAGTGACCTAGCTTTCAGACAAAAGGCGATTTCTCTCTCGTTTTTGCTCCTTTCTCAAAACTTTTTCTTACCCACTACTTCTACACACTAAAATGGCACAAAACATTGTTAGAGCTATCATTCCAGAGAAGGGAACCAACTTTATTGCTTTTCTTGATGCTAACCAAGCCCCTGATAGTTTCAAGGGGTTTGTGAAGTTTCTATCTGAATCCTATATTGCAGGTGCTTTAACTGCAAGTCATGTGCTGTATTTGGACGTTCTTCATGAATTTTGGACATCAGCTATAACTAGGACAGTTATTCTAGAGAATGTCACTTCTATGGTGGTCACCTGCACAATTGGAGGCCAAGAAATTGAGTTTTCAGCTGCTGATGTGAATACAGCCCTGGGATTGCCAACTGAGAACTATGGAGAGATGCGAACTGCAGATGAGCTGAGTGAATTCATGGACTTCATCAACTACAGTGGCTCAATCAACTTGGCAAGTCTGAACAGGACAAACCTTAGGAAGGAATGGTCCTTTGTGTTTGATTCTGTAGTGAGGGCTTTCACCTGCAGAAAAATTGGCTTTGACAACATCTCAAGTGTGGTGCAGAAGCCGGTGTTCTCAATAGCTCACAACAGGCATCTGAATGTTGGGGCTCTAATTCTGAAGGAGCTGGCTACCAGGCTTAGTATGCCTTTGAAGAATAGAGGTAAAAAAATCTTTTTTCCAAGATTTATTATGTCTACTTTAGCTCATAAAGTAAATGACATACATTTGTTAGCTGGTATTGATAGTAGTAGAATTGGCAATTATAAGCAAGTGTCCAAAATAATATTTGGCTCACTTACTACAAAGAATAAGGTGAGTGTAAGTCTTAGAATCACTCCATTTATGTTGGAGAGATTTAGGACTTATCCTTACCCTATGCCAGACATGAGGGCTCCTCAATTTGCTAGTTCAACTATAGTTCCTGAGCCTGTGGAAATACAAACACAGGCACACCAACAGGGACCTTCCAAAGCTGCATCCCCTTCTTCTAAACCACTAGATGTTAGCAAACCAACCACTTTAGTCTCTCAAAAGACTGAAGTGAGTAAAAAAAAGAGAAAGGAACCAACCCTTGCTGTTGTAAATGAGAGTGAAATAATTCAAACTGAACCAGAGTCACCCTTGGCCAAGAGACCAAAGAAGAGTAAGATACCTGAGCTGACCACTCAAAACACCTCTGTGTCTTCCCAAAAGGGCACAGTTGAACAAATGGGGAGTAAACAGTTACTAGATGCATTCTCTCAACAGGGTGTATCTATTGAAAAGAGCATTCACCCCAATGCATCTTGTACTGAGTCAGCACAACCTGCACCTAGAGTGTATGGTAGAAGAAATAAGGATGGCACACACAGTGAGGGCACATCATTTAAAGCTCCCTCATCCATTCAGGGGGAGCTGCCAACACTCACAATTGAGTAAACTTTTCTAATCTCTCAAATTTCTTCACCATATAGAGCACTTGAATCTGATTCTCAAGTGCACCAACACTCAAGTGACATGGTTCATGAAACTGTGCTCACCACCCAGAACCAACATCTAGATGGTGAGAGCCTACTAGCTGGGGTAGACCTTGATGACACCATAAAAAACATGGGGGTTTCATCAGTTTTTACTGAAGACCCCATGGTCACTCTTGCACCTTCATGTGCACAATCATCTTCACATATGAATAGGTTTGAGGGTAGTACTCTTGAGGGAGAGCTATCTAAATCCTCTCCAATTTAATTGGAGGTTCCTCTAGAAGGAACAACTCCCCTCAAAACCCTAGCTGAAATTGCCTTGATAGTTGAAGCTAGGAGTACAATTGCCAATGACCCTGTTATGGGAGAGGCAAGTTCATCACATTTATGTGACAGTGCTCTGCAAGGTGCACAAAGGTTTGAGGCTGGTGTACATGACAGTAACCCAGTCAAATCATCTCCAATTCCAATGGAGGTTCCCACTACATGTGGTGAGCAACAAACTGTCAAAACCACAGATTTATCTGTGAGTCAAACTGTGACTTCAGTCACAGGTGGTAATCTGGATATTTCTCAACAGCCATCCACATCTCAATCCAGCCAACCACATGTCATGGCTCAATGGCTACAAGATATAGAAGCTCAGCCTTCTACGGTTGATGATATGTTGGTAGATCAAAACTCAGGCTTGGCCAATCCCTCTCAGCAATTGCTCACTTCAGACATGGGGAACCAGGACTATCAAGCTATAATGCCGTGCTTCAATGAAGAGGTTGAACAACAGAAGGAGAAGATAGCAGATGAGGCTGAAGAGGATGGCAATGTAGATGCCTGGTTCTCTGATGACCATGTGGAAGAAATGGATGAAGTTTTGGCTAGATTCAGGAGGGAGTATATAACTATCATGGGAAGCAATGTTAAATCTCTCACTCCTCCTGAAGTCTATGATGCCATCATGGATGTGCACAAAGCTCAACTCAAGGCTTTCCATTTCTTTGGAAAGGCCCTTGAAGTAAAATTGACTGGACATGAAGATAAAATCAGGAAGTTGATCAAGGAAAAGATGGATGACATTGTGCCTTCTCAAAAGGATATCAAGAATTAATTCCAGTCTTTCACTGAGCAATTGTCAAGGATGAATCTGGCCTCCATAGAGAAGGAAGTGTCAAATATGAAGAGTTCTTTCAAGGCCCTGTTTGAACAAGTTCAAGCTCATATCATAAGTTCAAATGATATCAGGGTCAAGCTAAATCAAATGCATACTGCTAGGTATGAGCCTTCATTTCTTCTCATGGAGGGTGTCAGAAAAGCTGTTGATGAACACTTTGGGTCCTTCTCAGCCACAACAGTCTCCACCACCTCTACTCCTCAAATAAAAGAACTTCAAGATCAAATTTCTTCACTTCAAGCTTTCAACTTAGATTTATCTTCACAAGTCAGAGCTCTAACCACATTGGTTGAGAGTCAACAGTATGATATTTAGGCCCTAGTGGAGTCCCATAAGCATTTACAAATGCAGAATACAGTTGCTTTGGGAGCCATTATGGGAAAACTCAGCATACCACTGCCAGCATTGCCTGAAGATGTAAGACCTAAGATTCCTACTCCCCTACTCATGCCTATCACCAAGACTAAGGGGGAGATAGATGCAAGGCTAGCACAATCAAAACTCAAAAGTCAAGTACAAGGTCTAGAACAAGAGAGGCTCCTTATGGCTGCCCAAGGTCCAGGAATGACACAAGAGTTTGACAATTTGCTCACTGGACTAAGGAACTCTCTCAACAACAACTTCTTCACTTACAAAAAGACCTTGGAAAAGACTATCAATTACATCAGGGTGCTGCAGATCCCAGTCAAGGACCAGTTTTTGGAGAAAAAGATAGTGATCAATCATAATGATTCTGGTGTAGTGTTAGGGCGAAAACACGCACTAATATTCACGCAAGTATACGCGTTCGCAAGTAATATAGAATACTTTCTAGTTCGTTCCCTCAGAGACTCAGACCAAATTATTGTCTAATTAAACTCACTCACCACTGTATGATTACTTCTCAATGTCAAGATAATAACACTTAAAATTGTTGATCAAATATTAACTATAATTAACTACTTAACTAACCACTTAACTAACACTTCAAATTATCAATAATAAAACACTCATGAGATCACAACTTCATTATTACTTCCTTCTATAGCCATTGTTATTACCTTTAGCATGTGACAGTGATGACATTAATCGAATAACACGAAACTGATAAAAGCCAACTTTCATTGTACTAATACCATTCTACCAAGCATCCACAATTAAGATAGAAGTTGAATAGTCATCAATTATGTTGAGTTCCTATATGTCTACAGAAATTGACAACACAACAATTTAAGCACAAGTTATTCCTTTTGATTACATAGGGCAAATAAAACTGTTAGAGTTACCCACTAATCATGCACAACGTACATGAACCTATGCTAGCATGGTAAGTTCTAAATCTCAAGATCCACCGTCGCTTCACAAGAGATCAACACCCTATCTTATATGTTCGCGACGCACATAAGACGAATACGCACAACCAATACTAGATATCATGCAATCATCACACACTAAAGTATTAAACAATTAACTAAAGAATTCCATAATAAATTCGTTGTAACCCCATGATCACGATTAGCCCATAACAGAACTCATCGCCATCATGGGTTCATATGAAATCATGATAAACAAACACAAGAAAATAATAAACTAATTATATTAAAACAGAGTACATCACAAGAGTAAATAAGTCAAAGCAAGAAAACTAGCATCCAACGTTACAACAAAACAAGAATCACAAGAATATATGCTTCCTCTTCGTTGCGGTGTGCTAAATCGGTCTTCTTCCTTATCTCCTTCGCTCCTTGCGTAAAACACAATCTAAAACATAATCTCCTTAATTACTTTCTATGAAAACATCTCAAATCTACCTATATAATAGTCCCAAAAAACCCAGATTACATAGAAGTTGGAAGCCACACAGAAGTAGAAGTCTAAAATAATTCAGCTTTATTTTCCCCAACCCTGCGCGGCCGCTCAGCATTTCTGCGCGGGCGCGCAGGCTGCTGCGCGGCCGCTCAGCTTTGCTGCGCGGGCGCGCAGGACCCTACTGGAAAAATTCCAAGCTTGCTCCGTTTCTTCGCCGTAATCTGCCCATTCCTTTCCTCTCGCAATGGTGAACACATGCCAAGGCTTATTCTTGATGATTCCTCCCCCGAAATGCAACTAATACCCTGAAATGCATAAACACTAGAAAACGCATTAAATACACAAAATACTTGATTTCAAGACACCAATTTAAGCCATTTAAGACGTTCTAAGTGGTATAAAATGCCACTTATCACACCCCCAAACTTAAATCGATGCTTGTCCTCAAGCGTCACAGACTCAAAACAAATAAAAATATGCATGAATGCAATCTATATGAAAATGCAACGATCCCCCTTACTACAATTATCCAACCAAATTGTCACATCTCAACGAATGCAGTTAGACATCTAAAGATCAATAAACTCATGCAACCGGACAAACCAGAAACGTGGTGTGTGCAAATGCTTAACAGATATGCTTCGGAACTAGACCAATTACTATGACTAGACTATCCTCAAGGCAATCTTACGATTATACAAAGAATAAAAATTCTAGGCACAAAGTGATATAAAACACTATAAGAACTCTGGAGCTTACTACGGAATTGTGCTTTTTATTTACAACTCAAATGCTTATTTGACCGTGCAATGAGTGAGGTCCACAAAAGACTTATACAATGGTTTCCATGTAACGAGCGTTAGGTTAGCGGATCCCAGACTCTAAAAGCCTTAGGTCACTAGGCACAAAGTCCCCTAAGAACTTAATAACTCGAATACCAAAGAGCCCACTCTTGATCAATTATGCAAATTTTTTTTTTTTCATAACTTCTGAGCAAGTGCGTTTCGCTCTATCTTACTCAACCCTAGACTACTCGCAACATAAGAGAGCCGGCTACTAGCCATTTGACGCCTAGCCACAACTAGCAACAACTTTCATATTTTTTTCTCCAAAACAATTTTTCTTTTTCATGTTTTTATCACTAAGAACCTATAATCGAATTCTAAGCATAATAAATAGATTGACCTTGAAAACAACCAAATCATAACAACAATCTAGCCCTTACGCATTCTTTAAGACTCAGTGGATTTACATTTGTTTCTAGCATGCATATCAACCTACACAACTTAATATCACTTTAATGCTATCACTACACTCGCATCAATCTCACAATTCAGTCGATAAATCATTGCAAAAGGGATCATAGTAAATGCATGAGCTACCTGACATTCATAAAAAAAAAAACTATATGGCATAAATTATGCAACTATATGAACTAACTATCATATATATGCAACTAAATGACACACACACAATATTCCTTTAACTACCACCCCCAAACTAAAAATCTTCACTGTCCTCAGTGAAAGTAGTAGAAAGGAACATAGGGTATACCTACTCGGAGTCATCATCATCACCCTCAGCGGGTGGAGTATCAGGCGGCGGGTATGCAGAGTCCTCACCAAAAACTGGCCACTGGATATCAGTTCCAAGGCCTCGAAAAGCAGTCCCTAACGCAAGGGTGAGCTCCTGAGCAAACCTACTATGCGTCTCATACATGGCATCCATCCGCCGTGAAAGCCTCCTATACTGGGCATCACCCATCCCAGCACCCTCCTGAGCTCTCGACGAACCAGCCTCACCACGCCCTGGCCTAGCCATAGTAGCACCTCATGCTGGACGCCCTCCTGGAAGACGATAACCCAGCCCATGCTCCTCAGGCTCACCACCGGTCCACTCCTGCATCCCATTCAGAGTGCCAGAATCTATCGGAGCTGCTGGCAACTGCAACTGCTCATGAGCCGGCCAGTTCACTCCCACTGCTCGGCATAGCTTTGTAACCGTGGATGCATAAGGGATGTTCATATGCTTTGCTCCCCTCAAAAACTTCAGAATCCCTTGGTAGATAAACTCACCAAGGTCCACATAGTATTCCTCATTCAGAATTCCCCACAACAGCTGTGCTCTCTCAACTGTGACCTCGTGTGCATGTGAAGAAGGCAAAATATTAGCACATATAAATGCATTCCATGCACGGGCATACCTGTTCATGGCGATCGCCGGAAAGTGACGATACTCATTGTTGGCTGGACTGCGGTTCCAAACTGTGCCCGGTCGACAGAGAGTCGCACAAATCAAATCTAAGTCAAAATCCTCAGCAGTCTTTTCATTCCAGTTCTCCTCCTTGGGCTTCCTCTCTCGCTGTCCAATCACACGGCGAATCGCCGCAGGATGATAATCAACCGTCAGCCCACGGACTACAGAAAACCCATTCTTTTCAGCCTTCACGTTCGCGTAGAACTCGCGAACAACGCTCATCGGTACTGCTTCGGGTGACTCACAAAAAGCTATCCACCCCTTCTCTGCAATCATGGGCAACAACTCACCATCCCTCCCTGATGGTAAAAACCCCCTCTCCTTCAGAATCGGCTTCCCCAACAGCCTAGTGTACTCCTCCTCCGCAGCTCTGTCAGTTAACTGAGGCCTTGCAGCAGTGCCCCTCGAAGAATCAGCAGTAGGAACTGTGCTGCTGCTGTCAATAGTGCGTGCTCTCTTGGGTGCCATTGATTCGTGAATAGCAGTGTGTAAGAACTGATTTTTGATGTTTGTGAGAGGGTTTAAGTGTAGGAAGTTTTGTGGGAGATATGTAGGATAGGTGTATGTATATATAGGGTGTGGATTAGATTAGGGTTTGGGAAGTAAGGGATAAAATCATGGGGTAGTGGGAACAATTCGTGGGTTTATGGGCTAAAACTGTTTTTGTGTTTTTATATTTTTTTTTTTTTTTGAACTGCAAAAAAATTTCTGGAACTCGACCCCTGCGCGGCCGCTCAGCATTTCTGCGCGGGCGCGCAGCAAGCTGCGCGGCCGCTCAGCCTAGTTGCGCGGGCGCGCAGAGGGTCTCTGGAATTTTTTTTTTCAGCCCCTGTTTTCTGATTTTTTTGTGTTTTTGGATAGATTATCAACTTCTAAGGGTTCCTGTAACAACAATTCATGGGTTGCCTCCCACGCAGCGCTTCTTTTTCGTCATTAGCTTGACGTTCCGTACCTTTCTCAAGTAGTCAACAAAATGGCACTAACCACCTCTCGGCTTGCCATGTCCCCATAGTAGTGCTTCAACTGCTGACCGTTAACCTTGGATGCTTGGTCCGAATCATTCTCAAAAATTTCCACCGCTCCATGTGGAAACATAGTTTTGACAATAAAAGGTCCAGACCACCTTGATTTCAACTTCCCAGGAAAAAGTCGGAGCCGAGAGTTGAACAAAAGAACTTGTTGCCCTGGCACAAATAACTTAGGATGTAGCTTCCTATCGTGCCACCTCTTCACCTTTTTCTTATACATTTTGTTATTCTCGTACGCTTGAAGTCGAAATTCATCAAGTTCATTAAGCTGAAGCATTCTTTTCTTACCAGCTGCATCTAAATCCAGGTTCAATTTCTTCAATGCCCAGTAGGCCTTATGCTCAAGCTCCGCTGGTAGATGACATCCCTTACCGTACACCAACTGAAACGGTGACATCCCTAGTGGAGTTTTGTATGCTGTTCTGTAAGCCCAAACAGCTTCATCGAGCTTTAAAGACCAATCCTTCCTTGACGGACAAACAACCTTCTCTAGAATGCGCTTTATCTCTCTGTTAGACACTTCTGCTTGACCATTTGTTTGCGGATGATAGGCAGTAGCTACTCGATAATTCACATTATAACGCTGCATCATAGAAGTGAACTTACGGTTGCAAAAATGCGATCCTTCATCACTTATGATTACCCGAGGCGTTCCAAACCTTGTGAAAATTTGCTTATGAAGAAAATTTAGTACTACCTTTGCATCATTTGTCGGTAAAGCTTTAACTTCGACCCATTTTGAGACATAATCGACTGCCAGCAAGATGTACTGATTATTGCAAGACGAGATAAAAGGCCCCATGAAATCGATTCCCCACACATCAAAGACCTCGACTTCAAGCATCACATTTAATGGCATCTCATCCTTCCTTGACAAATTTCCCACTCTTTGGCAACGATCACACCTTAAAACAAACTGATGAGCATCCTTGAACAAAGTAGGCCAGAAAAAACCTGCTTGCAGAATACGAGCTGCCGTCTTCTCACCTCCATAGTGTCCACCATAAACCGTGGAATGGCAGTCTCGTAATATCCCCTCCGTCTCACAGAACGGGATACATCTCCTGATGATCTGGTCAGCTCCCTGTCTAAACAAATATGGTTCATCCCATATATACCACTTCACCTCATGCAGAAACTTCTTCTTTTGCGCGGATGTCAAATTAAGAGGCATTATATTGCTGACAAGATAGTTTACAATATCTGCAAACCATGGTTCTTCCTCCTGAATTGCAAACAACTGCTCATCCGGAAAAGATTCATTGATTAACGTCCTATCTTGTGAAGTAGAATCGGGATTCTCCAACCGAGAGAGATGGTCAGCTACTTGATTCTCGGTACCTTTTCTATCTTTGATCTCTAACTCAAATTCCTGAAGTAAAAGAACCCAACGAATGAGTCTCGGCTTCGAATCCTTCTTAGAAACCAAATAGCGAATAGCTGCATGATCAGTGAATACTGTTACTTTCGTACCAAGCAGATAAGATCGAAATTTCTCAAAGCCAAAGACTATAGCCAAAAGCTCCTTCTCAGTAGTGGTGTAGTTCAATTGGGCACCATTTAAAGTCTTACTCGCATAGTAGACCACATGGAAGAGATTTTTCTTGCGCTGTCCCAGAACTACACCTACCGCATAATCACTCGCATCACACATCATCTCAAACGGTTCTGTCCAATCTGGTGCTGTAATAACTGGTGCAGTGATCAAACTCTTCTTGAGAGTCTCGAATGCTGCCAAACATTCATCATCAAATTTGAAAGGCACATCTTTCTCAAGCAAATTGCACAACGGCTTAGATATCTTTGAAAAGTCCTTGATGAATCGCCGATAAAAACCCGCATGACCAAGAAAACTACGGATTCCTTTCACAGAATTGGGTGGGGGAAGATTTTCAATGACTCCCACCTTGGCCTTGTCCGCCTCCAGACCCTTGCTAGAGACCTTATGCCCAAGGATAATGCCTTCACGCACCATAAAATGACATTTCTCCCAATTAAGCACCAAATTAGTTTCCACGCATCTTTTGAGTACGGCGCGCAGATTATTCAAACATTCATCATATGAGTGTCCAAAGACGGAGAAGTCATCCATGAACACTTCGACGTTATTTCCAATCATGTCAGAGAATATAGCCATCATACATCTCTGAAAGGTGGCCGGGGAGCCACATAACCCAAACGAAACTCTACGAAAAGCAAATGTGCCAAATGGACAAGTGAAGGTAGTCTTTTCCTGATCCTCTGGTGCAATACAAATTTGATTATACCCGGGATAACCATCCAGAAGACAAAAATACTCATGTCCCGCCAATCTGTCAAGCATTTGATAAATAAATGGAAGAGGAAAGTGATCCTTCCTTGTGGCTTTGTTCAATTTCCTATAATCCATGCATACTCTCCATCCTGTAACTGTTCGAGTAGGGATGAGCTCATTCTTTTCATTTGCGATCACAGTGATACCTCCTTTCTTAGGTACACATTGTACGGGGCTCACCCACGAGCTGTCAGAAATAGGATAAATGATGCCTGCATCTAGCCATTTCAAAATTTCTTTCTTCACCACCTCCTTCATGATGGGATTCAGTCTTCGTTACTGTTCCACAGTTGGCTTACTACCTTCCTCTAGCAGAATTTTATACATACAATATGAAGGACTTATCCCCTTGATGTCTGCTATGATCCATCCTATAGCCGATTTGAATTCTCTCAAAATCCTTAAGAGCTTGTCTTCCTCACTACCTGAAAGGTCAGCTGAAATAATAACAGGTAACATAGATGAATCACCTAAAAAAGCATACCTCAAGTGTTCAGGTAGTGGTTTGAGCTCCAAGGTAGGTGCTTCCTCTATTGATGGTTTGAGCTTCCCTTCAGCATTCTTAAGGTCAGAAGTACCAAGAGATTCAAATGGTATGTCCAGCTTTCGCTTCCAGGGAGAAGCGTTCAGATATTGTAATTGCTCGTTGCTATCTTCATCATCACTGTCAAATTCCCCCACTAAGGCCTTTTCCAATACATCAGACATTAGCATGTGCTCGAGTTCCGAAGTAACCGCGGAATCAATCACATCCAGTTTTAAGCACTCCTCATCTTCTGTAGGGAATTTCATTGCCTTGAATACGTTGAAGGTCACATCCTGATCTTGGACCCGCATAGTAAGTTCCCCTTTTTGTACATCTATCAAGGTACGGCCAGTAGCCAAGAAAGGCCTCCCCAAGATTATGGGAATCTTCTTATCTTCCTCAAAATCCAGAATAACAAAATCTACTGGAAAGAAGAGCTTATCCACCTTGACGAGCATATCCTCAACTATGCCTCTTGGGTAAGTAATGGAACGGTCCGCCAATTGTAGCGACATGTATGTGGGTTTTGGATCAGGCAGATCCAGCTTTTTAAAGATCGACAAGGGCATCAGATTAATGCTTGCGCCCAAATCACAAAGGCACTTGTCAAAAGTTAGATTGCCAATGGTGCAAGGAATGGTGAAGCTTCCTGGATCTTTCAGTTTTGGTGGTAACTTTTGTTGCAGAACAGCGCTGCATTCTTCTGTGAGAGCCACGGTTTCAAGGTCATCCAGTTTCACCTTCCTTGAAAGAATAGTCTTCATAAACTTCGCATAACTAGGCATTTGTTCCAGAGCCTCAGCGAAAGGTATATTGATGTGAAGTTTCTTGAACACCTCCAGAAACTTCCCGAACTGTCTATCCAGCTTTTGTTGCTGCAATCTCTTAGGAAAAGGTGGTGGAGGATAGAGCTGTTTCTCCCCTGTATTAGCCTCAGGAAGAGTGTGTTCAACAGTAGTCTTCCTTGGTTCCGCCGCTTTCTCCTTTTGCTTAGATTCTTCATCTCTAACTTCAGCTTCGACTTCTTTTGCCTTTTCAGCATCAGCTACTTTCCCAGACCTTAAGGTAATAGCCTTGACTTGCTCTTTAGCTTCCTTCCTGCCTGGTACTTCCGTGTCACTGGGAAGAGTGCCAGGTTGACGATTGAGCACTGTATTGGCTAATTGACCGATTTGATTTTCCAAGGTCTTGATAGAAACCGCCTGACTCTTGCACAACAGCTTAAGTTCCTCAAAATCAGCACTAGTAGGTGCAGCTGCACTTCCCTTTTGAGGATATGATTGCCTTGTAGCATACTGCTGTGGTTGCTGGAATCCAGGTGGGTTAAACTGTTTACTCACCCCTTGCTGATATGGTGGCTGAATAGCATTCTGATTATTCCCCCAGTTGAAATTTGGATGATTTCTGTTATTAGGATGATAGGTCGCTGGCACAGGCTGCTGTTGTCGCTGATAATTATTCACATACTGAACAGATTCGTTGACAAGAGAACACTGATCCGTAGCATGAGAACCTGCATAAAGCTCACAAACCATAGCTATTTGATTAACTCCATACGTAGCCAGAGAATCAACCTTTATTGATAGCGCTTGGAGCTGGGCTGCAATAGCGGTGGCTGCATCAACTTCCAGAATACCTGCTACCGTGCCTGACGTCATCCTCTGAGTTGGGTTTTGATGCTCATTTGCAGCCATCGTCTCTATAAGATTATACGCCTCAGTATAGCTTTTAGCCCATAAGGCGCCTCCAACTGCTGCATCGAGCATGGGCCGAGATTGGGCCCCCAAACCATTATAAAAACCAGTGATTACCATCCAATCCGGCATTCCATGATGTGGACATTTTCTCAACATTTCCTTGTAGCGTTCCCAAGCCTCGCACATAGATTATGTAGGTTGCTGCGCAAACTGAGTAAGAGCACTCCTCATAGCAGCAGTCTTTGCCATTGGATAAAACTTCACCAGAAACTTTTGCGCAAGATCTTGCCACGTAGTGATGGACCCAGTTGGTTCAGAATGTAACCAGTCTTTAGCCTTATCCCTCAGTGAGAATGGGAAAAGCCTCAACTTGATAGCCTCATCACTCACGCCATTATACTTAAAAGTGCTGCAGATCTCGACAAAATTTCTTATGTGCATGTTGGGGTCTTTAGTTGCCGCTCCTCCAAAAGAAACAGAATTCTGCACCATCTGAATAGTGCCCGGCTTGATTTCAAAGGTGTTAGCTTGAATAGCCGGATGAAGGATGCTTGACTGAATATCATCAATTTTAGGCCGAGAAAAATCCATAAGAGTTGGATCAGCTTGAACAATACGATCTCCCATGTTTACTGGTTCTTTCTGCTCAGATCCTGAATCCGAATCCTCAAAATCTAACTTCTCCGGAGTATCAAGAACTTCGTCTGTCTCCTCAGTTGTATCTAAAGTCCTCTTGCGAGCAAGAGAACGAGTTTGCATAAACGCTTGCTAAAGTACCTGAAACACAACCGAAAAGAGTAAGTAACTACTACGTCCTAATCACTGAGTCCTAATGACCAATGATGGTAAGTACATAAACTAAACAAATACGCCGAGTCCCCGGCAGCGGCGCCAAAAACTTGTTAGGGCGAAAACACGCACTAATATTCACGCAAGTATACGCGTTCGCAAGTAATATAGAATACTTTCTAGTTCGTTCCCTCAGAGACTCAGACTAAATTATTGTCTAATTAAACTCATTCACCACTGTATGATTACTTCTCAATGTCAAGATAATAACACTTAAAATTGTTGATCAAATATTAACTATAATTAACTACTTAACTAACCACTTAACTAACACTTCAAATTATCAATAATAAAACACTCATGAGATCACAACTTCATTATTACTTCCTTCTATAGCCATTGTTATTACCTTTAGCATGTGACAGTGATGACATTAATCGAATAACACGAAACTGATAAAAGCCAACTTTCATTGTACTAATACCATTCTACCAAGCATCCACAATTAAGATAGAAGTTGAATAGTCATCAATTATGTTGAGTTCCTATATGTCTACAGAAATTGACAACACAACGATTTAAGCATAAGTTATTCCTTTTGATTACATAGGGCAAATAAAACTGTTAGAGTTACCCACTAATCATGCACAACGTACATGAACCTATGCTAGCATGGTAAGTTCTAAATCTCAAGATCCACCGTCGCTTCACAAGAGATCAACACCCTATCTTATATTTCGCGACGCACATAAGACGAATATGCAAAACAATACTAGATATCATGCAATCATCACACACTAAAGTATTAAACAATTAACTAAAGAATTCCATAATAAATCCGTTGTAACCCCATGATCACGATTAGCCCATAACAGAACTCATCGCCATCATGGGTTCATATGAAATCATGATAAACAACACAAGAAAATAATAACTAAACTAATTATATTAAAACAGAGTACGTCACAAGAGTAAATAAGTCAAAGCAAGAAAACTAGCATCCAACGTTACAACGAAACAAGAATCACAAGAATATATGCTTCCTCTTCGTTGCGGTGTGCTAAATCGGTCTTCTTCCTTATCTCCTTCGCTCCTTGCGTAAAACACAATCTAAAACATAATCTCCTTAATTACTTTCTATGAAAACGTCTCAAATCTACCTATATAATAGTCCCATGAAACCCAGATTACATAGAAGTTGGAAGCCACACAGAAGTAGAAGTCTAAAATAATTCAGCTTTTTTTTCCCCGACCCTGCGCGGCCGCTCAGCATTTCTGCGCGGGCGCGCAGGCTGCTGCGCGGCTGCTCAGCATTGCTGCGCGGGCGCGCAGGACCCTACTGGAAAAATTCCAAGCTTGCTCCATTTCTTCGCCGTAATCTGCCCATTCCTTTCCTCTCGCAATGGTGAACACATGCCAAGGCTTATTCTTGATGATTCCTCCCCCGAAATGCAACTAATACCCTGAAATGCATAAACACTAGAAAAACGCATTAAATACACAAAATACTTGATTTCAAGACACCAATTTAAGCCATTTTAAGATGTTCTAAGTGGTATAAAATGCCACTTATCATGTAGACAGATGTATGCAAGTCAATTTCAATTATCTAATTTTTAGAAGAGCATCTGAGGTGGATATTTTGATTAACAAGGTCAGGATAATCACCAATGAAGAGAAAATGCTACTAGCAGAGTTGAAGAAGGCTCAAGAAGCTGCATTCCCAGAAGCCTATCTACATCCAAGCAAAGGGGTGCACTATATCTGCTCTACAACCAAGCAACTGAAACATTTCCAAGTACCTAAAAACTGTGTCATGGCCAACAGAAGACTGATAATGGTGCTTGAGTCTGAGCTGAAAAGTAAGAAATTGAAGACTAGTGAAGATGAAGCTATGATCAAGATTCTGAGGAGATACATTGATAACCCTGAAGCCAATTTGCCTAAAACTCAAATCAACACAGATGACTTGGGTGATGATGAGCAGAAGAAAGATGGTCAGAACCCTTCTGGCTCAAACTCAAGTCAATCTAGCAAGGCAATTGGTGGAAAAGGGATAGTGAGAAAGAGAAGGAGAAGAAAAGTGGATCTGAGACTCAAAGGGGGTGGAAGGAGACAAAGATAAAAGAAGGATACTTCACAACCCCTCCAAACCCTAAATATCCAAATACCAATTGCTAAACCTTCACATTCAACCTCATCAAAAACTACTCAACCTCAAACCTCCAAGTCTAAATATTTCTACAAGCTCACTGTAAACTCTCTCATCAAAACTCAAATCACTCACAACCATACTTCTCTGAAAAGACTCAAAATTGTACCTTCATTCAAGCCACCCCATAAAACACACTTCAAAATAGTTGGAATAGGTCAAAAAGAAGCCAAGGTCAAGAGAAGACTCAGAAGACAAAGAAGACAAAGAAGAAGACAACTGATAGCTGAATTTCTCAATGATCATGGATTTGGTGAAAAGGCCATCTGGAACAGATATGATCAAGATGATTTCCAACCTCTAAATATTGTAGATTCAGATGAAGACTACTTCCAACAGCTAGCTGAAAGAATTGTCAGAGTTTGGGTTGTTAACATCAAAGAAGTTAGAATCTACTACAGTGATGGGTCCTTCGAACAGCTTGGAAATATACTAATGGATTCTCTCTCAATTGTTGAACTGAAATGGGTGATAAACTTGATGAATGGTAAAGATTCAGCCACTAAGGTGTGGAGAACAGTATTGGCAGTGTTTGTGGTTAACAGAGAGGAGAGGAGAGATGAGCATAGAGCTTTGCTAGCTGAAAAGAGGAGAAAGTATGAGCATGACATTGATGAGTATATTAGAAGATCAGAAGAGTTGAAGGCAGCAGGCAAGAGCAGAATATCAAAGGATGGAAAAATTCTGAATGTAAAAGCTGGCTCTTTGTCAAGATACATGATAGGGATGTTAGCTAGTTATCCTAAGCCAGATTTGCTGAAACTAATAGAGGCTCTAACTGACACCCCCATCCTAGAAGAATTGGAAATACTTGTACAGATTAAGAACATAATTGAGAAAGGATCAGAAAGCTCAGTGTTTACTTAATTATTGTAAACTGTCAAAGTTTCAATGTACAAGTGTTGTATCAGCTTTTGTATTGTTTTATTTTCATTCTTTAACTTCGGGTTAGTCTTGTTAACAGGCATGAATTTGTGATAAGCAATCTTCTCACAAATTGGGGGAGATTGTTGTGCAAGACATGCCTGTATCATAACAAGACTAAGTCATATTGACAACCCTAAGATTAGTTGTATTGTAACCTTAATCTGTAATTTATACTTGTAACACTTAATGTCTGTAAAATTTAAATGGAGCAAACTGGAGCATTTTTCCTTAAACAGTGTCAAGCCTAAGAATTCTATCTGGAAGAAGATCAAAAAGGTCATGCCTCAGAAGAATTATGAAGAAGCTTGGAGTTGAATAATTCTGTTTGGTGAAAAACATTCTAAGTCAAGATCTCTACAAGTCACAGAATTAGTGTTATAGAGAAGTCATTCGAGAACTCAGAAAGACCTATCGAGAACTCAGAAAGACCTATCGAGAACTCAGGAATTGTCTATCGAGAACTCATGAGATGCTATTGGAGATATCGATAAGTCAGATACCCATTCGAGAACTCAGAGATATCGACAAGTATACATTCATTAGAGAACTCTGAGTTATCGATAAGCCAAAGTCCATTAGAGAACTCTGAGTTATCGATAAACTAAAATTCACTAGATAACTCAGAGTTGTCGATAAGTCAAGTCAACAATGAAGTTTCAGAGATATCGACAAGCCAACATGCCTATTGAGATGTCGAGTTCTCTACAGCTTAATTGGAGATCTCGAAGTGAAGAAATTTCTCTAAGTACAGAATTGCAGAACAGTTCAATATCCAAGGTTGCAAATCAACAAACAATTCATACAGCTGGATTGACAAGTCTACAAAAAGCAGCTTGAGAGATGTGCAAGATTAATGGTAAAGATTAACTGACAAAGGAAGATTAAAGTGAACACGGGATGCTAAAGATATGCTAAGCTAGAAATGGAAGATCTATTTTTCTATAAATAGAAATGACAAGTGACAGTTTAGAAAAGCTAATAGCATGTCTTATTACACACTGTGTAAACCAGCAGTTAACTGAGTTATAAAGTTAACACTGGTCCTTAGTCAGTAGTAACAATCAAGATAGAAAATCTTGTATTCTCTCTCAAGAAACAAGCTAAGTTCTAAACCAAGAACTTAGAGATTTTGTAGCAAAACACTGCTTGATTTTTAATATAAAATTAAGTGAGTTTTGAAGATCTTTGTTTTACATATTTGCATTTTTATTTATGTTTAACATCTATTCTACAAAATCATTGATAACAACCAACTGCTAAACCCAAAGTCAATCAAAAAGTAACCATTTAAGCCAAAACACATTCACCCCCCCCCCCCCTCTGTGTTGTATTCATATCTAACACATTCCATCATCTGGGTCCATTCCAACTGCTATCAACATTTGACCACCATATGGGCCTCTCAGATGGCACCCATCCAAGCCCACAATAGGCCTACATCCTGCAACATAACCTTTCTTAAGAGGCCCAAGACATATGTATATTCTCTTAAATCTACCTTTATCATGTACAGGTTCAATATCATCCAACTCAATTGCCACGGTGGAGTCTGACATCACCCTTTTTAGCTCATTTCCATAATCCCAAATCATTGCATAAGAATCTTCATGTGTTCCATTAATCACCTTCAAAGCAATATTTTTAGCCCTGTACAGCATGGACTTGTTAACATTACACCCTAAATCATTTACCACCTTCTTCTGAAATGCATTACATTCCCACCTTCAATACTAACAGGTTCTATAATGACAGCAAATACTGTTAGGTCTCAATATATTTGTAGAAGGGGGGTTAAATACAAACAATATCGTTTAATCGAATAAAATGCGGAATAAAAAAGTGAAACAAAATTTAAGTTAAATAAAACTATTATTAAACTTGAAAGGTGTTACAACAAACGGTATTGTTTACAAGGGACTAATCTCAAATCAATTATTACAAATCTAGAATAAATTTGACATGAACTTTTTCTATTTTTGAAATAAAAAGATCAAATGCTAAAAGTGATTTGAGATTAAGTTCTAGGGATTTCGATCCGCTAGATAGTTACACAAGAACAAGAAAAGGATTTCTAGTGGATTAGATTTAACAATAAATACTAGAAATAAATGATCTGTGTAATTTGCAATAAGTTCTCTACAGGTTTCTTTTGTTCTATGTGTTGGATTTTAATCACAGCGGAGGCATGGTAAAACACTTTTACACATATAAAATCCAAATAAAAGCATGTAAATCGTGGTAAAAACGTAGGGATCGATTACTAACCTTTAATATGCGATCCAAGAGCAACGATCGGAGATCCTTAGCAGCTGCTCCTCAAACGTGAAGCACTCCACCGGTATCCACCAAGAAAACGACGTTAAGGAGGAGGAGGAGGTGGAGAGAATAAGGTTTTATAAAATTTTGGGGTTAAAATAAAAATAGGGTTTATAATAGTATATTTATAGGCAAAATTTTCAGCTGAAATTTTCCCATAAAATATTATTATTATTAACCCATTTATTATTCTCATTAATAATTAAAACACCTTTTAATTATTAATCCTTTTTCTAAACACTTTAGAAATAATTCTCTCTCTTGATTTAATTTCCAAAAATTAAATCCTTTAATTAATAATATTAAAAACTTTTCTTAATTAATTTATAATCAATTAAATCTCATTTAATCAATTATTAAATTTGCCAATTAATTATTTATTTCATAAATAAATAATTATTAGCCATTATTAATTAATTCCTCCACCATTAAATCATTCTCTTTTTATGGTGTGACCCTGTAGGTTCAATATTAAGCCGGTAGTAGAAATAAATAATAATAAAACTATTTTACCATTATTTATATAAATTCTATAATTTATTAAATATGATTAATTAATCAATCATATTTATTCTACATCGTGAGGGATACTTCTCAGCATATCGCGACTATCCGGATAATACGAATTCACTGCTTAGAATACCAAGAACATATTCAGTGAATAGTTACCGTACAATAAACTCCTTCTACCCTACAATGTCCCGATTAAATACAAGGCATGGATCTCGTGTCAAGCCTATCTAATTCAATCACTTGTTTACCAATTACTATGCTTAGTTCTATGCAAATTAGAAACTCCTTTCTAATTTCATTCACTCTGGCCAGAGATTCCTGAACTAGCATAAGTGGATCAGCCTTGAACATTCGCTTCCTTCACTGGAAGGGGTAGATCCTTTATTGATCATACACTATCTTCGTGTACAAATTCCTATACCCAGTAGAGCCCTAATAATTGTCCCTGGAGACTAAGAACTAAACCAAAGCATAGTTCACTGTACACAAGATGACTATGATGACCTCAAGTCTAAGGATACTTGTACAACTATCACTATGTGAACAACTGCTGACACGTGAGTGAACTCCATCGGTTGTTCAGCTGTGCGAGTCATGTTCAGTGAACTTATTCTATAATAAGCACCTACATACTAGCTATAGTGTCACCACACAAATGTCTATGAGAACAGACATCCTTCATAATGAAGCAAGCATAGTATGTACCGATCTTTGCGGATTATTAATTACCAGTTAGTAATCCTATGACCAGGAACTATTTAAGTTTAGAGTTATCATCTTTTAGGTCTCACTATTATGATCTCATCATAATCCATAAAAAGCTTTACTCTAAACTATTGTATATCTTATTTAAACACTTAAATAGATAATGCCCGTAATAAAAACAAAACTAGTCTTTTATTAATATCAATGCAATCAAAAAATATTACATAAAAAGTTATTCCTAAATCCTAATACCTGATTGGACTTAGGACATATTCCTTTCAATCTCCCACTTGTACTAAAGCCAATCACTCTGGTATCTAATACCCATCTTGTCTTTATGACGATCAAAGTGACTTTCAGAAAGTAGCTTTGTGAGTGGGTCTGCTATGTTGTTATGTGTGTCAACTCTATTTCAATACAATACAAGAAATGTTACCGCGCTCCCACTAACCCTTTTGTAGACACGTGGTTCATCTACGTTTCTGATAAAATCAAACTCTTTGATTGTCTCATCAAAACGAATGTTCCATCTACGAGAAGCTTGCTTTAAGCCACATATGGTTCGCAGCAGCTTACACACTAGGTTTTCATTTCTCTTGGAAAGAAAACCATCTGGCTATTTGCCAGATCTCATAGTCGTAGTAAGCAGCATTCGCAAGCAAAATCCGAACTGATTATAACAGAGCTACAGGTAAAAGGTTTCATCAAAGTCAATCCATTGCCTTTATTTGAATCTTTTTTCCAAAAGCCTGGCCTTATAGGTCTCCACCTGGCCATCTGCTCTAATCATTCTATCGTATACCTTATACATAGATTCCATTCCGGATTTCATGGCACTATGCCATTTCTCTGAGTCAACACTACTCATAGCCTTATTATAGGTCACAGGGTCGTCATCATCAATGATCGACAACTCATTGTCATTCTCAATGACAAGGCCATATTACCTCTCAGGTTGGCGAGACACTCTCCCTGACCTATGAATGGGCTATTCCACAAAAGGTTGTTCAGTCAGAACAGGTGTTTCCACTTGATCCGTAGTAGTTTGTGCTTCTTGAACTTCATCAAGTTCAATTTTGCTCCCACTGTTTCCTTCAAGGATAAACTCCTTTTCCAAGAAGGTAGCATGTCTGGAGACAAACACCCGATGATCGGTGTAAAAGTAATACCCTAAAGTCTCTTTAGGATATCCCACAAAACTACATTTTACGGATCGATATTCCAGCTTATCTGGGTTAACTTACTTGACATAAGCTGGATATCCCCAAATCTTAACGTGTTTAAGACTCGGTTTCCTTTCTTTCCATATCACATACGGAGTTTGAGGAACAGATTTGGAAGGCACCTTATTCAGTAAATATGCTGAGGTTTCCAATGCATAACCCCATAGGAATACTGGAAGATTTGCATAGCTCATCATGGACCGAACTATGTCTAACAAAGTTCGATTTCTCCTTTCAGATACCAATCTGGAGGCGTCCACTGGGAGACTATACCATTTACTTTGAGATAATCCAGAAACTCTCCATTCAAGTATTCACCACCTCGATCTAATCGAAGAATTATAATACTATGTTTGGTTTGTTTCTCCACTTCATACTTATACTCTTTGAACTTTTCAAAGGCTTCAGACTTGTGTTTCATCAAACACATATCCGAATCTAGATCTATCATCTATGAAAGTAATGAAGTATGAAAATCCACCCATGGCTTGCGTAGACATTGGTCCACATACATTTGTGTGTACCAATCCTAGAAAATCTGCAGCCCTCTCTCCATGTCCACTAAATGGAGACTACAGTGCCACAATAAAGTGAGATTTTCATCATCCTTTTTCTTTTATTAGTTTGTTCAATCTGAAGTAAATTATGTCACATATATACAGACCATTATTTAAAGTACCACGTCCATAAAGAATATTATCTCTAAGAATAGAACATTCATTATTCTCAATAATAAATGAAAAATCCAGTCAAGTCTAACATGGGAATAATATTCCTCACAATCGAGGGAACAAAATAACAATTATTTAAAAAACAATAGTCTTGCCCGTAGGCATATGTAAATGAAATGATTCTACATCTTCAGCAGCAACTCTTTCTCCATTTCCCATCAGTAGAATCACCTCCTCTTCTTTAAGAGTCCTACTTCTCCTTGGTCCCTGCAACAAATTGCAGATATAAGAACCACAGGCGGTATCTAATACCCAAGTAGAAATTTGATTTAATGACATATTCACTTCTATCATGAACATACCTGAATCAGAAGCGGTAGTCTCACTACCCTTCTTCTTCTTCAATTCTGCAAGGTAAACCTTGCAGTTCCTCTTCCAGTGCCCCACCTTGTTACAGTGAAAGCAAACAACTTTGCTCTTGGGGTCTTCAGCTTTTGGTGGAACCGGCATTTTCTCACCTACTTTCTTCTTCTTGGAAGGGTTCCTCTTCCTTTTCTTTGGATTGGAACCTTCATCAATTAGAAGAACAGAACTCTTCTTAGGGGGAAAATTCGATTCCGCGGTCTTCAACATGTTGTGGAGTTCAGGCAGGCTGACATCCAACTTATTCATGTGAAAGTTCACAACAAACTGCGAGAACGAACTCGGAAGCGATTGCAAGACCAAGTCTTGGCTCAGCTCCCCATCCATGGCAAAACCAAGTTGTCCAAGACGTTCTATCAAATTGATCATCTTAAGTACATGGTCATTCACAGATGATCCCTCAGACATCCTACAACCGAACAACTCCTTCGATATCTCATATCGAGCTGTCCTCCCCGCCACATCATACAACTCTTGTAGATGCATGAGGATAGTGTGAGCATCTATATGCTCATGTTGCTTCTGTAGCTCAATGTTCATAGAAGCTAGCATGATGCATTGAGCAATATTTGCATCATCTACCCACTTACGATACACAACATGTTCATCATTATGTGCATCAATAGCAGGTTCAGTAGGCTTAGGTGAGTCAATCACGTATTTCAGCTTCTCAATCCTGAGAACAATTCTCAAGTTTCGAAGCCAGTCAGCATAATTAAGACCGGTCAATTTGTGAGCATCCAGTATGCTCCTGAGTGATAGTGCAGAAGACATAATGTATATTGTAAATCTGTAAATGATAAACACATAACAACACTTAGCAAATATTCGATTTCATTTTAAAACACTATATGAATCGGGTCTTTATTCATAAGTGACTCCCACTAGTTTACCTAATTTATTCAACCCCCTACATGAAAAATTAAGCATTTATAATGCTAGTGGGAATAGGGATCCTACATTCCATTACACAACCCCGGCTGTAGCACGAACCGCCATGTAATGTTCAATAGGCAGACAACTCTTGTCAATTACATCTTATGTTATTCCCTAATCAAACTTTAGCCTCTTGAATAATTGAGTCACGGCTGTGGCACGACAAACTCAATATTCTAAGTCAAGTCTAACCCAACATTCCGTACAGTTGAATCAGTCCCCAAAGGCCCACGGCTGTGGCACGTACCGACCTTTAGATTCTTATTCAATGTACACATCTCTATGTAATAGACAAGTATTTCTTATTTCGAAATCAAAGCCCTCGGCTGTAGCACGAACCGACAATGATTCAAAAATAAGAACTACTTTTCTATCATGTTGGAAGGCTATGACCGACACAAGCCCGTTGTGTCATTGGCCAATTACTACTTGATATTATTTAATTTTAGAGGGAATATATTACGTTACAATCATAATCATATTATAAAGAGATTCTTCCTTTTAAATTAAATATTTCAAATCAATAATCAATAATCAGATGATTCCCAGATCGGGTGGAGCATTGTCAAGAGGCGTCACTTAATAACCCTTTCTTACAGATAGAAATCTGTTGTTGACAGAATCATCCTTTCTCTCATATCGAAAATTCATATTCAATTACGTGTTTCATAAACACAAGAATCTCATGATTGTATTCATAATATTATTATTAAGGTTATGAAACAATTTCACCATACTTGGTTGTCTAACAAATGCCTTATGTTCATTTAAGTTCACCTAAATCTATCATCGCATGATAAACTAAGCATATATCACATATATAAACATGAATAAACATCAAGGTAGGCATGTTCTATCATCTAGTATATTAGTCTAAGCAATATACATCTCTATGTATCACATGAAGCACTTAAAAGCAATTCAAACGATCAAAAACAGCTTTAAAACACTTCTGTTAGCTATAAACAGTTCGAAACAATTTCATAAAATATCATATAATATACCATTAGAAGCGTCTCGAAAAGACAAATCCAACGGCACCAAAATCGCCCAAATCTGAGCTAGCACGCGCCCTCACGCGCCGAAACAAGGTCCCCCACGCGCGGCCACGCGCACACGCGCTGTCAGGCGCGTGTCAGAACCCCGCCCACGCGCTTCACGCGCCCACGCGCTTCATGCGCCCAGAACCCTACGCTGACGTCAGCATGACGTCATCTGATGATGTCAGCATGACGTCACCAGCGCTGTCTACCACGCGCCACGCGTGGCACGCCAGCGCGTGAGCCCCACGCGCGCGTGGTCGACGCGCGGTTCTTCCCCTCTGTGACAGTCGCCGCCGCCTGACAACTCTCGATTCCCGTGCCTTTACTTTTCTGTCTTTCTCCGTGCATCACAGTAGCAACATCAGATAAAAATATATATATATACATACTTACAATATCATATATGTATACTTATTTAATTACAAATTTAATTGCAAGAACTTCAAAAATTCATAATAAAAAATCTATACATCCTAAAATTATGAAAAAAATACCCAGACGATCTACAACACTTGTAGAACCCAGATCAACATTCAAAATTATTCTGAGAAACGATTTCTCATCAGACAAAATTAATCCATAATATAACTTGTAAAAATCATAATTAATTCATACAAGCACATAAAATTCTGAAATTTTTACCACAGATCTATATGCATACAACCTATGCTCTGATACTAATGTTGGATTTTAATCGCAGCAGAGGCATGGTAAAACACTTTTACACATATAAAATCCAAATAAAAGCATGTAAATCGTGGTAAAAACGTAGGGATCGATTACTAACCTTTAATATGCGATCCAAGAGCAACGATCGGAGATCCTTACCAGCTGCTCCTCAAACGTGAAGCACTCCACCGGTATCCACCAAGAAAATGACGTTAAGGAGGAGGAGGAGGTGGAGAGAATAAGGTTTTATAAAATTTTGGGGTTAGAATAAAAATAGGGTTTATAATAGTATATTTATAGGCAAAATTTTCAGCTGAAATTTTCCCATAAAATATTATTATTATTAACCCATTTATTATTCTCATTAATAATTAAAACACCTTTTAATTATTAATCCTTTTTCTAAACACTTTAGAAATAATTCTCTCTCTTGATTTAATTTTCAAAAATTAAATCCTTTAATTAATAATATTAAAAACTTTTCTTAATTAATTTATAATCAATTAAATCTCATTTAATCAATTATTAAATTTGCCAATTAATTATTTATTTCATAAATAAATAATTATTAGCCATTATTAATTAATTCCTCCACCATTAAATCATTCTCTTTTTATGGTGTGACCCTGTAGGTTCAATATTAAGCCGGTAGTAGAAATAAATAATAATAAAACTATTTTACCATTATTTATATAAATTCTCTAATTTATTAAATATGATTAATTAATCAATCACATTTATTCTACATCGTGAGGGATACTTCTCAGCATATCGCGACTATCCGGATAATATGAATTCACTGCTTAGAATACCAAGAACATATTCAGTGAATAGTTACCGTACAATAAACTTCTTCTACCCTACAATGTCCCGATTAAATACAAGGCATGGATCTCGTGTCAAGCCTATCTAATTCAATCACTTGTTTACCAATTACTATGCTTAGTTCTATGCAAATTAGAAACTCCTTTCTAATTTCATTCACTCTGGCCAGAGATTCCTGAACTAGCATAAGTAGATCAGCCTTGAACATTCGCTTCCTTCACTGGAAGGGGTAGATCCTTTATTGATCATACACTATCTTCGTGTACAAATTCCTATACCCAGTAGAGCCCTAATAATTGTCCCTGGAGACTAAGAACTAAACCAAAGCATAGTTCAGTGTACACAAGATGACTATGATGACCTCAAGTCTAAGGATACTTGTACGACTATCACTATGTGAACAACTGCTGACACGTGAGTGAACTCCATCAGTTGTTCAGCTGTGCGAGTCATGTACAGTGAACTTATTCTATAATAAGCACCTACATACTAGCTATAGTGTCACCACACAAATGTCTATGAGAACAGACATCCTTCATAATGAAGCAGGCATAGTATGTACCGATCTTTGCGGATTATTAATTACCAGTTAGTAATCCTATGACCAGGAACTATTTAAGTTTAGAGTTATCATCTTTTAGGTCTCACTATTATGATCTCATCATAATCCATAAAAAGCTTTACTCTAAACTATGGTATATCTTATTTAAACACTTAAATAGATAATGCCCGTAATAAAAACAAAACTAGTCTTTTATTAATATCAATGAAATCAAAACAGATTACATAAAAAGTTATTCCAAAATCCTAATACCTGATTGAACTTAGGTCATATTCCTTTCGCTGTGTTCTGCTGAATTTTATATTCAATTCTCTGCTTCTCTTGAAAAACAGCTGCTTTGTTTTAATAATGAATCCTGTGATTTTTAACTGGCAAGACAATCCATTTAGTTTAGCATGACAATCCTTTAAGCTGGTAAGACTTTCGGTAGGACTATCAATTGAACTGATAGGACTTTCGGCAAGACAATCTAAATGCACTAGCATGACTTTCGGTATGACTATTGATTGTCATACCGATTGTCTTGCTAATACAAAAGATAGTCTTGCTGGATTAAAACAGATTTTAATCAAATAATAATTCTGAATTAATTAATCAATTAATTTAATTAATCAATAAATTAATCTTTACAGATTTAATTTATTCTCTTAATTAATTTATATGACTTAATTAATTAATAGAGAATTAATACTAATCTTGAGCAGCAACCATTCTTCGGAAAATCTTCTGAAAATCACTGTCAATTATGAATCAATTCCACCACTTCAATGTTGACACTCGATGTACTGTCTGGTTCATGAGTGACTAACTTCCGTGACGTTTCTTCATGCCTTGACCTTGATACTCTTGATTTTCTTCAGACTAAATCCTTGTAATTTAATTGATACCCTGACGAGATCTCTGTCACTTGATTAAATCCACAATCTTGATTTATATCACTGAGGCTTGATCAATTTCTTGAGCTTCTTCCAGTGAATTAAGTCACCAAGTCTGTAGAAGAACAATGTTACTTAATCCTTTGACATATGTAACTCTGAGAGATCTCTCGGACGATAGGACCACTATTTACTTGTTACATCCTTATTTGAGTTGTGTTAAATCCTCGAATAAACAAATAGGCTATGACATATACCTTTCAATCTCCCCCAATTTGTTTGTTAGACAATAACAACAAATACCTAGAGGATAACTCAACTAACAAATAAGAAAAATATATAAACAGTAATGCAAAGTAAATAGCAGAAAAGTTCTGGATTATATTTAACATTTTCCAGATTTTAAAAGAAATTTACAAGTGAATACAAGATAGATGTTCCTCTAGTATGAACATATAACTACATTAGTCTATCTTGATTCATAAAGCTCTAATCATATTACATTGAGTTTTGAGCTAATTGAATTCAGTTGTCTTCCCTTCCGAATTCACCTTCTTCCAACTCTTCACCTTCTTCCAAATCTTGAAGCAACTCCTTGTCAAAGACACGATCCTTTTCTGAAGTGAAGCTGTCTGGCCTGACTGGTTGAACTCCAACTGTCTTTAGCTTATTCTTGAGTTGATTGTACCTTTTAATATTCTTTTCACAATAAGCTTGAATCAGATCAGCTGCTTGAGTTTTCAACATGGATGAATATCCAGCAGTTCTTAAGTGATGTTCCATCCAGACAAGATGCTTAGCTGAGTAGTCTTTAAGAGATTGTGAATCGAGCTGGCAGATTTGAAGACAGTCAGACTTAAAGAATCTTACCTGATGAGGATTGTTGACCACTTGAGGACTAGCCTGCTGGCAAACTCTTTGAGCCTTTCTCGAAGAACTTCATTCAATTTTGAGCTTCTTTTGACTTTGTTGAGAAGAACCCAAATCTTTGACAAAGAACGATTCTCAAACAGATGAAGTGACACCTTGAAAGATCCTTCGCTCTGACAATATACAAATATGCTCATCTCATTTAGGGATCTGTCAAAGGCAGCTGTGATCCTTGAGACTTCAGTCTTTATAGCATTCATGTACATGTCATTATTTGGATTAGAGATCTCCAGCTTGTCCGGAAGGTGTAGAAACTGCCTATCATTGTTTGTGCTCAACTGAGGCATATCAAGTACTCTCCTAGCTTCATCCCATTTTTCACCAATCTTCAGTCTGACATCTCTTCTCCTTTCTTGAGCCTTAATGTCATGAAGACGTTGCTTTTGAAGAGTTTCTGTTCTTTGGATGTCTTTCCTCATGTCAATGATCTGGGATACCTTTTTGAGTTCAGCTTCTTTTCTTTTCAACTCTGACTGCTGCTGCTGAAACTCTTTCTCAAACAGAGGATCCACTGGAGCTTCCTCTTCCCATTCTCCAAAATCACTTTCCTCTTCAGCTTCAAAGAAACCATCTTTATCTTCCAAGACTGGTTCAGTGGGAACGTCACAAATATCAAAGTCATCATGTTATCCACTATAGTAGATATCATCAGGCTTCCCTGTGCCTCCAGCAGACGAATCTTTTTCTTTTCCCTTTTCACTTCTCCCTTTCTTCTCCCCCTTAGTTGAGGAATCCTCTACAGACTTTCCCTTAGATCCTCCATGACCTCCATCACCTCCAGAGCCTGAGCCTCCACTAGACGGCCCTTCAAAGAAAGTCCTTTGTTCTTCATTAGGGCAGTGAGAATTTTTGATCATGTAGTACAGGTGCTTCATCCCTTCATTCAGATGCTCCATGCCCGTCTCTATCTTCAGAAATCTGGAAGAATCTAGTGAATGATTCATTTCAACCAAGTCTTCAAGAGAAGTCATTCTTGTATGTAGAGAGCAGAAGTTTGAAATATCGTCAGCTGATAACGTTGGAGATGCCTGGATTGAGTTAAGCTTTGGTACAACAGATGTCTTCAAATCTGATATTTCAGTCCTAATGAGAGCCAGCTGATTATTGACAGAGGTGGAAGAAGAAGACCGTTCAACCACTTGTGCTTTGAATGATTTAGCTTCAGCCTGACTTTTTGCAAGTTGTTCCTTGAGATCAGCAATTTGAGCTAACAGATTTTCATGTGAAATAGATGTCTGAATTGCTTCAGGGATAGATTGACCGAGTTGCCCTCCACTTTCTCCAGATAAATCTGCGAGTGGAGAATCCCGTGAGGGAGCCAGAGGTGTTGGATCTGGGAGGGGAGAAAATGACTCTATTAAAGGTGGCTGAGAGTCAGATTTTCCCTCAGAAGCATGTGACTGCTCTTCTGCCGTAACTATGGCATGCACTGTAACCGACTCAATATGCACTCCTCGCTCCGTGTCCTGAGTATGATCTACTGGTCTGTATGTTTCCATTGTGAGTAATGGAATTGTGCTTGACTCAGTACAGGATGCCATGGCCCTATGGCGAATTTCAATAGATTCATCCTGTTGAGAGAATGTTTCTAGTAACTGTTCAGTGGCCATTTCAAAGTCCATGTCCTGTTGGGAGGACAAGGATGGGCTTTCAGATGCCTCAGTAAATGTTCTTCTTTTCTTGAGTGGAGGTAGAGCTGAGGGTTCATTCACATCCACTAACATACTACTTCCTACTAACCTTCTAGGCAACATTTTAGACAGTGGGGGAGAGGTTGAGATAGGTTGTGACTCTGTGTTTAGCTCTATGACCTGGGATTGAAGCTGTGGTTCTACAACTTCATGGTCATTCCTATCAACCACTGGGGGTCTTTCAACAGAAGTAGGAATAGGTTGAGTTTGAGGAATTATTACCTGTAGAGGAAGAGCATCTGATGTTTGAGCCTGGGTGGTTTGAACCACTGGAGGTTGAGCTTGCTGTTCATGACCGGGAAGATTGAAGATAGGTAAAAGAATGTAAGTGGTCATGAAAGCAGATACAAGTACTGGAACTTGCATGAATTTGAAAGTTGTGTCTTGGCGGGTGTAAATCTTTTTGCTTACTGGAGGGGGTTCGGTACTGAGGAGTTAGCAAAAAGGGCTTTATGCTCAGGTGAGAGAATATGTTATGATATAAGCATGAGAAAACGAGCATAGTAGCACGAGACCCTACGATTTGTAGAATGATCACGTAAAGCAGTAGTGAGACGTCTCAAAAGAATGGGTAAAAGTAGTTTACCAAAATTGATCCTTTGATTGAAAACAACCGCAAGACCAATATACTGCAGAGTGGAAGTGATGTTGTGAAAGTTGGATTTAGTGCAGTTGGCAAACACTTTAGAAAGTGTATCGAAGAAAATGTCTCATTCAGAAACCAAATTGGATTTAGACAACTTGGTTAAATTAATCACCCCCTGTTAGTGAATAGCATGGAAAAAGTTTGAAATGTCATTTTCAGAGGGCAAATTACAGAAATTGTCCATAGGAAAATTTAACGCTCGATTGACGACTGTTTCATCAACTACATACTGTGTGTTTGCCACGGTGAATGAAAAAGATTTAAAATCATCGGCCACGGTAGAGGTTGTGCAAATCAGTCTGAGCAGATCAACATTTAAAATCACATTTGATTTAATAGCAGAGCTAACAATCGAATGGTCATTTAAAAATCTAATCCATGGCTTAAATTTTTCTACATCACATTTATCTGGATTAAAATAACCAACAAGATTATGCGAAACAATTTGGAAATTGAGAGCCATTTAAAAATAATAATAAGACACACACTTTCAGAATTTTAAGAGTAATATTAAGAAAATTCGAATTAATTAAATTAATTTAATAATTCGAATTAAATCAATTATATTCGAAAAATTTAGAAAGAAATGTATCTCGTTAAAGTTCTTAACTCACAAAAGCAGATATGCAAAATCACAAGACACAAAACCTAATTGAAATACACAAAACAAATTGATTTTAGGGAAAAATCGAATTAAAATATACAAACAATAAAATGGGCAGCACTTCTGTATGTATATACGTGTATGTATATAACAGGAGTGATATTTTGTGAAGCTGAGTAAAAACTCGAGCAAGGAAGACAATGAGAACAATGGCGGTTTTGATCTGTTCGAAATGAGAGAGAGAGAGAGAGAGAGAGAGAGAGAGAGAGAGAGAGAGAGAGAGAGAGAGAGAGAGAGAGAGAGAGAGAGAGAGAGAGAGAGTAAAATAAGAGAGAAAAAGAAGACTGTTGGAATTTTGAACAAAAACTGAACTGAATGATTTAATCAAGACAAAGAGACGTTAAATAGACAACTGGTATGACAATTAGGGATAGTCTTACCGATTGTCATACCGATAGTCATACCAATATAACTGGTATGACAATCTGATAGTCATACTGATTGTCATACTAGTACAAAATAAAACAAAAAATATCTGATATTAATTTTATTACTGGCATGACAATCAATAGTCATACCGATTGTCTTGCCAGTTATAAAATTAAACTGAATTATTAAAATAAAAAACTGTTAAACTGGAATGACTTTCCGTAAGATAATTGTAATAGTCTTGCCGATTGTCATTTCAGTTAAAAACACATAAAAACACAGAATATAAAAAATATTACAATTACTGAAAACTGAAATGAATATGGCAGAAAATATTTACATAAATAAAATATTTCAGAGATAATTATATTTTCAGTCCAAAAATAGATTTCTTTTGAATTTTAGCAAATAAAATTTATAGAAAAATATTTTTAGAGAAAATAAAATATTCTGAGACATTAAAATTAACAAGTTGAGTAAATAAATAAGATAAGATAATAAAAATTACATAGAAATAAGCAAGAAATTCTGGAAAATGATAAAATAAATTTGCAAATGAATTTTTCATTTATGAAAATTTTATTTGTAAATTCACTCAAGAACAAATTTCAGATACTCACAAGTTTAATCACTAAAGCTATTCAACATACCCAATTTACCAACTAATTTGGTAAATGTGGATTCATCAAGAGATTTAGTGAAAATATCTGCTATTTGTTCTTCTGTTGGAACAAAAAATAGTTCAACAGTACCATTCATGACGTGCTCTCTAATAAAATGATACCTGGTGTCAATGTGCTTGGTCCTTGTATGCTGCACAGGGTTGTTGGTGATGACTATTGCACTTGTATTGTCAAATAGAATAGGTATTTTGTTCAATACAGAGCCATAGTCCCGTAGCTGATTCCTAATCCACAAGATCTGAGCACAGCAGCTTCCAGCAGTAATATATTCAGCCTCGGCCGTTGAATTTGAAACTGTTTGTTGTTTCTTGCTGTACCATGAGACTAGTCTACTACCTAGGAATTGACAACTCCCTGAGGTGCTTTTCCTATCAACAACACTTCCTGCGTAATCTGAATCTGTATATCCAACAAGGTTAAAACCAGATTCTTTAGGGTACCAAATACCTAGATTTGGTGTTCCCTTAAGATATCTTAAGATTCGTTTAACAGCAACGAGATGAATATCTCTAGGATCCGCTTGGAACCTTGCACATAAGCATGTAGCATACATAATATCTGGTCTACTTGCAGTAAGATAGAGTAACGAGCCAATCATACCTCTGTAGCTTGTAACATCTACCTTAATGGAGTTTTCACATGGTCCAAGCTTGACAGCTGTAGTTGACGGAGTCCTTGCTGATACAGAATCCTCTAGATTGTATTTTTTGAGGAGTTCTTTGAGATATTTGGATTGACAAATAAAAGTTCCATCTAACCTTTGATTTACTTGTAATCCAAGAAAGAACTTCAGCTCTCCCATCATGCTCATTTCAAATTTGCTGTGCATTAACTTAGCAAATCTCTTACAGAGATTATCATTAGTAGACCCAAATATTATATCATCCACATAGACTAAGACTAATATAGTATCATTCTTATGCTTTTTAGAAAAGAGAGTTTTGTTTATGACACCTCATATAAAGCTATTTTCAATAAGAAATTCAGAGAGAGTGTCATACCATTTTCTCGGAGACTGTTTGAGTCCATAGATAGCCTTGAAAAGAAAGTAGACAAAATCCAAATGATCTGGATCTTCAAAACTAGGAGGTTGCTCTACATATACCTCTTCATCCAGCTTTCCATTCAGAAAGGCACTCTTGACATCCATTTGATAAACTTTAAAGTTAGAGAATGCTGCAAATGCCAGAAATATCCTGATGGCCTCTAGTTTAGCCACTGGAGCATAGGTTTCATCATAATCAATGTCTTCAGCTTGAGAATACCCTTTAGCTACCAGTCTTGCTTTGTTTCTTGTAACCACACCATCTTCATCTAGTTTATTCCTGAATACCCACCGAGTACCAACAGCTTTCTTGTGTGTAGGTCTAGGTACCAGTTTCCAGACTTGTTGATGTTCAAACTGTTTGAGTTCATCTTGCATAGCAATCACCCAATCTGGATCAGTCAGTGCTTCCTCAATCTTCTTAGGTTCCATCTCAGAAAGAAATCCTGAGAACAGACACTCATTTTGAGTAGCACGTCTAGTTCTGACTCCAACATCTGGATCACCAATAATCAACTCAAAAGGATGAGCTTTATTCCAGACAGTCTGTCTTGGAAGATTTAATCTTGATGATTCGCCTTGAAATTCATTGGATGTTGTGTCCTACTAGTCACTACTACATATTTGGACTTACATAGCATTTCTTTTTGCGCTTACATAACACTTTTAAGTGCTATGCAAGCCAGTGTTATGCAAGTACAAGTGTCTTGTATAGCACTTCTTATTATGCTATGCAAGCACCAGAACTTAAATACCATTTTTAAAAACGCTATGTAAGGAAGTGATACATAAGTGCTAACACTTCAATAACACTTGTATAAGTGATATGCAAGCACTATCTTTATTTTACTACTTCAACGGATGTTTACTGGATAAAGAAATTATTATTTTTTTCTAATTTCATTTTTATCAACAATAATTTCATAATTTAATAAAAAGTAATATTTTTTTATAAAGATTCAATATGAAAGATAAATGCTCAAATAAAAAATGAAAGTACTAGTGATAGCCCCTTTCTAAAAAGCAATTTAGAAATTACTGCAACATAGCTGATAATAAATCATTCCTTACATTGCATTCTTGTGCATACTAGTCTAAAATTTCTGATAATTATGAAAGAATGGAAAAGAATAAAATTATTGTGAACTATTCTGCTCACAACATCATCATGTCTGTAAAGTTATCTATCATGAGAGTACACCAGGCGCCCTTCAACAACACTGCATTCTTAACGCATAATCTTTATCCTACAAAATAACAATTGTTCACATCATTACAGATGAATCAATTGACTCACAAAAGTTACTAAATAAGTTATATATATATATATGATATATATAGGTACCTTTATTAAGGAGGTTGCGCGTGTGTGCTTAAACCCTTGAAGCATCTGTTTGCAGAGGTGAAGTGCAGTAGCAAAGCCAGCCCAACCGGAGCCAACAACAAATTTTTGCTTCTTCATTGATCATATTAGCCATATTACCATTATTGTTGATAAAAAATACATTGCTTTCATCACATACTATATTATCCAGTGCAACCATGCGAAAAGAAAACCGCGAAAATGGTTCTAACTCTTCTTTGCTGACTATGGTTTCCTTCGAATGAAAATTTGGAAAGAGTGCCTTCAGGGGAGCCAATGTCTCTTCTACTCGATATACTTTGCCTAAAGCCACATACAGATGAACATTTTTACTGTACCCAGTGCTCTCAACATTAGACCTACTTCTTCAGGAGTAAGTGGGTCGCTAATCTGTAAATCAAAGAAGAGATTATTATCCGACTATCATAAACCATTTATCCTACTTAAAATAGACTTGTGGGCAAAGACATGTTTGAGATGAAAATTCATAACTTATCAATGTAGAAACATGTTCTAAACACTGAAGATATCTATACTTCGGTACTTCACATGATTATTGTATTTTTATACTCTTCTAGAATAAACAATTAGTTATCGAAGACTTGGCAAAAAAAATTCCAAGTCCTTGAAATAAATTCTAACATGTCGAAGCAAAACTTTGATCACTTGTGTAGAACGGGGCTCAGCACATATGTTTAGCAGTCCCTAAAACTAAGTTTTAGGTTATACTAATCAAACAAAATCGGGAAACCTTACGTGCAGTGTTTTCCACCTTCTACGTAATTTGCCCAATACATTTTTCTCCTTCTCTCCTCCACTATAGTAGCAACCTGAGAATGCAAGCATATCAGGTTCAAACTTGATACACGAAACATACTATTGCATGGATATATCAAAATGATCATTGTAGTTGTGTTTCCATCCACAAAAGTCATTCCAATTTACTCTTTGATTTATTCACTCAAACTAATTTATTAAGAATCTGAAGTCTTTTCTTTACAGTTTGCCTATTAAGTTAATATAGCAACAACTCCTCCAGAGAAGTAACATCAGCTACGATGACATGTGACAATATTATCGTTAAAATCCAACTCAAAAACATATATAAACATGAACAACGAAATGCCAGCATAAATACATAATACATATCTTACAATGCACAATCCAGATCAAGGCACAACCATCATTAACTTGTACCAAGAGTGCACGGTTCGTGTTAGTCCATTACAGGTCCACTCAAATTTCTGGACAAGTTACTTTGGTTCTAGAAAAGTCTAAAACAGTATATAAAGTCCAATACACCCTTTACAATTCTATTCAAACACATATAAAAATGCACATTTTAGCTTTGGATCAAGTTTCAATTATTTATTTATCTGCAGATCATGCATTTATGTGTTCAGATTAGCTAGAATATGCAACGACCAACATTCTGAAGTACATGTAGAACCTCTATAATTAAGATAGTTAAGTGGAACTTAAGATTTATTATACAGATCAGAAATTTGATAGATACCTGAAAGAGGGAAGATTGTCAATAAATTAAACGTCAGAAAGGGTGTGTTTGACTATATGATCAACCCTAGGAAGCTGGGATTCATGTGTCAAATACTCGGACACTCCAATCCCCGTATGAAGTACAGAGATACTTGCACAATCATGAAACAAATAATTTTTTCAAATGTCCTCGAAATTGGTCTGAAGTAGCTATTACACAGAACCGAAGTATTGACATTAGTTATCCTAAAGCAAATTGTTTTAAAGTACCTAAGATAGATTAAAGATGCAAGAAGGAGCACAATCTACATGACACATTATTGCATCAATTTAAATGATGAAGCTTTACTCCAGTTCTTTGTTGGTTTAAACCACCACTGGTTGCAATGCACACGTACCGATTCTCCTATGTGATTTCTTCAGCTTCTGTTAATTGAATAGCAGAAACAACTTAAACTTAATTACTAATCATGAAACCGAAAATGTATGTATTACGTGTATGTATGTGTGGCGAGTATAAACTTACTTGCAAAGTCATTGCTGGCCTTGCAGCATCCATAAAAGTATTTGGACCACGATCTCCAAATATTACCATTATCAGTTATTGCATCGCCCGCATAATCCTTAATAACATTAATAAAAAAAAGAAATAATCAAACCTCATTTCACGACATTTGAATTTTATATAATTAGCGGTAAATAGAAGTCCTTACCCAAACGTGAAATTTACCACCACCAGCACCAACACATAAAGCAATTACAAATGAGTCCTAGCTTTTGTTGATGGAAAAGTACTAGGGCATGCTTCTGACTATTTTATACTCCTCAAAACTCTTTTAAGATAAATAAGTACTAGGGTCTCATTCATAACTTACACTTGTTAGTAAGAATTCCTACATTGGTATTCTAATTAGACTGGATGACAGAAATGTACACACCATTCTGATAAAGGATGTTTACCATTCCATTTCTTTGTCAGTGCTCCTTGAATTGACTATTCGGAATAACGTTGACATGCTTCATTTCTTACCTGCAATCACAGGCATAGACAGATGTGTATGTGATTAAATATCACTAACAAAAATCCCTCGGATTTACAAATTTTAATAACAATATATGCATCAATAACCCCTGACTTTCTTTTTTTTCTAAATATATACATTCTCTAAATATAATATAGCCTTAGTTTGTTTCAACAAAAATATAAAAAGATAAAAAAATCAGGCATTTCCCTCAATTTTAAGTTCGTATAAAAACTAAGTTATATCCAACAAAGAAGAAATATTTATTACACTGGATGGAAATCTAAGCTCCTTGCAGAATAATGATTAGAACATTAGCACTATTAGGCTTCCCCGTAGATGCCAGCACTACTATAAAGATAAATGAAATGATGTCATGGAATAATAAAAGAGAGAAAATGCTATCAAGGCGAAATATGAAAATGTAAAACTTAGGTATGACACTGTAGTAAACTTAAATAAACATGAAAATGTACAAGCCTCTGTCAAAGCGACAAATATATGTCAATTGGTATATATAGACTATAGCATGTATTACTATGATTTTCAGAATTATAAAAACATACCTTTACCAATATTGGCTGTCCATGCTTTAAACTACTACTACTATGTACTTACATCGTGTTTAGAGCTTTTGAGAGTATCTTGTTCTCTGATAGAGACTACAAGGCTACCAAAATCGCACCAGCTTTCAACTTTCCAGTATTTAATCTACAAATATAAACTAGACTATACTTTGAAATTAAAAAAAAATGATCTTTGAGATTTCTTAGTGGGGTTCCCAAACTGGAAAGAATTATGGTAAACACATATTATACTTATATAAATGATGAGTAAAACTTGCTATTTTTGTGATCTTCTCTGGAAAATCAGAGAAGATCATCTTCACTTAAATTATAGGTAAATTTTAGAGGGTGTTTTCTTATCAGAAGGTCCTCCCCTCTTCAAGTATTACTCAACCACACCTTTGCCACCCTCTTGGGGCGTCAAATTTCCAAAATCTTAAAATACAAGACTTCTGATCATTTCTTTGCAGAAACTATTACCCTCTCTTGTGCTTTTTTTAAAACTCTAAAGAAGATAGAGAAATGACCTACACCAATAACATCTATAGATTATCAATCAAACTCAACATTAACCAAATAAATTTACTAAAATTTTGAAACTTATATTCTGATTTTTCCAAAGAAGATAAGAAAAACTAGGGTGACCAACCACATTGATCAAGGTCGGACCAAATTTAGATTATCTCTCAATTGCAAACTCTTACAGAGTAAATAAGTCATTATGGTAAATATAAATTATACTTATGTGTGAAACCTCTATTTTTCAATCATATCTTTTCACATCTAGAAAAATTGATGTGAATAACATGACTAATTCCAAGTATCATGGAATCCAGGAAGACACAGTGACTACAATCAGAAAAATGGTCAGGATTAGCTCTCTGTTCTGGGATAAGATCAATTCTATAAATATAAGGATGTGCATATTATCGCAACTGAGATAATATAGTTATGCCAGGTATATAAGTTGGGTTGCTCATATCAGCATCAAGCACCTTCATTTGGTCTAATGATGAAAAACTAAATTAAACACAAAAGATAAACCTCTAACTAAGTATGCCTGATTCAGTACTAAAACAGGGCAAACAAGTGAAGAATAACCCCTAATTAAAACCTCTAAAATCATCAAGTTAAAAAAAACCTAATCAAAAACCCTAAATTAGAAAACCCATAATTTGAATACTCACGAATTGATATGAATGTGATACGAAGGCAGGATACTCACAAATCGTATAAAATTAAGATGATGGTCAGGATTGGCTCTATGAAATTCATTTGATTAATTTGTTCGAATCAAAGGCAGAGCGATTAATAAAGACCCAGACACCATACCTCAGAGAAGATCCAGTAAAAACTTTCTGATGGAGGTTCAAAGTGCTTGCTCAATTTGCCCAGACTGGTTCTATAAATTGCCTCTCAGTGCGGTGAGGACGGACGCATTGTGTCGCATAAATAAATTACTCTTATGATAACTTACAATATGTTTACTTCAATAGCTCTTCTATAACCGTTAACTAGTATTTAAAAATAAATTAAAAATAAAATTAATTTACTTAGAATACACTATCATATATAATACTTGCCCAAACGCTATACAACTTAAAACTTACATAGCACTTGCTGAATAAACATTATATTAGTATTAATTTTTAATTTATGTATATTTTTAATTTTACTTGGTATGACCTTGCATAGCATTTTTTTGAAAAACGTTATGTAAGTTGCTTTCTTGCATAGCACATAAAAAAGAGCTATTTAAGTAGTGTATCCTAAGTTCAAATTTGTAGTAGTGAGTTGATCCTTCAGCATCTCCCTCTGAGTTGTTGCCATGTTGACTTGAAGATTCTCCGTCAGTAGCAGTGGTATCTCCATTGTTGCCAAAGTTTCCATCACCATTACCTTGAGTATCATCATGATTAACAGGTTCTTCACCAGCAACAACCTCAGGTTCTTGATCATGTTCTGATTCTGAATCTGACATGTCATCAAACTTCAGTTTCTCAGAAGAATCTTCAGTTTGGATACTAGGGAGTTTAGTGTCATCAAATGTAACATTGACACTTTCAGTTACTTTGTGTTGATCAATGATATACACTCTGTATGATCTTCTTCCATATCCAACAAAAATACCCTCATATGCCTTTGCCTCGAATTTACCACGACGATCATCTTCATCCTTGAGCACGAAGCATCTGGCACCAAATACATAAAAGTATTTGATAGAAGGTTTCTGTTCATTCAAGATCTCATAAGGAGTTTTCATGAAGTCTTTGTTGATTAAAGTTCGATTCTGAGTATAACATGCAGTATTGACAGCTTCAGCCCAAAAGTACATTGGAAGAACTGATTCACTTAACATCGTTCTTGCAGCATCAATCAACGTACGATTCTTCCTTTCTACCACTCCATTTTGCTGAGGGGTTCTAGGAGCTGAAAATTGTCTGGTAATCCCTTTGTCTGTACAGAATCCATTGAGAAGTGAGTTCTTGAATTTTGTTCCATTATCTGACCTTATTGCTCTAACAGGGACATTAGAATCTAACTCGATCAACTTGATATGATCAATCACAACTTGTGGTGTTTCATCCTTAGAGTGAAGGAATAAAACCCACGTATACTTGGAATAGTCATCAACTATCACAAGACAGTAACACTTCTTTGACATCGAAAGAACATTAACTGGTCCAAATAAATCCATGTGCAATAATAGCAGAACACCAGTTATGGAGGATGTGTTAGTGCCTCTCTGACTTGCTTTCTTTGACTTTCCTTTCTGGCAAGCCTCACATAGTCCTTCTGGGGAGAATTTCAGCTGAGGCAGACCTCTGACCAATTCTCTTTTGACAAGAGAATTCATTGTTTTAAAATTGAGATGAGAAAGTCTTTTGTACCATAGCCAACTCTCATCTGACGATGCCTTTGCATAAGAACAATTGACTTCAGGATTGCTTCCAGAGTTCATGTCAGCTACGAACAGATTTCTTTTCCGGATTCCCATCAAGGAGGGTTTTTCATTTTTCTTGTGCAGAATCTGACACTTTAGCTTGTCGAATAAAACATTGTAGCCGTTGTCACAGAAATGACTAATGATAAGCAGATTGTGTTCAAGTCCTTGCACAACATACACATTTTCAATGATAACATTTCCAGCTAGCAAACAGCCATATCCCTCCATTAAACCTTTGTTGTTATCTCCAAAGGTAACCACTGGGCCAGCTTTCTCAACCACATTTGATAGCAGGGCTCTATCTCCGGTCATATGTCTTGACGATCCGCTGTCAAGAATCCACACTACCGGTTGTACCTGTTTAATGCCCTGCAATACAAATGGATTAGACCTTCTTCGGGAACCCAAGCTTGGCTGGGTCCGGCATACTTGTAAAATTGGCCTTTATCAGGCAAAACAACATTCTTAATTTTAATGTTCTCAACTTTCTCAATGACTGGACATTTGACCTTGTGAACAACCTTGACAAATTTATGTTTAGGCTTAGGCACAAATGTCTCCTTTCTAGCTTTAGGAGGACTAGCAGTCTTAGACCTATCATGCTTCATATTATTCACATGCTGACGAGGAGTAGTCTTATCATTAGAAATATGTATACCATTAAAATAAGCATACATCAAATTAAAAGCACAAGACATACAATCAGGAACACCACATGCTTTATGAGAGGAATTAACAATAGGCAACTTATGCATGGTAGACATGGCATTTGTGTTATCCAACTCATGTGTGTCTGAGTTAGTCTTAGTTGCTTTCACAACTTTGACTGGAACCTTTGACACACTTGACTTGGAAACAGCTTTCTCATTAGCATGATCTTCAGCACGGATTTCTTCTTGAATAATAAATGAGGTCTCATCAAATGGTTCAGCAATTGATTCTTTATAGAGGGGTTCATCAACACCCTTAAGCACATGTGGTACTTCCCTGCCTTTAGCACAGACATGAGGAGGAGAGTTTATGCCTAATTTTCCAATAGCGACATTGTAATCATAACCTATTCCAGATGTTTGATTAACAGCTTGCTTATTGTAAAACTCTTTGGACTTCGAACAAGAATTAAAGTAAGCTTTAACCTTAGCCTCAAGACCGGTGATCTTGTCTTTAAGAATAGTTTCGAGTTGTCTATAACAGTCAACTCTATTCTCTAGAAAAGATACTTGTTCTTTTAATTTATCTTGATTAATGTGCACAAGTCTTAATTCATTGACCTCTTTCTCAAGGTCTTTGATTTGTTGATTTAACATTTCATTATCACGACGAGCACAATCTAAGGAACCTCCTAGATGATAAAACTAATTCAGCATCAGTAAATTTTACCTCTTTTCTTGACGATGAGGTGTTTGCATCACTAGCCATGAGAGCAAGATTCCCAACTTCTTCATCTTCACTGTCAGTATCATCCCAGCTTCTTCCCTTTGCCAGGTAAGCCCTTTCAGATTTACTCTTCTGATTAGAATCGTAAGAGTTCTTCCTAACTTGTTTTGGCTTCTTACATTCTGTGGCAAAGTGTCCCAACTCACTGCAGTTGAAGCATCGAATGGTGCTTCGATCAACCATCCCTGTTTTGTACCCACCACTGTTGGTGTTAGAGGATGAATCCACCTTTCTGGAATCTGTTGTAGTTGGACTTGTACTTGAACTTGGGATTCCTTTTGAATCTGACATTTGAGAATCTCTTGACAATCAGGGCCATTGACTCATCCTCCAATTGCTCCAGTTCTTCCAAGGAATAAAAATCATCTCCTGATTGATTTGTAGTAGGAGGATCAAATTCTGCTACTATCACATTTTCTTCAACCTTGGAAGACTGTACCATTCTTTCTGACTATTGAGATTGTTGTTGATATTGTGGTTGTTGTTGTTGTTCATCAGCTACTAGAGCAGTAGACGTGCTGACCACTCTTCATTTCCCGTAAACTTCCTTCTGCTGAATCTGCTCGAACTCATAAGTCTTTAACACACCATAGAGCCTTTCCAAAGAAATCTCACTCAGATCTCTTGCTTCTCTTATGGTAGTGATTCTATGTTCGAGATGAGTTGGCAGTGTTAAAAGGAACTTTTTGTTGACCCCCCTGATGGAATAGTATTTACCATTAATGTTCAGGTTGTTGATCAATGCATTGTACCTCTCAAACACTTCAGTGATTCCTTCTCCTGGATTGGATTTAAAGTATTCATACTCAGAGGTTAGGATTTCTAACTTATTCTCCCTAACTTCCTCTGTGCCTTCATTAATAACCTCAATAGTTTCCCAGATGTGTTTGGAATCTTTACAGTTCATCACATGTCTATTCATCAAGGGATCAAGGGAATCTACTAAAATTAATTGAAGGCTAGCATCCAGGGAGGCTTCTTCTTTTTCAGCAGGAGAAAAATCCTCAGGATCTTTCACATAAGTTCTTGCTTTGGTAATCACCACATCATTTTCTATTACCTCTGGTTCAATAACCATCGGAATTTTTGGACCTTTCTTTAACACTTCCAGATATTTGGAATTTGCAACTTGTAAAAACAATAGCATCTTCTTCTTCCATATAACATAATTTTCTTCATCGAATAGTGGAATTTTAACGGTTCCAACTTTTTGTGTAGTCATTATGAATTTTTGAGTAAATAAAAATTCAAGGAGTGAAAGAATCACAAAAGTCTAGGATCTTGATTTGTTAGTTAATCAGAAGGCTCTGATACCAATTGTTAGGTCTCAATATGTTTGTAGAAGGGGGGTTGAATACAAACAATACCGTTTAATCGAATAAAATGTGGAATAAAAAAGTAAAACAAAATTCAAGTTAAATAAAACTATTATTAAACTTGAAAGGTGTTACAACAAACGGTATCGTTTACAAGGGATTAATCTCAAATCAATTATTACAAATCTAGAATAAATTCGACATGAACTTTTTCTATTTTTGAAATAAAAAGATCAAATGCTAAAAGCGATTTGAGATTAAGTTCTAGGGATTTCGATCCGCTAGATAGTTACACAAGAACAAGAAAAGGATTTCTAGTGGATTAGATTTAACAATATATACTAGAAATAAATGATCTGTGTAATTTGCAATAAGTTCTCTGCAGGTTTCTTTTGTTCTGTGTTATGCTGAATTTGATATTCAATTCTCTGCTTCTCTTGAAAAACAGCTGTTTTGTTTTAATAATGAATCCTGTGATTTTTAACTAGCAAGACAATGCATTTAGCTCAGCATGACAATCCTTTGAACTGGTAAGACTTTCGGTAGGACTATCAATTGAACTGATAGGACTTTCGACAAGACAATCTAAATGCACTAGCATGACTTTCGGTATGACTATTGATTGTCATACCGATTGTCTTGCTAATACAAAAGATAGTCTTGCTGGATTAAAACAAATTTTAATCAAATAATAATTCTGAATTAATTAATCAATTAATTTAATTAATCAATAAATTAATCTTTGCAGATTTAATTTATTCTCTTAATTAATTTATATGACTTAATTAATTAATAGAGAATTAATACTAATCTTGAGCAGCAACCATTCTTCTGAAAATCTTCTGAAAATCACTGTCAATTATGAATCAATTCCACCACTTCAATGTTGACACTCGATGTACTGTCTGGTTCATGAGTGACTAACTTCCGTGACGTTTCTTCATGCCTTGACCTTGATACTCTTGATATTCTTCAGACTAAATCCTTGTAATTTAATTGATATCCTGACGAGATCTCTGTCACTTGATTAAATCCACAATCTTGATTTATATCACTGAGGCTTGATCAATTTCTTGAGCTTCTTCCAGTGAATTAAGTCATCAAGTTTGTAGAAGAACAATGTTACTTAATCCTTTGACATATGTAACTCTGAGAGATCTCTCGGACGATAGGACCACTATTTACTTGTTACATCCTTATTTGAGTTGAGTTAAATCCTCGAATAAATAAATAAATAGGCTATGACATATGCCTTTCAATCTCGCCCTATTTGTTTGTTAGACAATAACAACAAATACCTAGAGGATAACTCAACTAACAAATAAGAAAAAGATATAAACAGTAATGCAAAGTAAATAGCAGAAAAGTTATGGATTATATTTAACATTTTCCAGATTCCAAAAGAAATTTACAAGTGAATACAAGATAGATGTTCCTCTAGTCTAAACATATAACTACATTAGTCTATCTTGATTCATAAAGCTCTAATTATATTACATTGAGTTTTGAGCTAATTGAATTCATTTGTCTTCCCTTCCGAATTCACCTTCTTCCAACTCTTCGCCTTCTTCCAAATCTTGAAGCAACACCTTGTCAAAGACACGATCCTTTTCTGAAGTGAAGTTGTCTGGCCTGACTGGTTGAACTCCAACTGTCTTTAGCTTATTCTTGAGTTGATTGTACCTTTTAATATTCTTTTCACAATAAGCTTGAATCAGATCAGCTGCTTGAGTTTTCAACATGGATGAATATCCAGCAGTTCTTAAGTGATATTCCATCCAGACAAGATGCTTAGCTGAGTAGTCTTTAAGAGATTGTGAATCGAGCTGGCAGATTTGAAGACAGTCAGACTTAAAGAATCTTACCTGATGAGGATTGTTGACCACTTGAGGACTAGCCCTGCTGGCAAACTCTTTGAGCCTTTCTCGAAGAACTTCATTCAATTCTGAGCTTCTTTTGACTTTGTTGAGAAGAACCCAAATCTCTGACAAAGAACGATTCTCAAACAGATGAAGTGACACCTTGAAAGATCCTTCGCTTTGACAATATACAAATATGCTCATCTCATTTAGGGATCTGTCAAAGGCAGCTGTGATCCTTGAGACTTCAGTCTTTATAGCATTCATGTATATGTCATTGTTTGGATTAGAGATCTTCAGCTTGTCCGGAAGGTGTAGAAACTGCCTATCATTGTTTGTGCTCAACTGAGGCATATCAAGTACTCTCCTAGCTTCATCCCATTTTTCACCAATCTTCAGTCTGACATCTCTTCTACTTTCTTGAGCCTTAATGTCATGAAGACGTTGCTTTTGAAGAGTTTCTGTTCTTTGGATGTCTTTCCTCATGTCAATGATCTGGGATACTTTTTTGAGTTCAGCTTCTTTTCTTTTCAACTCTGACTGTTGCTGCTGAAACTCTTTCTCAAACAGAGGATCCACTGGAGCTTCCTCTTCCCATTCTCCAAAATCACTTTCCTCCTCAGCTTCAAAGAAACCATCTTTATCTTCCAAGACTGGTTCAGTGGGAACGTCACAAATATCAAAGTCATCTTGTTCTCCACTATAGTAGATATCATCAGGCTTCCCTGTGCGTCCAGCAGACGAATCTTTTTCTTTTTCCTTTTCACTTCTCCCTTTCTTCTCCCCCTTAGTTGAGGAATCCTCTACAGACTTTCCCTTAGATCCTCCATGACCTCCATCACCTCCAGAGCCTGAGCCTCCACCAGACGACCCTTCAAAGAAAGTCCTTTGTTCTTCATTAGGGCAATGAGAATTTTTGATCATGTAGTACAGGTGCTTCATCCCTTCATTCAGATGCTCCATGCCCGTCTTTATCTTCAGAAATCTGGAAGAATCTAGTGAATGATTCATTTCAACCAAGTCTTCAAGAGAAGTCATTCTTGTATGTAGAGAGCCAAAGTTTGAAATGTCGTCAGCTGATAACGTTGGAGATGCCTGGATTGAGTTAAGCTTTGGTACAACAGATGTCTTCAAATCTGATATTTCAGTCCTAATGAGAGCCAGCTGATTATTGACAGAGGTGGAAGAAGAAGATCGTTCAACCACTTGTGCTTTGAATGATTTAGCTTCAGCCTGACTTTTTACAAGTTGTTCCTTGAGATCAGCAATTTGAGCTAACAGATTTTTAGTGTTTGTGTCTGTGTGTGCGCTCACCTGATTATCTCTCCTGTTTAATTCACTCAACTCACGTGCTTGTGTATCTCTCAATATAATTGCTCGTGAGGAGTCTTCCTGATGCTGAACTTCTGTACCTGCATTTAAAATCACCCTAGCCTCTTCAAGAGAGGTCAGTGGTGGTGCAATGGGAATTCGCGAGTCCCGATCCTCAGTCAAACCTATCTTTTTATGTGAAATAGATGTCTGAATTGCTTCAGGGATAGATTGACTGAGTTGCCCTCCACTTTCTCCAGATAAATCTGTGAGTGGAGAATCCCGTGAGGGAGGGAGCCAGAGGTGTTGGATCTGGGAGGGGAGAAAATGACTCTATTAAAGGTGGCTGAGAGTCAGATTTTCCCTCAGAAGCATGTGACTGCTCTTCTGCCATAACTATGGTATGCACTGTAACCGACTCAATGTGCACTCCTCGCTCCATGTCCTGAGTATCATCTACTGGTCTGTATGCTTCCATTGTGAGTAATGGAATTGTGCTTGACTCAGTACAGGATGCCATGGTCCTATGGCGAATTTCAATAGATTCATCCTGTTGAGAGAATATTTCTAGTAACTGTTTAGTGGCCATTTCAAAGTCCATGTCCTGTTGGGAGGACAAGGATGGGCTTTCAGATGCCACAGTAAATGTTCTTCTTTTCTTGCGTGGAGGCAGAGCTGAGGGTTCATTCACATCCACTAACATACTACTTCCTACTAACCTTCTAGGCAACATTTTAGACAGTGGGGGAGAGGTTGAGATAGGTTGTGACTCTGTGTTTGGCTCTATGACCTGGGATTGAAGCTGTGGTTCTACAACTTCATGGTCAGTCCTATCAACCACTGGGGGTCTTTCAACAGAAGTAGGAATAGGTTGAGTTTGAGGAATTATTACCTGTAGAGGAAGAGCATCTGATGTTTGAGCCTGGGTGGTTTGAACCACTGGAGGTTGAGCTTGCTGTTCATGACCGGGAAGATTGAAGATAGGTAAAGGAATGTAAGTGGCCATGAAAGCAGATACAAGTACTGGAACTTGCATGAATTTGAAAGTTGTGTCTTGGCGGGTGTAAATCTTTTTGCTTACTGGAGGGGGTTCGGTTACTGAGGAGTTAGCAAAAAGGGCTTTATGCTCAGGTGAGAGAATATATTCTGATATAAGCATGAGAAAACGAGCATAGTAGCACGAGACCCTACGATTTATAGAATGATCACGTAAAGCAGTAGTGAGACGTCTCAAAAGAATGGGTAAAAGTAGTTTACCAAAATTGATCTTTTGATTGAAAACAACCGCAAGACCAATATACTGCAGAGTGGAAGTGATGTTGTGAAAGTTGGATTTAGTGCAGTTGACAAACACTTTAGAAAGTGTATCGAAGAAAATGTCTCATTCAGAAACCAAATTGGATTTAGACAACTTGGTTAAATTAATCACCCCCTGTTAGTGAATAGCATGGAAAAAGTTTGAAATATCATTTTCAGAGGGCAAATTACAGAAATTGTCCATAGGAAAATTTAACGCTCGATTGATGACTGTTTCATCAACTACATACTGTGTGTTTGCCACGGTGAATGAAAAAGATTTAAAATCATCGGCCACGGTAGAGGTTGTGCAAATCAGTCTGAGTAGATCAACATTTAAAATCACATTTGATTTAATAGCAGAGCTAACAATCGAATGGTCATTTAAAAATCTAATCCAAGGCCTAAATTTTTCTACATCATATTTATCTGGATTAAAATAACCAACAAGATTATGCGAAACAATTTGGAAATTGAGAGCCATTTAAAAATAATAATAAGACACACACTTTCAGAATTTTAAGAGTAATATTAAGAAAATTTGAATTAATTAAATTAATTTAATAATTCGAATTAAATCAATTATATTCGAAAAATTTAGAAAGAAATGTATCTCGTTAAAGTTCTTAACTCACAAAAGCAGATATGCAAAATCACAAGACACAAAACCTAATTGAAATACACAAAACAAATTGATTTTAGGGAAAAATCGAATTAAAATATAAAAACAATAAAATGGGCAGCACTTCTGTATGTATATACGTGTATGTATATAACATGAGTGATGTTTTGTGAAGCTGAGTAAAAACTCGAGCAAGGAAGACAATGAGAACAATGGCGGTTTTGATCTGTTCGAAATGAGAGAGAGAGAGAGAGAGAGAGAGAGAGAGAGAGTAAAATAAGAGAGAAAAAGAAGACTGTTGGAATTTTGAACAAAAACTGAACTGAATGATTTAATCAAGACAAAGAGACGTTAAATAGACAACTGGTATGACAATTCGGGATAGTCTTACCGATTGTCATACCGATAGTCATACCAATATAACTGGTATGACAATCTGATAGTCATACCGATTGTCATACCAGTACAAAATAAAACAAAAAATATCTGATATTAATTTTATTACTAGCATGACAATCAATAGTCATACCGATTGTCTTGCCAGTTATAAAATTAAACTGAATTATTAAAATAAAAAACTGTTAAACTGGAATGACTTTCAGCAAGATAATTGTAATAGTCTTGCCGATTATCATTTCAGTTAAAAACACATAAAAACACAGAATATATAAAATATTACAATTACAGAAAACTGAAATGAATATGGCAGAAAATATTTACATAAATAAAATATTTCAGAGATAACTATATTTTCAGTCCAAAAATAGATTTCTCTTGAATTTTAGCAAATAAAATTCATAGAAAAATATTTTTAGAGAAAATAAAATATTCTGAGACATTAAAATTAACAAGTTGAGTAAATAAATAAGATAAGATAATAAAAATTACATAGAAATAAGCAAGAAATTCTGGAAAATGATAAAATAAATTTGCAAATGATTTTTTCATTTATGAAAAATTCATTTGTAAATTCACTCAAGAACAGATTTCAGATACTCACAAGTTTAATCACTAAAGTTATTCAACATACCCAATTTACCAACTAATTTGGTAAATGTGGATTCATCAAGAGGTTTAGTGAAAATATCTGCTATTTGTTCTTCTGTTGGAACAAAAAATAGTTCAACAGTACCATTCATGACGTGCTCTCTAATAAAATGATACCTGATGTCAATGTGCTTGGTCCTTGTATGCTGCACAGGGTTGTTGGTGATGGCTATTGCACATGTATTGTCACATAGAATAGGTATTTTGTTCAATACAGAGCCATAGTCCCGTAGCTGATTCCTAATCCACAAGATCTGAGCACAGCAGCTTCCAGCAATAATATATTCAGCCTCGGCCGTTGAATTTCAAACTGTTTGTTATTTCTTGTTGTACCATGAGACTAGTCTGCTACCTAGGAATTGACAACTCCCTGAGGTGCTTTTCCTATCAACAACACTTCCTGCGTAATCTGAATCTGTATATCCAACAAGGTTAAAACCAAATTCTTTAGGGTACCAAATACCTAGATTTGGTGTTCCCTTAAGATATCTTAAGATTCGTTTAACAGCAACGAGATGAATATATCTAAGATCCGCTTGGAACCTTGTACATAAGCATGTAGCATACATAATATCTGGTCTACTTGCAGTAAGATAGAGTAACGAGCCAATCATACCTCTGTAGCTTGTGACATCTACCTTAATGGAGTTTTCACATGGTCCAAGCTTGACAGTTGTAGTTGACGGAGTCCTTGCTGATACAGAATCCTCTAGATTATATTTTTTGAGGAGTTCTTTGAGATACTTGGATTGACAAATAAAAGTTCCATCTAACCTTTGATTTACTTGTAATCCAAGAAAGAACTTCAGCTCTCCCATCATGCTCATTTCAAATTTAATGTGCATTAACTTAGCAAATCTCTTACAGAGATTATCATTAGTAGACCCAAATATTATATCATCCACATAGACTTGGACTAATATAGTATTATTCTTATGCTTTTTAGAAAAGAGAGTTTTATCTATGACACCTCTAATAAAGCTATTTTCAATAAGAAATTCAGAGAGAGTGTCATACCATTTTCTCGGAGACTATTTGAGTCCATAGATAACCTTGAAAAGAAAGTAGACAAAATCCAAATGATCTGGATCTTCAAAAGCAGGAGGTTGCTCTACATATACCTCTTCATCCAGCTTTCCATTCAGAAAGGCACTCTTGACATCCATTTGATAAACTTTAAAGTTAGAGAATGCTGCAAATGCCAGAAATATCCTGATGGCCTCTAGTCTAGCCACTGGAGCATAGGTTTCATCATAATCAATGCATTTAGCTTGAGAATACCCTTTAGCTACCAGTCTTACTTTATTTCTTGTAACCACGCCATCTTCATCTAGTTTATTCCTGAATACCCACCGAGTACCAACAGCTTTTTTGTGTGTAGGTCTAGGTACCAGTTTCCAGACTTGTTGATGTTCAAACTGATTAAGTTCATCTTGTATAGCAATCACCCAATCTGGATCAGTCAGTGCTTCCTCAATCTTCTTAGGTTCCATCTCAGAAAGAAATCTTGAGAACAGACACTCATTTTGAGTAGCACGTCTAGTTTTGACTCCAATATCTGGATCACCAATAATCAACTCAAAAGGATGAGCTTTATTCCAAACAGTCTGTCTTGGAAGATTTGATCTTGATGATTCGCCTTGAAATTCATTGGGATGTTGTGTCCTACTAGTTGATCCTTCAGCATCTCCCCCTGAGTTGTTGCCATGTTGACTTGAAGATTCTCCGTCAGTAGCAGTGGTATCTCCATTGTTGCCAAAGTTTCCATCACCATTACCTTGAGTATCATCATGATTAACAGGTTCTTCGCCAGCAACAACCTCAGGTTCTTGATCATGTTCTGATTCTGAATCTGACATGTCATCAAACTTCAGTTTCTCGGAAGGATCTTCAGTTTGGATACTAGGGAGTTTAGTGTCATCAAATGTAACATTGACACTTTCAGTTACTTTGTGTTGATCAATGATATACACTCTGTATGATCTTCTTTCATATCCAACAAAAATACCCTCATATGCATTTGCCTCGAATTTACCACGACGATCATCTCCATCCTTGAGCACGAAGCATATGGCACCAAATACATGAAAGTATTTGATAGAAGGTTTCTGTTCATTCAAGATCTCATAAGGAGTTTTCATGAAGTCTTTGTTGATTAGAGTTTGATTCTGAGTATAACATGCAGTATTGACAGCTTCAGCCCAAAAGTACATTGGAAGACCTGATTCACATAACATCGTTCTTTCAGCTTCAATCAATGTACGATTCTTCCTTTCTACCACTCCATTTTGCTGAGGGGTTCTAGGAGCTGAAAATTGTCTGGTAATCCCTTTGTCTGTACAGAATCTATTGAAAAGTGAGTTCTTGAATTCTGTTCCATTATCTGACCTTATTGCTCTAACAGGGACATTAGAATCTAACTCGATCAACTTGATATGATCAATCACAACTTGTGGTGTTTCACCCTTAGAGTGAAGGAATAAAACCCACGTATACTTGGAATAGTCATCAACTATCACAAGACAGTAAAACTTCTTTGATATCGAAAGAACATTAATTGGTCCAAATAAATCCATGTGCAATAATTGCAGAACACCAATTATGGAGGATGTGTCAGTGCCTCTGTGACTTGCTTTCTTTGACTTTCCTTTCTGGCAAGCCTCACATAGTCCTTCTGGGGAGAATTCCAGCTGAGGCAGACCTCTGACCAATTCTCTTTTAAAAAGAGAATTCATTGTTTTAAAATTGAGATGAGAAAGTCTCTTGTGTCATAGCCAACTCTCATCTGACGATGCCTTTGCATAGAAACAATTGACTTCAGGATTGCTTCCAGAGTTCATGTCAGCTACGAACAGATTTCCTTTCCGGATTCCCATCAAGGAGGGTTTTTCATTTTTCTTGTGCAGGATCTGACACTTCAGCTTGTCGAATAAAACATTGTAGCCGTTGTCACGGAATTGACTAATGCTAAGCAGATTGTGTTCAAGTCCTTGCACAACATACACATTTTCAATGATAACATTTCCAGCTAGCAAACAGCCATATCCCTCCGTTAAACCTTTGTTGTTATCTCCAAAGGTAACCACTGGGCCAGCTTTCTCAACCATATTTGATAGAAGGGCTCTATCTCCGGTCATATGTCTTGACGATCCGCTGTCAAGAATCCACACTACCGGTTGTACCTGTTTAATGCCCTGCAATACAAATGGATTAGACCTTCTTCGGAACCCAAGCTTGGCTGGGTCCGGCATACTTGTAAAATTGGCCTTTATCAGGCAAAACAACATTCTTAATTTTAATGTTCTCAACTTTCTCAATGACTGGACATTTGACCTTGTGAACAGCCTTGACAAATTTCTGTTTAGGCTTAGGCACAAATGTCTCCTTTCTAGCTTTAGGAGGACTAGCAGTCTTAGACCTATCATGCTTCCTATTATTCACATGCTGACGAGGAGTAGTCTTATCATTAGAAACATGCTTACCATTAAAATAAGCATACATCAAATTAAAAGCACAAGACATACAATCAGGAACACCACATGCTTTATGAGAGGAATTAACAATAGGCAACTTATGCATGGTAGACATGGCATTTGTGTTATCCAACTCATGTGTGTCTGATTTAGTCTCAGTTGCTTTCACAACTTTGACTGGAACCTTTGACACACTTGACTTGGAAACAGTTTTCTCATTAGCATGATCTTCAGCACTGATTTCTTCTTGAATAATAAATGAGGTCTCATCAAATGGTTCAGCAATTGATTCTTTATAGAGGGGTTGATCAACACCTTTAAGCACATGTGGTACTTCCCTGCCTTTAGCACAGACATGAGGAGGAGAGTTTATGCCTAATTTTCCAATAGCAACATTGTAATCATAACCTATTCCAGATATTTGATTAACAGCTTGCTTATTGTAAAACTCTTTGGACTTCGAACAAGAATTAAAGTAAGCTTTAACCTTAGCCTCAAGACCGGTGATCTTGTCTTTGAGAATAATTTTGAGTTGTCTATAACAGTCAACTCTATTCTCTAGAAAAGATACTTGTTCTTTTAATTTATCTTGATTAATGTGCACAAGTCTTAATTCATTGACCTCTTTCTCAAGGTCTTTGATTTGTTGATTTAACATTTCATTATCACGACGAGCACAATCTAAGGAACCTCCTAGATGATAAACTAATTCAGCATCAGTAAATTTTACCTCTTTTCTTGACGATGAGGTGTTTGCATCACTAGCCATGAGAGCAAGATTCCCAACTTCTTCATCTTCACTGTCAGTATCATCCCAGCTTCTTCCCTTTGCCAGGTAAGCCCTTTCAGATTTACTCTTCTGATTAGAATCGTAAGAGTTCTTCCTAACTTGTTTTGGCTTCCTGCATTCTGTGGCAAAGTGTCCCAACTCACTGCAGTTGAAGCATCAAATGGTGCCTCGATCAACCATCCCTGTTTTGTACCCACCACTGCTGGTGTTAGAGGATGAAGATCCACCTTCCTGGAATCTGTTGTAGTTGGACTTGTACTTGAACTTGGGATTCCTTTTGAATCTGACATTTGAGAATCTCTTGACAATCAGGGCCATTGACTCATCCTCCAATTGCTCCAGTTCTTCCAAGGAATAAAAATCATCTCCTGATTGATTTGTAGTAGGAGGATAAAATTCTGCTACTATCACATTTTCTTCAACCTTGGAAGACTGTACCATTCTTTCTGACTGTTGAGATTCTTGTTGATATTGTGGTTGTTGTTGTTGTTCATCAGCTACTAGAGCAGTAGACGTGCTGACCACTCTTTCTTTCCCGTAAACTTCCTTCTGCTGAATCTGCTCGAACTCATAAGTCTTTAACACACCATAGAGCCTTTCCAAAGAAATCTCACTCAGATCTCTTGCTTCTCTTATGGCAGTGATTCTATGTTCGAGATGAGTTGGCAGTGTTAAAAGGAACTTTTTGTTGACCTCCCTGATGGAATAGTATTTACCATTAATGTTCAGGTTGTTGATCAATGCATTGTACCTCTCAAACACTTCAGTGATTCCTTCTCCTGGATTGGATTTAAAGTATTCATACTCAGAGGTTAGGATTTCTAACTTGTTCTCCCTAACTTCCTCTGTGCTTTCATTAATAACCTCAATAGTTTCCCAGATGTGTTTGGAATCTTTACAGTTCATCACATGTCTATTCATCAAGGGATCAAGGGAATCTACTAAAATTAATTGAAGGCTAGCATCCAGGGAGGCTTCTTCTTTTTCAGCAGGAGAAAAATCCTCAGGATCTTTCACATAAGTTCTTGCTTTGGTAATCACCACATCATTTTCTATTACCTCTGGTTCAATAATCATCGGAATTTTTGGACCCTTCTTTAACACTTCCAGATATTTGGAATTTGCAACTTGTAAAAATAATAGCATCTTCTTCTTCCACATAACATAATTTTCTTTATCGAATAGTGGAATTTTAACGGTTCCAACTTTTTGTGTAGTCATTATGAATTTTTGAGTAAATAAAAATTCAAGGAGTGAAAGAATCACAAAAGTCTAGGATCTTGATTTGTTCGTTAATCAGAAGGCTCTGATACCAATTGTTAGGTCTCAATATGTTTGTAGAAGGGGGGTTGAATACAAACAATACCGTTTAATTGAATAAAATCCGGAATAAAAAAGTGAAACAAAATTCAAGTTAAGTAGAACTATTATTAAACTTGAAAGGTGTTACAACAAACGGTATCGTTTACAAGGGATTAATCTCAAATCAATTATTACAAATCTAGAATAAATTCGACATGAACTTTTTCTATTTTTGAAATAAAAAGATCAAATGCTAAAAGCGATTTGAGATTAAATTCTAGGGATTTCGATCCGCTAGATAGTTACACAAGAACAAGAAAAGGATTTCTAGTGGATTAGATTTAACAATAAATACTAGAAATAAATGATCTGTGTAATTTGCAATAAGTTCTCTGCAGGTTTCTTTTGTTCTGTGTTATGCTGAATATGATATTCAATTCTCTGCTTCTCTTGAAAAACAACTGCTTTGTTTTAATAATGAATCCTGTGATTTTTAACTAGCAAGACAATCCATTTAGCTCAGCATGACAATCCTTTGAACTGGTAAGACTTTCGGTAGGACTATCAATTGAACTGATAGGACTTTCGGCAAGACAATCTAAATGCACTAGCATGACTTTCGGTATGACTATTGATTGTCATACCGATTGTCTTGCTAATACAAAAGATAGTCTTGCTGGATTAAAACAAATTTTAATCAAATAATAATTCTGAATTAATTAATCAATTAATTTAATTAATCAATAAATTAATCTTTGCAGATTTAATTTATTCTCTTAATTAATTTATATGACTTAATTAATTAATAGAGAATTAATACTAATCTTGAGCAGCAACCATTCTTCTGAAAATCACTGTCAATTATGAATCAATTCCACCACTTCAATGTTGACACCCGATGTACTGTCTGGTTCATGAGTGACTAACTTCCGTGACGTTTCTTCATGCCTTGACCTTGATACTCTTGATTTTCTTCAGACTAAATCCTTGTAATTTAATTGATACCCTGACGAGATCTCTGTCACTTGATTAAATCCACAATCTTGATTTATATCACTGAGGCTTGATCAATTTCTTGAGCTTCTTCCAGTGAATTAAGTCATCAAGTCTGTAGAAGAACAATGTTACTTAATCCTTTGACATATGTAACTCTGAGAGATCTCTCAGACGATAGGACCACTATTTACTTGTTACATCCTTATTTGAGTTGAGTTAAATCCTCGAATAAACAAATAGGCTATGACATATGTCTTTCAATCTCCCCCTATTTGTTTGTTAGACAATAACAACAAATACCTAGAGGATAACTCAACTAACAAATAAGAAAAAGATATAAAGAAATGGTGTATTTTCTGAGTTAAAAGGATGAGGGAGCCGGCTCATCTTGAAGCTATAGGACGCGCCCTCGGATAAAATATTGAAATATACAAGTATTTAGCAAGAAAGTGAAACAACATGCAAAGCATGCCAGGACGGAATTACAAGGAAGTTGATGAATATAAAATAATAAAATGGATTGCAGTTGCTCCTATTTTAATACACAACATGAAGAAAGTGAATACATGGAAAAATACATAAAACTGCTACGAAGCAAGGAAACATTGAGGAAGGGAATCTTTTACATAAGTTGATATGTCACTACTATGCATGTAAGAAGGAGAAGTCTAATTTGTACCGCAAGGGAGGAAGCTACATCATATAAATAAAAAATAAAGATCAAGGAACAGTGAAGGCGCGCCGTAAATTGGTGCATGCACGTGAAGGAAGAAAGGATATAAGATAGCACATGACGGTGACACAGGAAGAAGAGTTCATATTTTGTATGGCTTAAATGCTTAAATAAAGCAATAGGGATATGCGGAGAAGAAAATGAGCAAATATAAGTACAACTACATTACGTATGCATGGTAAATTATTTAAAAAAAGCAGATATATTAAACAAGGTGTGCCCACAAATTTCAAGAACAGATGGCATTGATTGATTTATGTTTCATATCTCAAGACGGGCTATTAAAATTAAACAAAAGACATATTATTGGTAGCACAAGGTGGTGCTAGACCTACAAGAGAGTTGATGATTTCAGTGCATGTGCAAGTGTTGCAATGGACGCGCCTTGTAATATGTACGTTGCCAAAGTACAAAAGTAAGGGGTCATAGAAGTCATAAAATGTGGGAACTACAATGGAAAATAAGTAGCGTGAATGATAAAATTATAGAAAGAAAGAATAATAGAAGTCGGTGACTTGATCGGATACCATACATGGCGCGTCATGGAAAATTGGATGGAAGATAAGCATGGCACCACGAGTAAATATGTAAATAATAATCACATGATTATAGGGCGCGCCCTCAAATAAGTTTTTCAGACAAAATTGATGTCAACATAATGATTTTCTGCTGCAAGGGTGAAGAAATAGATCTTGGCGAGACCCATATGGCATAAAACAGTATTTTCACTTCACTTTGCTACAGCCTGCTCAAAGAGATTTAATAATTAAATCTCCATGAACGTGAAGAATGTCGAGAAGACAACAAATTACACATCAATGTGATTAAAAAACATGGATTACATAAATGAAAGGGTTGGCCTGGAAATATCTAAGTCCTGTGACTATGAAGTTCATCTCAAAAAAGATGGTGAATAACTGGTTTTTCATAATATAATATATATATATATATAGAAGATGGGTAATGTTCGATGGTGAGTATTGTGAGATCATGGCGCGCTCTCGATTTATAAGCAAGGCATGTCCTCGGCCAAAATATTTTAGGTAGAGAACGTGGAAAGGATAACAAAGGTCATTGAAGAGGTCGTGGGGCTTTCATAAGGCTCGACTACTTGTGATGGAAGTTAGGGGTTTGTCCTGTCTAAAAATAATAACAGAAGTACGCACGTGGTTAATTCACAAAATCGACGACCAATAATAAATAAAGATTCAAGATGTAAGAAGATATATTCGTGTTGAGAGGAAAAAGCAAAGCCAATGTGATTGAAGTGGGAATCAAAATAAATATAATCAGCAAGGAACAAAGGATTAACCGAGGTACGTCATCCGAGTACACCCTGAGGGGTAGGGCACCTGCTAATGTTTCTCTGACGTCATGTAGTGCCACGTGAGGAAAAATATATCTGTTCTTTCTTAAAATCAAGAAAATGCCCAACCTCAGGAATACGTTCAACTTCAATAAAATTCCTCCAAAATAAATGTCTTGTTAGGAGATAATTCTTCACAAGATGGTTTCTTGCATCACTTATGTTTGGCGGAGATTGCTCTAAATCCCCTCCCGAGCATTGCCCTTGAAGATATTTTATAAAGCTTTAATACATAAAGATTTTGAAGAAGACCTTGTCGAGGTAGATCCTCCTCTTACAGAGGACGCGCCCTCCGAGTATGAAAACCCTTGTTGAGGTAGATGCTCCTCTTACAGAGGACGCGCCCTGCAAAGATGAACAGCTTATCGAGATAAATACTTCTCTTGCAGAGGAATCTCCCTCCAAAGGGGCATACCTTATCGAGGTAGAGGCACCTCTTACAAAGGAATCTCCTTCCAAGGATGAAGACATTGTTAAGATGGAGACAACTCTTACAAATGAAACTCCCTCCAAGGATGGTTTCCCGTGTCCAGGTAGATACTCCTCTGTAAGAAAACTCCCTCCAAGGATGAGTTTCCCTTGTCGAGGATGCGCCCTCCAAGGATGAATTTCTCTTGTCGAGGTAGATGCTCCTCTTACAGAGGACGCACCCTCCAAAAAAAATACCTTGTCGAGGTAGATGCTCTTCTTGCAGAAAACGCGCCCTCCAAGGATGAATACGTTGTCGAGGTAGATGCTACTCTTACAGAGGACGCGCCCTCCAAGGATGGAGAATTTATTGAGGATGATGCTCCTCTTGTAGAAAACGCGCCCTCTAGAGATAAAAACCTTGTCGATGAAAATGCTCCTCAAAGAGAGGGTGTACCCTCCAAGTTTAAAGACTTTATCGAGTTAGATGCATTTCTTACAGAGGAATTTCCCTCAAAGGGGTGGGAAAGATGCCAAGACCGAGGAAACGCCTTCATAGATGAAGATGCGGAGGGCGCGCCCTCATGATTAAGGATAACATAAATTTTTGCTTGGGTTTAAAGATAATGGAGACGAATGTCTTCCATGATTGACTTATTAATCAGTTAAAATTCTTTGGCTGCGCCTTGAAAGCTACACCAACATAAGTGCACCTTATTAAGAGAACGACGCGTACAAATTTTTGAAGCCAAAAAAGTTAAAATTTCCAATCCCATTTCCAATGACATATGGAATTTGGGGGGTAGTTGTTATATCTAAAATTTTGGTACAAAAGATATCCGGGTCAAATTCGGGTCAACATGATTTAATAAGCGCAGACAGCCAAGGGCGCATAACCAAGGGCGGACAGCCAGGGGCGGACGACCAAGGACAAACGGCCAAGGAAGGATGTCCAAGGAAATAAGTTTTTTGCCGGAAAAGTTAGGGTAAGCTCAAATCTTGGAAAAATTAGGGCGCGCCCAAACCCTTGGACAGCTTGGCACGCGCCCAAACCCTTGGACAGATCAGGGCAAGCCCTTACCTTTGCACATATTAGGGCGAGCCCTAAAAGATTCCTCGGACAGATTCCTTGGACGAATTCCTCGGAAATGATTACTTTGACAGATTCATACCTTGACTTTACTTGGACAGAGTTAAGGCGAGCCTTAACGTTGAATAATTCAGGGCACGCCCTATAAAGTAGAATGACAAAAGAAGAGATCAAAGGCTGATGACATAGGGCGGCGCCAACGTACAGAAATGTTTGACATGCTACTTGGACGAACTTTTTGGAAGATTCAAGGAAGATGGAGATTATTATTACTAACCTATTTGAAGCAGGTACTCTATTGAAGAACTCCTTCCTGTAGCACATCTACAGGAAAGGCGGTGTCCGTGGTCAGAGACCTCCAGGGGTATGCCTGATGAATGAAGACCTCCTCCTGTAGTCAATAGGTGTCCTCATTGGGGATGCGGGGTAAAATTTGGTGTGTGCTTTGGGAGTTTTGTCTCTGACGTTAACGGGTGTCCTCGTTGGGAGACTTCGGAGTATCCTGCACTTTACACCCAAAAGCTTAGGATCACTTGTCCTGTAATCTGGTAGGGGCTCCTTATCGGGGGCAAGGATGCGTCCAACATTTGGGGTGAACAACGGTTATACCTGCGTCCGCGGACTAGAGAAACAGCTGGTAGCGGAGGGTTATCCTTGGCCATGGAGATGCCTTATCCGTGAAGTCTCGAAGCCGCGGACGAGCCTTGGGCCTTTGTGGTTGGGTCTCATCGGCGGACATTCCTAAAGCTAGTAGAAGACGGTTTCCAGTGGGTTTCCTATTGAGCCTCGGGACAAGAAATCTAAACTCGTTAGGTTTCTTGTTCCCCAATAACTACGTTGGCTTGATTCCCTATAAAATAGGGATACGTAGGCAAATTGCAAGGGGGTCGAAAGCGAGAGTCTTAAGGAGCCACCATCAACCCTAAGCAATCTCAGCCACCAATAATCACCACCACCAAACACTGTTCATGTTTCCCGATGAATATTGTTCATAAAATCTAACGAGAACTGTTCACGTTTTCCGGTGAAAAACCACCATCACGGATCTCGTTTCCCGCTACGGACCTCAAATTTTTTTGTTATCAAATTCCTCCGTAAACATCTTGCATAAATTTTTATCGATTATTGAATAGGTTTACAAAATTTATTTTTAAATTGGTTTTGCACAATGAAGTTGATTAATCACCGTCTAGAAATTAATTTCGTTTAATCATAGAGTTGTAAAGTCTGATTACTATTTACTAGTATCGACTAATGTACAAAAACTATACAGTAAAAAGAAGTCAAATGAAATAAAACTGACAGTATAAAACTGAAAGAGTACGAGTAGCAGAAGGCAAGGCAGGAGGAAAGACAAGACAAGAGCAAAGGAGCAGGTGCGTGTGGGGGAGATGGTAATTGGTGGGTACCGCCCTACTGTTGGTTAAGTAATAGCAATGGCCGGAGGCAGAGGTCAGTGGTATAAAGGCTATCTCGTACTATAATTTAATGCTTCGTACTTGGTAGATTCGATATCTTCATATTTCAAATAAACATTTCTGTACACTTGCACACCACAAAAATTTCAAATCTTGTGGGGCGATCCTATTTTTTTATAAATATAAAAGTTCAATTATTTTATTCACAAGTTAACGTTTGTAATTTTTTTTATAGAATAATTAAATAAACGGAGTAAACATGCATATATATATATCTATATTAATGATATGGTATAAAAAAGATGATATCATTTTGTTTAAAAGTCTAATTAAACAAATGATTGTTTTTACGTAATATCATATTAATTTCAGAAGAAAAATTAGGCATATATGATATATGTCGTGGGTCCTATGGGTGCCGGGTGAGACCAATATTTTTTAATACATATAGTGTATATATATAGTTGAAAGAGTTGTAATGAATGCGTAATTTATTTGTATATATTTTAATATTTTTTGGACGTTGAAAGGGACGTACAAAGAAATGTGGTGCATACATATGAGTGGGACAATTTGTTTTTTATTTAAAAAATTTTTAAAATTAAACATGCAGGTATATCTGAAGATATTAGACTGTTTATAACCTTAAGAATCCATAACCTGAAGAAAAAAGATATAGCGGAAAAAATGAAGAAAGGGAAAGGAAAAAGGTGAGTTGTAAATAGGTAAGGTTGATACAAGTGTAACTTGCAAGTGTGTAATGTGTAACGTAGTAATAAAAGGAGACTGTTGATATGGTTGCACGCGCTGAATGTGCAAGGGAAGTGCTCCTATTTTGTAGTAGTACACGGCCAGTGGCCCCCTTTCCCTTCTGTCCAGTGAACTTCCCCACCATCATCATTCAACACCCCGTATCGTATGTATGTATACACACCCACCACAAATCTCTCTCTCTCTCTCCATATATAGTTGTACCCTGGGAATATGTGTGAAAGCTTTGGGTTCTCCATCCACGATTGTAAACTTTAAACTCCACCCCTTCCTCTCCCACTCTATATAAACACACACACACTAACATACAATCACTCTTCTCACACACAATCCATCACGTTTGCTACCTTCACATTCCGATCATCTCAGCAATCATGTCTTATAACCACCGTTACAACAACAACAATGACTCTTCTTCTTACCCTCCATTACCAACTCGACTCCATCCACACCAACCCAACTACTCCACTAGTCGACCCACCACTAGGCCCCACGATCAACCCCCTAGCAGGCCCCACACAAACCAACAACACAACACGTTCGATCTCCCCGCCAACCTAAACCTACTCAACCTTTCAGACAACTCAGACGTCATCAACTTCGACGCCTACGAAGACATCCCTGTCGAAACAACCGGTTCAGACATTCCACCACCAGTAAACACATTTGCTGAGATTCGCTTAGGAAAGTCTTTAGATGACAACATAAGAAGATGTAAGTATGTCAAACCCACTCCTATTCAGCGTCACGCCATTCCTGTTGCTTTAGCTGGACGTGACTTGATGGCATGTGCTCAGACTGGCTCTGGCAAAACGGCTGCGTTTTGTTTCCCCATCATTAGTGGAATCTTGAAGCACAATGGAACGACGCCGTTTGGGGGTTCCAGGAGGTTGAGGGTTGCGTGTCCGCTTGCTCTTATTATGTCTCCTACTAGGGAACTTTCTTGTCAGGTTATATATTTTTAAGTTTCTTTACGTTTTGTATTGTTTTTTTTTATTTTATATGGTTAATGTGTTGCTTGTTTGAGGAGGATTATTTGTGTATGTGTTTATAGATACATGATGAAGCAAAGAAATTTTCTTACCAGACTGGTGTTAAGGTTGGGGTTGCGTATGGCGGGGCACCAATCAATCGTCAGGTTTGCTTTTTGCTCTCTTTTTCTTAAATTACTAAGGGTTTTTTTAGTAGCCAAACACTGCATTTTAGTGTGTGCGCCCGTGAACACATCACAAAAAAACCAAATTATTTAACATATTGTCCGGTAATAAAACTGTAAACACCGACCACAGCGCTAAACCTGTTGGACCAAGTGGTTTGCCTGTTGGTCTTGGAGCAATTTTAATTTTTTGGCTAGTAAATGTTGATGCAAAAATCTGTGTTGAATATTTTGGTTTTTGACGGAATTTAGCACTCTCCGAATTTTTATGGGAATAAACCATCGATAAATCTTATTAACATTCACCATATGTTTATATGTGTCATTAGTATTTAAATTGTGAATTTAATCTCAAATACATGTAATTCATGATTTTTATACAAAACGTGCAGAGTGTTGAAAGTTTGAGCATCATGACATAAACCTGATACAACCTCTGTTCTGCGATGATGGATCTTATTGCAGTATTAAGTGCGATAGACCAATATTTTTTTGTTTACATTTTGAGGCTAAAACTAGTTCTATCGTGTTCATTGACTGCTGTTGTACACCTGTTCCTACAAGAAATTGCTCTGAATTGGTTGTAGTAGTGTGTTTAATTATTGATATGTTTCCTGGCTTGTAGTCAAGGAATTTAACGAAGGGCATGCTTAGGAAATGAAATTGGATGTTCTTTTGCAGCTAGTGTGAATTAAAATTATTGAATGAAAGGGATTGAGACACACTGGTTTTGGTAGTTTGCCTTCCTTCAATTTTAATAGATTTAAAACTATGGTTTCTCTGTGGACTGCTGCATCTTTCAACTAAATACGTTTTTACTTTGTTTATTGCAAGTATAATTTTTGCTATTGTTTCAGTCTCTTTTGTTACATCGCTTTTTTTCATGAACCTGTAACCTTTCATCAATAAAGTAATGATTTGTATGTTACAACATTTCTTAATCCCCCCCACTAATGCAGTTGCAAAATCTTGAGAAGGGAGTTGATATCTTAGTCGCCACTCCTGGTCGTTTAGTTGATATGATTGAAAGAGAGAGAATCTCTCTCAAAAGGATCAAGTATTTGGCTTTGGATGAGGCTGATCGAATGTTGGACATGGGATTTGAACGACAGATTCGTCAAATTGTTGAAGAAATGGGGATGCCTCCGCCTGGTGTGAGGCAAACTTTGCTCTTTAGTGCAACATTTCCGACTGAGATCCAGGTTTGTGCATTTTGTTAAAGTTGCAATTTTTTAGTGAAATCTGTTCTTAGCAACATAAGTGTTTATGCACATGGCTGGTATTATTTACCCTTTGTGTCTCGTTTGACTGTCAAAACTCTTTAAAGAAAGCTCCAAGAGGAAGTAAACATGTGCTCCTTGTGCTGCTTCAGTTTTATCTGTGAATAGATAAGTGGCTATCTTTGGATTTCATCAGTATAAGTATTTTTCTTATCTTGTAGAAGCTTGCATCGGATTTTCTATCGAACTATATATTTTTAAGTGTGGGAAGAGTTGGCTCGAGTACAGATCTGATTGATCAAAGAGTTGAGCTTGTTCAAGATATGGATAAAAGAAGTCTATTGATGAATATACTCAAGGATCAGAGGTCAAATGGCATGGATGGCAAGGTACTAATAAATCATTTGTAGATTTTGTTTTGCACTAGATTTGATTCAGCATTGTGCCTGACCAATGTCATGATGTGTGTCCTTTGCGCAGCTTGCTTTGACATTAGTTTTTGTGGAGACAAAAAGGGGAGCAGATGCACTTGAATACTGGTTGTGCAGGAATGGATACTCAGCTACGGCAATTCATGGTGACAAAGTCCAAATGGTAACACATATTACATGCTGTAGGCTGTAGCTACAGCCTACATGGATCAAGAATGCAATATCTGTTTTAACTATTTGTTTCTTCTCTTAATTTCTTCACTTGTTTTTTGCTCTAAGTTCTTTTCCATTCCCTTGTAAATGAATATCTTCATTTACATTTGATGTATTATAAATATCCAGTTTTTATAATGCATGATTTTTTTACTGTGCAAATCAAATATACTTTTTTGAATGAACTTAGGAAAGAGAACGGGCATTGAGATCATTCAAAAATGGGTCGACTCCTATTTTGGTTGCTACTGATGTTGCTGCAAGAGGTCTAGATGTTCCCCATGTCACCCATGTTATCAACTTCGATTTACCGAAGGACATAGATGATTATGTTCATAGAATTGGAAGAACAGGCAGAGCTGGCAAGTCTGGACTGGCAACAGCATTCTTTAGTGAGAAAAATTCCGCTCTAGCTAAGGCACTTGCTCAGTTGATGCAAGAATCCAATCAACAAGTTCCTTCTTGGCTTACTCAATATGCAGAGAAATCCTCACCTTATGGTAATAGCCGTTCATACCGTGGAGGTAGCAAGTTTGGTGGTCATGACTTCAGAAGTTCATCAAAACAATATGGCAGTGGCAGCAGCAACTACAGTAATTATGGCAGTGGCAGCAGCAACTACAGTAATTATGGCAGTGGCAGCAGCCACAATAATTATGTCAGTGGCTACAATGATTATAATGCAAGCAATGGTCCTGCGGATTACAAGTATTCTGATTATTCTGGTACAAACCCTGGTGACTCTACATATTCTGGTTACTCTGGCAATGACTTTGCTGCTGCTGGTGTGGATGCTTACTCCGGAAATGAATTTGCTGCTGCAGCTGGTGTTGATACTTATGCAGGCAGTGCACCAGCATATCTGTCTGACATTGTTGCTACTGGCTGGGATTAATTGGTCCTATGATATAACTCTTGACTCCTATTAAATCTAGGTATTATTGGTACAGTGAAGTTAAAAGCTCATGGTTTGCAGATGGATTTTTGGACAGGCTGCTAGATTCTATGTAATCTGATGACCAATTTTTGGATTTTAATAAAGTTTTGTAGCCTGTGTCACTCTTGGGTAAAATGCTGATTGATTCCCATTTTTGACATGTAATGCAACCTTAACATCATTTGGGGAATGTATTTTTGCTTACTGATGCAAAATTATGTTATTTATATTATATATTTATATTTTTAGTTATTGTTTGATATTATGTTTAAATAATTATGTTTGCATAATTATTCCAGTGAGCGTCTTAAAAAGGTGTGTCTACTAAAACACGAATATTTGAAATTCTAGATTATATATATGTTGATAGTTGGTACCATGCATATTCAAATTATTTGTAGACGGCTTAAGTATAACGTATTTAGGCGTTAGGATATTTTTATATATAAATTTGTGATGTATTTGGTTAATAATAACTTATAAGTTGAGAAATTAAAATTTTAACAAATTAATTTAATATATAAATAAAATTTAAAAAGATGAAATTTAAATATAGCAATATAAACTATTATAAGTAAAATCGTAAAAGAAAAAGTTATAAAAAATATAAGCATATTTCTAAAATTTATTGATTTTACCATTAATCACCTGATTAACCGTTGTAAAGTATTCTTTCAATTCAATTAATCTGTCCATCTATTTTTAAAATAAGATATTAAATTTAATAAATTGGAAATTATTGTAATTTTTTAATATATATTAGTATTCCGATTTATCAATAATTACCCACTAATAAACGCATAATTTTAAGCACTATTGTGATTTCTTTCGAAATTAAAATATATATTTTCGTAAACACTTTTGTACCGTAAACAAAGAAATCAAAAGAAAACATAGGTAAATATAATGTTGCAGCTATTGAACAAAATAAGTTAAAATAATACACCTTCATGTACTTTCTAATTATCATCATTTAGGAGTCAAAACGATCATTCTACTTTTTTTTCCAAAACACTGCCAGTTTGCTTGAATGGGATTTCACCTCATTTAAGTGGGCTAAATGACGCTGTCAAACAGCCACTATGTAATAATTAGATATTAGCTTGCTAAAATACAAATAACTAAAAATGTGTTTTGCTCTGGACGGGATTAGTTATAACCATTAGTTCTATTTGAAAAATAATATTTTAATATTATTTTTAGATTTCAAATTTCATTAGTGACAGCTGCATGCTATGCAACGTGTGTTCAACTTTGTGCTGTTATTGAATATTCAGTAAAGGGTCCTGTTCCTCACAATCATGTCAGGAACACTTAATCAACACATCACTTCCTGGTCGTTGGATGAACAATTCAACGGCCAAGATTTAAAAAAAAAATTCGCCCTTCCGCACATATTTATTGCGGAACATGGCCCTTTTCGCGCTTATTTTCCGCGGAACAGGAAATGACAAAAATGCCCTTAAAAGGACTCTGCGCTTATTTTGCGCGGAAGGCCTGTAGAACGAATAAACCCAGTTTATCACGTTTCTGGTGACAGTTATACATACAAATACATATAAACGGCGATTGAAGGCGATTAAAGCGCGACTGAAGGCGATTACATACTACGTTGCTGCATAAGGTCCTTGCTTCCTAATCTATTCATAATTTAATCGGGTATTATATAATCGGGTATTTAGGGTTCCAAATTGACCCGATTTGTGTTGGTATGATCTTGTATATAATCAGGGTTTTAGGGTTCGAAATTGACTGTGATGTTGTGGACTGTGATGTTGTATATAATCGGATTTTGTATGATCGTGTATAAGTGATTCGTATAATAATTTGGACTGTTCGTATAATCGGATTTGTGTTTGTATGTTGTATAGTAATTTGGTATGATGTTGTAGACTGTGATTCAAGTATCTTGCTCTAAAAGGATTTGTAAATTTGTATGGAAGTTTATGTATTACTAAAAAGTTGTAAAAGCCTGACAGAGTGTAAACTTATTCTAATAGGCGAGTGTGGAAATGAATGGTGATTTTATATGTAAAAAATTGACTTTTAAGTCTAAGATATAAAACGTGTAAGTTATGTTGCACATACAGAATGACAAAATGAAAGATATAGAAGTATATGATGGCATGTTTATTATGTTAATGCTGCAGGATTTGGAGTCCATGCATGTGAATGACAATATAATAGTCTGCTGGAAAATGTTTAAGTTCAAATACATTAGTCGATATCCATGACCTCTTGATACAACGATATCTGTGTTATTTTGATCCTATTTTTGATTGTGTATATATTCGAATATCGTTTTTGTATTTATTGTACTATTGTGTTTAAGTGTATTGATGTTGCGAGTTGGATAATTGCAAGTGGATGTTGCAAGTATAGAATTTTTGCATTGCGGTATTGAATTTGTAGAATCGGTGTATGATATTGTTTGAGATTTCTAGAATTAGAGTCTTTGCATTGCGCTTTTGAATTTGTATTCATAGTTGTGCTTGGAATAACTTATACATACATGAACCATTTTCATGTTTATTGAATTATTTTCATGTTTATTGTTTCAGGATGGATAACATATTGCTGGGTCCAGTTAGTCATGACATTATCTTTGATAACTCCTATCATGTAAGTTCGGATGTTTAGGAGGGACATAAGCGGGGTCCTTTGGAGTATTATTGTGGGAACAGGAACATGCGTAGGTGGGTTTTGTCTGATGCACAGAAGGACTTGTTGCATAGCATTGGTTTTAGTGTGTTTGCAAATCCGGGTGTGGTTTTGCAGAATGATGCTAGGCTTGTCACGACACTTGTGGAGAGGTGACGTCCCGAGACCAACACCTTCTTCATGAGACAGGGGAAATGACAATGACTTTGGAGGATGTTGGTTATATCTTGGGTTTACCGGTTGCTGGACATGCGTTAGTTGGCGACGGTTTGGATAGTGGTTTGGCGTATTTTTCGAGACACTGGTTTGAGCTGTTGGATGAAGACGAGGTGAAGGAGGCATGGGCCAGAGCCGGCATAAAGTATACATGGTTGTATCAGAGATATGGGAGGGTTGATCCGGGTCCTGATCCGAGGAGGATTGCTATCCATACACAGGCATACTTGCTCTTGGTCGTTGGTTCTGTTCTATTTCCTACAAGTAGTAGGAATGTGGTGCACCCGAAGTACATTAGACACCTCCGTTATCTTACGGGTGTGCGGAGATGGTCTTGGGGTTCTGCAGTTCTTTCATATCTGTATAGGGGGCTCGAACATGCATCATAGAAATGGGCCAAGAGGATTGCATGTTGTACGTGGTTGTTGCAGTTGTGGGCATATGAGCGGTTCTTGATTGGGAGACCTCTTCCTGATCCTATGAGGGATTCATATCCAGTTGCTGAGTTCTGGGCTAAGCCGGTTGAGGAGGTTGTTGAAAGGAATATGTCCTAAGTCCAATCGTGTATTAGGATTTAGGAATAACTTTTATGTAATCTGTTTTGATTTCATTGATATTAATAAAGACTTGTTTTGTTTTTATTACGGGCTCTATCTATTTAAGTGTTTAAATAAGATATACCATAGTTTAGAGTAAAGCTTTTTATGGATTATGATGAGATCATAATAGTGAGACCTAAAAAGATGAGAACTCTAAACTTAAAAAGTTCCTGGTCATAGGATTACTAATTGGTAATTAATAATCCACAAAGATCGGTATATACTATGCTTGCTTCATTATGAAGGATGTCTGTTCTCATAGACATTTGTGTGGTGACACTATAGCTAGTATGTAGGTGCTTATTATAGAATAAGTTCACTGAACATGACTCGCCCAGCTGAACAACTGATGGAGTTCACTCACGTGTCAGCAGTTGTTCGCTTAGTGATAGTTGTACAAGTATCCTTAGACTTGAGGTCATCATAGTCATCTTGTGTACACTGAACTATGCTCTGGTTTAGTTCTTAGTCTCCAGGGACAATTATTAGGGCTCTTCTGGGTATAGGAATTTGTACACGAATATAGTGTATGATCAATAAAGGATCTACCCCTTCCAGTGAAGGAAGCGAATGTTCAAGACTGATCCACTTATGCTAGTTCAGGAATCTCTGGCCAGAGTGAATGAATTTAGAAATGAGTTTCTAATTTGCATAGAACTACTCATAGTAAATGGTAAGCAAGTGATTGAATTAGATAGGCTTGATACGAGATCCATGCCTTGTATTTAATCGGGACATTGTAGGGTAGAAGGAGTTTATTGTACGGTAACTATTCACTGACAGGTTCTTGGTATTCTAAGCAGTGAATTCATATTATCCGGATAGTCGCGATATGTTGAGAAGCATCACTCACGATGTAGAATAAATGTGATTAATTAATTAATCATATTTAATAAATTAGAGAATTTATATAAATAATGATAAAATAGTTTTATTATTATTTATTTCTACTACCGGCTTAATATTGAACCTACAGGGTCACACCATAAAAAGAGAATGATTTTATGGTGGAGGAATTAATTAATAATGGCTAATAATTATTTATTTGTGAAATAAATAATTAATTGGCAAATTTAATAATTGATTAAATGAGATTTAATTGATTATAAATTAATTAAGAAAAGTTCTTAATATTATTAATTAAGGATTTAATTTTTGGAAATTAAATCAAGAGAGAGAATTATTTCTAAAGTGTTTAGAAAAAGGATTAATAATTAAAAGGTGTTTTAATTATTAATGAGAATAATAAATGTGATAATAATAATATTATTTATGGGAAAATTTCAGCTGAAATTTTTTCCTATAAATACACTATTATAGACCCTATTTTATTCTAACCCCAGAAACCCAAAAGTTTCAGAAAACCAAATTCTCTCCACCTCCTCCTCCTCCTAAAAGTCATTTTCTTGGTGGATACCGGTGGAGTGCTTCACACTTGAGGAGCAACTGCTAAGGATATCTGATCGTTGTCTCCGAATTATTTTTAAAGGTTAGATTCGATCCCTCAAATTTTTATTCACGATTTATATGCTTTTATTTGGATTTTGTATGTGTAAAAGTATTTTTTCACGCCCCGCTGCGTTTAAAATCCAACAGTTGTTGATGAGGAGGAGGAGGAGGCCGAGGAGGAGGCGGAGGAGGAGCCTAAGGGGAAGAAGGGGAAGAAGGGAAATGAGGTGAAGGGGAAGGAGGTGAAAGGGAAGCAGGGGAAGGAGGTTAGGGGGAAGAAGGTGACAGAGGTGAAGGAGGTTAGAGGTAAGGGTAGGGGAAAGGGATGGAAGGGTAAGGTGCAGGCTGATGTTGTTCCTGATGATCCTATGGATGAGGATGTTCCTGGGACTGAGATTGTTGTTAAGAGGAAATGGGCTATAGGTAGGCGTGATAGTAGATTGGCGCCTCATCATAGTTTGCCACATTATAGAGGCGAGTTTGATGGAGTTGCAACTGATATTATGGCGTGGACGTCATATGCCCACTTTCACGAGGTGGAGGAGGATTCAGATGGGGATCATGACATATCAACTGAGGATTGGGAGGCTCATTTCTTTGGTCTTTCCAGGATTCCAGTGCTATGCTATGATGTTGTTGAGTATCAGCATTCTGATAGGGTGATGAGACAATTCGGGTTCAGACAGGGTATTCCACGGTCACCTGTTAACATGACAGAGTATAGGAAGCCTATGATTCCGTTTAATCCCTATGACTGGCAGGGTATATGGTTTGCTGAGATTGGTGAGTGGACCCGTTTTAGTCAGCACTCCGAGGTTGGAGTTGCTCATCAGCCAGACGCAGTGGATTACACAGGTTACATGCAATGGTACACAGGCATTGCACGTATGCGTGTTGGGAAGCCACAGTACAGCACCCGGGAGTTGTTTAACAACTCTCAGGCATTTTACCTTGTAAGTTTGTTAATAATTATTTCCCCGATATTTTTAGAATTGTTTCCTCCTTTGCATTATAGTAACATCTGATTATATGCCACAAATGTATTTTGCAGATACAGAATGGGTTGGCATGTCTGCAAGCTATGGATAGTAGCATTCCCCCTGAGTATGAGCAGGATTTTGGGATGATTGCCCCTATGTTTCTCTGTTAGGTCGCACAACACTGTAGAAGGGGGTTGAATACAGTGTTATATAATAAAATCAATTTAACACAAGTATGTAACAAAGATCAAGTATATTCAATAAACTCTGTTACAATATGAACTGTTGTTCTCTCTCAGTGATGAACAAATATCACTAAGAGCTGTTAGGTTACAATGTATAATCTTCTCGATAATTATAACAGTATAAACCCTAAGTTTGTGTCTATATAGTACACAGTTACAAGATAACTTCTAATTGATATGGAATATAATTCTCTCTCCTAAAATATATCAATCAGATATCTTCTACAAGTCTTCCAGTCTTCTAACTTTTTCCATGCATATCTTCTATTATTTTAGTCTTGATCTTCTCCTGTAAATCAGCTTCATTCCTTATATGAAAGTCTTCCCACACTTAAGTTCTGATATGACCTTAAGTTCTGATATTAAGTTCTGACTTCAGTAAGTCCTGATTTCAGTAAGTCTTGATTTATCCTGTTGTTAAGTTCTGAAAACTAAACACAAATCATATTAGACATGACATCTAAAATATATCTAACAATCTCCCCCAACTTGTAAATTATGCAAAATATACAAGTTAATAGATTTGATGATGTCAAAAACATTTAATTACAAATGCAAATAAGAGTTTAACTAGATAACTAACTATAACTTACAGTCCTTGTAGGTTTTACTAATCTCACTGAGTCAATCTGAATCCAAAGTGATTCTTGACAAAGTTTGATATCAGCTTTTCTTCTTTAATCCTCAGAACTTGAGATAGTGTAGTCTTGGCTTGCTTCATCTCTTCATTCTGACTTCCAATCTGGTAGATTGTAGTCCTTAAAGCAGAGTTATGGTTTTTTTCTAAACCATCATCCAGTCTTATTACCCTAGGATAAGAAGAATCTTCATTGTAGCATAGATATTTCTCTTTCAATGTCATTTCAAGCTTAGCAGAATCCTTCTTCATTGGAATTTCACTTCCATCATCTTCAACAATATTAGGAATGAATTTTGTAACCCTTGAACCAGAAATTCTAGCTTTATCTCGTATGGTCTTCAATATGAAATTTGACCATCTCCTGGTAATATCAGACTTTACCTCTAAAAGATAATGAAAGAATTGAAGTTCTTTCAGTGATTTATTTAGCACATCTGATTCTGACATTTGATATGTCCTTCCATCTTTAAGAAATAGAATCAAATTTTCCTTGACATTGTATTTGTCATGAGCATCCAGTACCACTTGAACAGAGATAACCTTATCAAGGTGTTTCTGTGTAACATCTTCAAGAGGTTTGTCAGTTAGCAAAAATGGATCTCTAATAGCAACTTTAACTCCTGTTTTGATCTTAGCTTCATCAGAACCTAGTCCAGCCCTGTCTCTTGGTTTTCTAGCATTTAACCCAATAGTCATGAAATCAGACAGTAATTGGGTTTTCTTTGGATCTAATGGTTTGACATTTTTCCATAGAAGTTTCTTTTTGTCAGCTACTTTCATCTTGTCTAAATCAACTTGAGCTATGTCAGATGTTGATGTTTTGATAACTCTATCAGAATTTGCTATTTTTGTTGTAGCTTGCAGTTCTTCACTCTGAACAACTTGAGCCTTGTCAGAGGTTGTCTTTGATTCTTTAGAAATCTTCCTTCTTTTCAGAGTTTGAACATCTTCATCTTCAACAAGAGGATCATCAATAACTTGAACCATTTTGCATACTGGTTTTGTCAGAATTTGAGGAATTTTCATCTCATGTGGCTTTATTGGTTCATCAACTTTTCCCTTCCCTTTGTCTTTGGGATCAATCTCAGTCTGCGATCTAGTCTTGGGCTTTGATGCCTCAGTATTTGACTTCTCCTTGATCAAAATGCCTTTTTTCTTAGGCCTTGGAGGTTTCTTTGTAACAGAAGCTTTTGGCTTTAGATTTGTCTTTTCAGCTTTAAATCTGGCTTTTCTGCCTTAAGATTTTCTAAATCCATTCCAGGATTATACTACAGAAATAATCTTCTAGCAATTTCTTCATCAAGTGTCTGAATCTTGGGATATTTGTAGTAGACTTTAGTCTGCTTTCCCTTGAGCTTCAGAGTTTGCAAAAACTTCTAAGAGTCTTGACTTCCACCTTTTATCAGAACATCAGGCTTTCTCATCAGACTTTGTTTATCATAACTTGATATCAGATTTTGAGTTTGAGCAGCTTTAGAACTTGTCTTCTTTTGAGTAAAAGATTTGCTTGCATCAGTAATTAGTTTCCTAGAAGAAACCTTGCTGCTTTGCTCTTTTCCATGACCTCTACTCTTATCAGAGTTTCCATGGTCATCACCATTGTCATCCTTCTTCTTCAGTATTTGAGTAGGTGGCATTTGGACTTAACTACCTTCTCCCCCTTTTTGGCATCATCAGGTAGTAGGAGAGAGAGAAGAAGTTCAACTAAAGATTGGATTTCATTCAATTAAGCTTTCTGAGAGGCTTGATTTTGTAGGACCTCGGTAATTTGGGCATATTGCTTCTCTTGTATTTTCTCAATTGCTTCAACTTTCTCAGAAATAGGTCTGATAAACCTTTTTTTATCAAGCTTGGTCTCTATATCTAGCTTTTCAGCTTTTTCAAGAAGCTTGTCAACCTTTTTTTGAGTAGCAGAGTGTAGACCTTGAAGATTTTTGGTAGACAGAGCTGTGACTTTGAGTTGTGTCTTGAAATTAGAATTTGTGAGCAACTCATCAACTTTTCCAATATGGTCTGTCAGTATTTTGGATCTTGGAATGAAATCAGTTTCATTCCACTTCTTGGTCCACTCCACACCTCTGTGAGTATCTTCCCAAGGAATAGGAGCAGCTTGCTCAACAAATTTCTCAATAAGTGCCTCCTTTCCTAGAATGGGAGCAGGAGTAGCAACAGAAACACTGTCTCCAGTAATGGAAGAAGACTCATCATTCTCTGATAAGACAAGTGTATGTGAGGCAATGGGAGATTCTGGAACTACCTCATCTAAATTCTGATCTACGGGTTCCTGATCAAGAATGGGTGTGGATGGTATCTCAGCATTTAAGGTTGGAGAATGAGTTGGAGATGTCTAAGCTGCTGTAGGAGCTTCCAGATAAAGAACAGTAGGAATATACAGATTGTGAATATCTATTTCAGAACTTGTTGCTTATTCTTCAGCATCATCTGTTGCTTTTATTGGAGAGACAGTAGGGGTGAGCACTTTATCAGGAACATTGTCTTTTGTTTCTGGAAGGGATTCAATGATAATTGGCTCTTTTGAGATCAGAGATTCCTGATCCCCTTCCTCAACTTCTTCAATATCTTCTGATGGAGGCTTAGCCAAATGCCTCCTAGCCCTCATTTTCTTCAATCTCCTTGATAGTGGAGGAGTTGCTTGAGCATCAAAACTAGCAGTTCTCTTTCTCTTCAAATTACCTGAACCCTCAGCTTTAGCATTTATCTGTTGGGATGACCCTTCAGCTTCTTTTTCTTTCTGAAAAATCACAGTTTCAACTTCAACAGTCACAGGTTCTGATGCATGAACCTGTGCTTCCTCTTCACTATCAGATTCATCCCTGAGAATCATCTTCCTTCTCTTTGATGGAGGTTGAGGAACAGACTTTGCCTTCTTAGAAGGTTTGGATCTTGATGCTTTAGCAGATGGTTGTTGTTGTGAAGATTGAGCTGATGGTTGGAAGTAAGTTCTGATGGTAGGTTGAGTTGGTTGAGGTTGAGAGGTGGTTGGTTGTGTAGTTGTTGGAGGTGCTGATGGAGGTTGGGTTGGTTGGACATCAGAATATAAGGCAGCATAGGTGGCTGGATCAGAATTTACCAAGACTTGTTTGACAGATGTAGGAATTTGGAGGGTTCTCAAAACAGTTTTCTTATTATCAGTAGATAATAAGTCAGTAAAGGCCCTCTTAGCAAGTTTAAAGGGTTCAATTAACTCACTTGCTAGTTGGGGTGCATCAGAGCAACAAAAACTATAAATAAGCTGACAGAATCTAGCAAAGTAAACTGTATTTCTATCTTCTGTCATCATATCTCTAATAAATCCTAAAATAACACTTGCATAATCAAAATGAGTTTGATTAATGAGAGCATACCCGATTTGTTGACTGCGAATTGGGATTGCATCAAAATTAGAACATTTGTTGGCAAAGGCCTTTGTGATGCAGTCAAAGAAGAAACTCCATTCCCTCCTTATGTGAGGTCTCTTCAATTAACCCAGCTTTGCCAAAGTCTTTTCATACCCCAGATTGGCCATCATCTGTTGAAGAGCTGGCTCCTCAACTGTTGAACAGTAGACACAGTTTTCTGGCAAATGTAAAGCCTGTCGAACTATAGCCAAAGTCACTACATGCTCATCCTCCCCTGTTGAAAAGATAATACTTGGGGACCCATGAGGACCACCATCATCATACGTGCCACTTCTCCAAAACTCCAGCACTTGAGTTCCAAAGATTGCTTCTGGTTGGGTCAAAGCATACCCAATCTCAGAGTTAGCAAGGAAGTCCTTAATGAAATGAAGTTCTGATGGAGCTTCACCCTTGCTAAGAATAGCCAAGTAGTTGTTGGGAACAAACTTAGCTCCATTGAAAACAATGTCTTTTGGCTCCATTTCTGTGAAAAATCAAATGAGAAAAAGAGTGTTTGCAAGGTGTTTGATAAAATGCCTGTATGAAAAATAGCTTTAGAGAATATTAGTGGGTGAGAGAAAATAAGAGAGATGAGAGAATAAGAAAAGTAGGTAAAAGATTAGAAAATCTTTTAACTCTCTTATTTATACAGCCCATGTGATAACAACTATATTTTTGAAGCATGGCAGACAATTTACACCTGGAAACATGTGAACAGTCAGTAAAAAGTTAAAGTAGGAGTTAATGGGCACGAGAACTAAGCAGTAATTAATGTGCACATGCAGTTTTTCAAGACAAACACGTTTCCCACTTAACCAAATGATTATGACTGTTTTTATCTCACCTAATTATATTTTGATAAAATATGACTGTTTCAGTATTTACCAAAAATAAGTCAAGTAAATAAATAATGCCACGTAAGCATCAGAGTTTCCATCAAGATTTGCATCAGAACTTGACTAACATCAGAATTTAACGGTCATCAGAATATGGCTTCTGTACTCAAAAAGTGAATGTTTGTTACTGTGATTCTTCATTTAAATACTGACTTGTTTCTTCAAAGTTTAATCATCAGAACTTCCATCAGAACTTGTCCTCGGAATTTATACAAATGACACTTAACTGTTTATCTAAAACAACTTAATCACCACAGTAATTTTCATCATTTATATGGAGTGATAGTGTGTGCATTAGCAGAATATCAGATAAAGATTAAAGTCTGATAAACTTCAGTATATCTTAGAAATGAGGCATAACTAAGAAAAATGATTAAAATCTGTCATTAATAATGAAGTCTACTATAGAATAAATTTATGCAAGAATCCACCTCAACTATTTGTGCTCATTTTATGCATCTTTTGAAATTCCTTTTCATAGTGGCTTCTTAGTGTAAGTGAGTCACAACTGCTATAAGAATTTATGCTATTATCAGAGTATTTCTCCAGTAATCAGAAAATATGAAAAGTCACCAAGAAAAAATTATTTGCTTTTCTAATGCATATAACTTAATACCAGCAATGCACTTGGGTCTTCCCTTCCACATATTTACTCTAGATCTCAAAGGAGTACCTGACTTCAATTTTCTTTTTTTTTAGATAAGTGAGGCTTATCAAGCATGTGGTTCATCCTTAAGATTTACTAACATCAGAATTTAAAAGATAAGAATCAATAATCTAGTTTGTGACTTAGTAATAAGATACACAAAGTAAATTTGACTAAGCTCAACATCAAAATTTGCTTGTGTTAATGAATTTCCACATAAACAACTTATTCAAACATGGGATTTATAGTATATTAAAGACTACTAGGTCAGCATTTAGCACAGTTATCCTCATTGGATTGAATAGTCACAGAACATTCAAATCACTATCAGAGTATATAGATCTACATCAGATAATAATCAACATTTAATGTATTAAATTTAAGCACAGATTTCTTAAAGATAAGACAATCTGTAAACACTGGTCATAAAGTTTGATGCATGAGAACAAAAACTAAGTAGATTTTGAGAAAGAACCTGAAACCATTCCAAGTTCATTTACCAGTCTTGTAAAAGTAGCTTCACATAGTGGTTTTGTGAAGATATCTGCTAGTTGTTGATCTGTTGGAACAAAATGCAATTCCACTGTACCTTCTATCACATGTTCCCTTATGAAATGGTACATAATGATGATGTGCTTTGTCATTGAGTGTTGAACTGGATTACCTGTTATAGCAATAGCACTTTGATTATCACAGTAAATAGGTATTTTAGAAAATTCTAACCCATAGTCCAGTAACTGATTCTTCATCCAAAGAATTTGTGCACAACAGCTTCCTGCAGCAATATATTCTACTTCTGCAGTTGATGTGGAAATTGATTTCTATTTCTTGGTAAACCAAGAAACCAATCTGCCTCCAAGAAATTAGCAGCTTCCACTAGTGCTTTTCCTGTCTATTTTGCATCCTGCAAAATCTGCATCTGAGTAACCTATTAGCTTAAAGTCTGATTCTTTAGGATACCACAATCCTAGATCAGCTATACCCTTGAGGTACTTGAAAATTCTTTTCACAGCTATAAGATGAGGTTCTCTTGGATCAGCCTGAAATCTTGCACAAAGACAGGTAGCATACATGATATCAGGTCTACTTGCAGTTAAATAGAGTAAAGAGCCAATCATACCTCTGTAGTTAGTAATATCTACTAATGAACCAGTATCTTTATCTAACTTGGTTGCAGTGGCCATGAGAGTGGATGCAGTTGAACAGTCTTACATTCCAAATTTCTTCAGTAAATTTCTGATGTACTTGGATTGATTGATAAAAGTACCTTCTTCATTTTGCTTGACTTGAAGTCCCAAAAAATAGTTAAGTTCTCCCATTATACTCATTTGATATCTTGACTGCATTAGCTTTGCAAACCTTTCACATAGTTTGGCATTTGTAGAACCAAATATGATATCATCAACATATATCTGTACCAAAAGTAAGTCCTTTCCATGGTTGAGGTAGAACATTGTTTTATCAATTGTACCTCTGTGAAATCCACTTTCCAGAAGAAATTGAGCTAAAGTCTCATACCATGCTCTTGGAGCTTGCTTAAGGCCATAAAGTGCTTTATCAAGCCTGTAGACATGATTTGGAAATTTTGAATCTACAAATCATGGAGGTTGTTCAACATATACCTCTTCTTCCAATTCTCCATTGAGAAAAACACTTTTCACATCCATTTGAAATAGTTTAAAATTTTTGTGAGTAGCATAAGCCAAAAAGATTCTTATGGCTTCCAATCTAGCAACTGGTGCAAATGTTTCATCATAATCAATACCCTCATGTTAAGAGTAGTCTTTAGCAACCAGTCTTGCTTTGTTTCTTATAATTATGCCATCATTGTCAGTTTTATTTCTGAACTCCCATTTTGTGCCAAAAATTGATCTGTTCTTTGGTCTTGGCACTAGGGTCCAGACTTTATTTCTTTCAAATTCATTTAACTCTTCCTGCATTGCTTGCACCCAATCAGCATCTTGAAGAGCTTCTTCCACTTTATTTGGTTCAGTCTGAGATAGAAAGGAATGATAGAGACATTCATTTGATGTTGCAGTTCTAGTTCTGACACCTGCTTCAGGATCTCCAATTATTAAGTTAGGTGTATGTGATTTGGTCCACTTCCTTGCAGATGGAAGTTGTTCTCTAGAACTGGATCCCCCCCCATGATCCTTGCTGTCTCCATCAATATTTTCTGATGCTCCCCATGTAGTTATGCTCTCCGAGACTTCAGAATTTGAGTTGGATCCTTCAGGATTTGAAGTATCACAGTTTCCAGAATTATCAGAATTTGGCTCACCAGAACTTGATGAATCAGAACTTAAAGAGCCAGTGATAGGTTATGGTGCTTCTTGAGAGTCTTGAGTTGTGGTAGGATCTTCAGCTTGCTCCCCCTGGACAGGTGCATTTTCCCTTGGAGTAGTTACCACAGTTTCAATGACATCAGAACTTAACCCATCAGAACTTACAGGATCAGGATTTAAGTCATCAGAATTTACAGAATCAGAGTTTAAATCGTCATTTTCAAATCTCAGCTGATCATAATCATTGAAATCTTCAAGTCCAGTAATCTTCTTATCATTAAAAGATACATTGATAGATTCCATGACAACCCTTGTTCTTAAATTGTAGACTCTGAAGGCTTTGTGGAAAGTGGATGTTAGGTCACACACACTGTAGAGGGGGTGAATACAGTGTATAATACAATCAAATCGAACTTTAATATCTTAAGTAACAGAAAACAAATTTATTGAAATAATAAACTCTGTTACAGTATGGAACTGTTACCTCTCAGTGATGAACAAATATCACGAGAGCTGCTAGGGTTACAATGAATAATCTTCTCGAATATGATAACACTTATAGTGTAAACCCTATATCTGTGTTTATATACTACACAGTTACAAGATAATCGCTAATTGATATGGAATATAATTCTGCTTCCTAAAATATATCAATCAGATATCTTTTCTTCCAAGTATTCCATTCTTCACGGAACTCCTTCTTCATGCATATCTCTTCTTATGTTTATCTCGATCTTCTTTCCTTTAATCAGCTACTTTCCTTATCTAATCGTCCTTCAGCACTTAAGTTCTGATATCCAACTTCTGATGATTATCTCCTGATAATATAAGTACTGATATCCTTAAGTCCTGACTTCCAGTATAAGTACTGATCAACAGTTAAGTACTGATTTGTCCTGTTAAGTAAGATCTGAAAACTAAACAAAAATCATATTAGCCATGACATTATCAAATATATCTAACAATCTCCCCCAACTTGTAAATTAGCATAATATACAAGTTTAACAGATATTTGATGATGTCAAAAAAACATTAAGTACAAATGCATGAGAATTAGACTAGATAACCACAACTTACAGTCCTTAAAGCTTTACCAATATTTAACTTCTGATAACAACTTCAGTCTGTACAAATATCAGAATTTAAACAGTTGTAGATCTTTGACTTGGCTTCATCTTCTGATCTCTCTGATGTTAGGAGTTGTTCTGAGATAGTTCTTCAACAAACATCTCTCAGCATATCTAAGTTCATCAATCATTCTCCTTTTGGCATCTTTAAGCTCTGCAGTATCTTCACCAATTTGAAAGATTGCAGCCCTGAGATCATTAATCTTTGCTTTTCTTATATCCTGATCCAGTCTGATCAAATAAGCTTTATCAGACTCAAGATTGAATTCCACAGCCCTGTACCCTAGAAAGGTAGTTATAATTTGAGCAGAATTGGGCTTCATTTCAACTATATCACCCTTGTGATCTCTGTACTTTGGAACATATGTGCTGTCAGACTTAACAGAATAAAGCCTTTTCTGTCTCTGAATCTGATCCTTCAAATAGTTTGCAGCAGTTCCTGTCAATCTGTCATCTACTTGAAGTAAGAATAGTACATGCTCCAATTCTTCAAAATACTTCAATGGAATGGCATTTTGCCTTATATGATAAACCCTACCATCTGTCATGAAATACAACAAGATGTATTCTTTCAAGTAGGTATGATAAACCATTTGTACAGATTCCAGTTGATTCAATCTCTCAGGAGTTGCTCCAATACCTGGTTCACTCAAGGAAGTTGGATCATTGGTAGTGTTATGTATTCTTCTTTCATCAGCACTTCCCAATCCAGTTTTATCTCTTGCTTCCTTTCCAGTAACTACTCTAGCTTCAAAACCACTTGCAGTAGTCTTCAAAGGTTGAGTCTGTTTTGCTTTAGTGAAACCTGGTAGGAGTGTCTTTGGTCTATCTTCAGATATCAAGTTAACTTGAGCTATGTCAGAGGTTACTTGCTTCTTCTGAATATCAGAACTTACAGTTTCTTGACTCTGAACAACTTGAGCCATGTCAGAGGTTGTTTTAAGAACTTTTCTTGAAGTCAGAGCAAGATCATCCTTTTCATCAGTAATTTCTTCATCCTCAGGAGGCACATAAACCTTGATAGATTCACCAACCTTTTCTTTACCCTTGGATCTTGGATCTATCTGCGGTTGTGATTTAGCCAATATTGCTTCAGTATGTGTCCTTTCTTTGATCACAATGCCTTTGAGTTTTGGAAGTGGCTTTTTACCAGAAGCTTCAGATTTAGATGTGACATTCTCTGATTTAAGTCTGGCTTCTTATTCCATTAAACTCTCCAAGTCCATTCCTGGATTTTCTTGAAGAAATAACTGTCTTGACATTTCCTCATCAAGATCTAAAAGTTCATCAGAACTTATCCTTTTACCAGTAGCAGAACTTATTCTTTTCCCAGTATCAGAACTTATCCTGTGACTTGTGATTTCAGCTTTTCTTGATGTGAAACCTCTACCTTGACTATGACCTCTACCCATTCCAGAGTTTCCTTGATCATCCTTTTCATTATCCTTCCCTTTCAGTGTCTTGTCAGTCTTGCATTTGGACTTAATTACTCTCTCCCCCTTTTTGGCATCAGCAGGTAGAAGAAGAGAGACAATCAATTCCACTGAGGCTTGGATTTCATTAAGTTGTGATTGCTGAGAAGCTTGATTTTTCAGAATATCATCAATCTGAGCTTGTTGATTATCTTGAGTCTTCTCAATATAAGCAATCCTGTCAAAGATAGGTTGGAAGAACTTTTTCTTATCAATCTTGTGAACTTGTTCTTGCTTCATTAGTTCTTCCCTTAAGAGATGTAACTCTGCATGAGTATTTGAATGAAGACCTTGTAAATGCTTAGTACTCAATGCAGTGACTCTAAGCTGTGTTTTGAAATCATCAGTATTTAACATCTCATTAGCTTTTGTCAATTGCTCAGCCAGATTCTATGCAGTTGGAACACAGGTGACTGAGTTCCATTCCTTAGTCCACTCCTGTCCTACAGGAGTTTCACTCCAAGGCACTGGTGCTTCTCTGGTAACATACTTCTTAACAAGTTTAGACTTAAGAATAGTCTGTTGAGGAGCATATCCTGAAGGACCTGCTTCATCAGCATCTGCAGTTGGAGCAGCATCACCAGTATCTCCAGCATTTACAGCATCAGAACTTACAGACTCAGTATCCTCTGATAAAACAACAGTGTGAGTAGCAATGGAGGCTTCAACATCCTCTAATTGCTGATCTGGTTCTAAGTTCTGATCAACAGCCATATCCTGATGCTCACCTAAAGTCTGATCATCAGCATCTACATGCAGAGAAGGTGTTGTAGATAACTCTGGAGTTTGAACAACATCAGTAACAGGTGTTGTTGAAGGATTAGTTACTGTTGGAGCTTCTAAGAGAATTACTTCAAGCACAACCAAGTTTTGAACATCAATATCAGCACTTGTGCCTGGATCAATAGGAGATACAGAGGATGTGTTGACCTTTTCAGAAATAGCTTCCTTAGATGGAGTTGATGGAGAAGACGTAACTTTAGCAAATTCCTTTTCTCGTGAGATCAAAGATTCCTGATCCCCTTCCTTAGCTGCTTCCTCTTCATCATCTGAAACTGGCCTATTTGCCCTCTGTTTCTTGTATCTCTTTGTAGATTTGGATTCGTTGGGAGTTTCAGGAACTGTCATTCTTCTAAGCCTCTTGAGAAGCCTAGATCCCCCAATTCCAGAATCTTTCTGAGAAGTCTCTTTCTCAGCTTCACTAACAACAGGTTCTGAAGAAGGAACCTGTTCCTCAGTATCGAATTCATCTCTCAAAGCAATCTTCCTTCTCTTTTGAGGTGTTTGAGGAACAGTCTTTGTCCTCTTAGGTTTGGAAGAGGAAGGCTTCACAGTAGGTGCTGAAGATTAGGGTTGAACAGTCTGTGAAGTGGAGAGATAGGATTTGATATATTGCCTGAGGGTTGGTTGAGTAGAATGAGTGGTAGGTGCTGATTGTTGTGGTGTTTGGGTGGTTGTTGTTGGTTGGACATCAGAATAAACAGATCTATAAGTATCAGGATCAGCATTTACTAAGATTTGTTTTACAGACTGAGGAATCTGTAAGGGTCTAACCACTGATTTCTTAGTGTCAGCATTTATCAGGTCATTAAAGTAGCATTTGGCAACCTTAAAAGGTGGAGTTGAGGAACTGACTAATTGAGGTTCATCAGTACAAAAAGTATATATAAGTTGACAGAATCTAGCAAAGTAAACAACATTCCTATCCTCTGTCATCCTATCCCCAATAAAACCAATTATAGCAGTTGCAAAATCAAAATGAGTTTGGTTTATAACAGCATACCCGATGTGCTGACTCATAATTGGGATAGCATCAAAATTCGAACACTTGTTTCCAAAAGCTTTAGTGATGCAGTCGAAGAAGAAGCTACATTCTCTTCTGATATGAGCCCGTTTCAACTGCCCAAGTTTTTCCAAACTCTGTTCATACCCCAAAGTGGCCATTAACTCCTGAAGAGCGGATTCCTCTGAAATTGAAAAAGTACATCCTTCTGGGAGATGTAGAGCCCTGCATATTGTACCAGGAGTAACTGCATATGAAGAATCACCCACTTCGAAAACAATACTAGGAGTGCCATGTGTACCACCATTATCAAAGTGCCCAGTCCGCCAAAATGTCAGAACTTGTTGGCTCGAAAAGACTGAAGGCTGGGTCAATGCATACCCAATCTCACTGTGTGCAAGAAGATCTTGCACAAAATGCAATTCAGATGGAGCTTCAGCATGATCAAGAACTGCAGCATAATTGTTTGGAACAAATTTAGCTCCATCAATGATTAAATCCTTAGGTGCCATGTGAAAAATTGAGATTTAAGAGTGCATGTTAGGTGTTTGGTAAAATGTCTGTATGAAAAACCAACGTGAGAAGAAGAAGGAGAGTAAAAGCAAGGAGAGAAAAAAAATATGAAGGAAAATAAAAGATTAAAAAATATCTTTTCTCTTTCTTACTTATACTCTGAAAAAAAAATGTTACCGTTGGACACCTGTCAGACATGTAGTAATAACGGATAGTTACTGGGCTTGAGAAAACAGTAATCATTACTTACCCACTTGCCGTTTTTCAAGGAAAAACCGTTCCACTTACCCAGATATTCCATTAATCAAGGTGAAACAGTTTTAATTCAAAATTGAAACCGTTCCCACTTATTTAATTATTTTTCACTGCAACATTAATATTCTGAAAAGAAATCAAGTGAAAATGACCAAGATAAATCATATGAGTAAGTACTGATAAAGTAAAATCAGAACTTAAATTAAAACATAATTTATATGGTCATCAGAATATGAGTATTTATCAGGATTTATCAATGCATTACAAAATAACTTAGAGACAAAATCTTGAAATAAAAACAAATTTCATTAATATATCAAGTGAATACATTCATGAAATTGAAATTACATCAGCATTTGTACAAGATTTCCCTAAGCTGCTAAACCTAACGTCAACAGCCTTTGTCCTAGCTCAAGAAGCAGGGCAAGGCTGATGATGAAGAAAAACAGGAAGAAGAAAATAAATCATTTCTTCTTCCTACTCTCGACAAACAGAATGGCGAGTCGAATGATTCGCTCTTGCTGGCGGAGAGCTTCCAGCCTTTCCTCCTCCAATCGCTCCAGATGGCGATGGTAGTCCATATAGAAGAACAGGAGGTGGGTGAGTACCTCCTGTGGGACACAGTCTCATATCTCATCAGGAATGGCAGTGACGTGCCATTCCTGCTGCCAATCGGCACAGCTTAGCTCCATATTGAAGGTTTCGTAGTTCAAAAACATGTTGTATCTGACCATGGTGTTTTTGAAAGAAAAAGTATGAAGGTAAGGTGAGGTTGAGAGAAAATATTTGATGGGAAGGCTGATGTGAAGTGGTTGCTTATATAGGCAAGAGAATGCCAGGAGACGCAAAGGAATTTAATGCTGACAGGTAGAATTAATTTTACCTCATCTCCCCAGACTTGGAAAAAGAAAAACATTCATTGGAAAGAGAAAACATGGTTTAATGCGCACAAGAAGCAAGTAAAAGTTGACTGTTCAAGTATGAATACCATTAACCCTAACCATAGTGACTATTAATCTTCCACTTCAACATATTCTAGTTTGAACCGAGACTGTTATCAAATTTTATCCACAGATAAGTCAAGTAAAGAATTAGACTGTAATATCAGAACTTAGACTTATATCAGAACTTAACAGTCATCAGAACATAATTTCTTAACTCGAAAAAGGAATGCCTATCTTAGTAAGTCCTCATATAAGTTCTGAGTTATATTCTTCAGAACTTAATCATCAGAACATGCTATCAGAACTTGTCCTCAGAGTTTGTGCAAGGTGACACAATGACTGTTTATCTAAAACAACATAGACCACCACAGTAATTTTCATCATTCATATGGAGTGATTAGTGTGTGCATTAAGCTAAATGTCAGACAAAGAGTAAAGTCTAATTCACTTCAGTATATCTTAGAAATAAGGCATAACTAAAACTTTGCTAAAGAGCTGTCATTATTCTGTAACCTACTGTTGAATGAGTTCATGCTTGAGTCCACCTCAACTATTTTGTGCTAATTTTGTGCATCTTTTTAAATTCCATTTCACAGTGGCTTCTCAGTGTAAGTGAGTCACGACTGCTTATCAGAATTTATGCTATTATCAGAGTATTTCTCCAGTAATCATAGAGTGTGAAAAGTCACCAAGAAAATATTTTGCTTTTCTAATGCATATTTACTTAATACCAGCAATGCACTTGGGTCGTCCCTTCCACATTTTTACTCTAGATCTCAAAGGAGTACCTGATTTTATTCTTTGATCCTTTTGATAAGTGAGGTTTATCAGCACTTAGTGCATTCAGCAGATTTACTAGTATCAGAACTTAACAGATGAGTAGCATTATTCTAATTTGTGACTTAGTAATAAGATAAACAAAGTAAACTCAACTTAGCTCAATTATCAAAATTTGCTTGTGTCAATAGATTTCCACAGAAATAATTACTTCTTATATGGGATCATTTGTTTATTGAAGACTACTAGGTCAGCATCTAGCACAATTATCCTCATAGGATTGAATAGTTACTTAAACAGACATATCACTTATCAGAGTTTAGAAACATATATCAGACAACAGTCAGTACTTAAACACATTTATCAATTAAGCACATAATACACAAGGAGATAAAATTCTGTAAATACTGATCATAAAGTCTGATATAACAGAACAAGACTAAGCAGATTTAGAGAAAGAACCTGAAACCATTCCAAGTTCATTTACCAATCTTGTAAAAGTGGCTTCACACAATGGTTTTGTGAAGATATCTGCTAGTTGTTGATCTGTTGGAACAAAGTGCAATTCCACTGTACCTTCATCCACATGTTCCCTTATGAAGTGGTACCCGATGCTGATGTGCTTTGTCATAGAGTGTTGAACTGGATTACCTGTCATAGCAATAGCACTTTGATTATCACAGTAAATAGGGATTTTGAAATATGTTAACCCATAATCCAGTAACTGATTCTTCATCCAAAGAATCTGTGCACAACAGCTTCCTGCAGCAATATACTCTGCTTCTGCAGTTGATGTGGAAATTGACTTTTGTTTCTTGCTGAACCAAGAAACCAATCTGCCTCCAAGAAATTGGCAGCTTCCACTTGTGCTTTTCCTGTCAATTTTGCAACCTGCAAAATCTGCATCTGAGTAACCTATTAGTTTAAAATCTGATTCTCTAGGATACCACAATCCCAGATCAGCTATTCCTTTAAGATACTTAAAAATTCTTTTCACAGCTGTTAAGTGAGGTTCTCTTGGATCTGCTTGAAATCTTACACAAAGACAGGTAGCATACATGATATCTGGTCTACTAGCAGTTAGATAAAGTAGAGAGCCAATCATACCTCTGTAATCAGTAATATCTACTGATTTACCAGTATCCTTATCCAGTTTTGTTGCAGTGGCCATGGGAGTGGATGCACTTGAACAATCTTGCATTCCAAATTTTTTCAGCAAGTTTCTGGTGTACTTAGTTTGACAAATAAAAGTGCCTTCTTCATTCTGCTTGACTTGAAGGCCCAGAAAATAGCTAAGTTCCCCCATCATACTCATCTGATACCTTGACTGCATCAGTTTGGCAAACTTCTTGCAAAGTCTGTCATTTGTAGACCCAAAAATGATATCATCAACATAAATCTGGACCAGAAGTAAGTCCTTTCCATGGTTGAGGTATAACAGTGTTTTGTCTATTGTTCCTCTGTTGAATCCACTTTCCAGAAGAAACTGAGCTAAAGTCTCATACCATGCTCTAGGAGCTTGCTTAAGTCCATAAAGTGCTTTATCAAGCCTGTAGACATAATCTGGATGTTTGGAGTCTACAAAGCCTAGAGGTTGTTCAACATATACTTCCTCCTCCAATTCTCCATTGAGTAAAGCACTTTTCACATCCATTTGAAAGACAGTAAACATTTTGTGAGCAGCATAAGCCAAAAATATCCTTATGGCTTCTAACCTAGCAACTGGTGCAAATGTTTCATCATAATCAATTCCCTCCTGTTGAGAATATCCTTTTGCAACCAGCCTTGCCTTATTTCTTGTAATTATGCCATCACTGTCAGTTTTGTTTCTGAATACCCACTTTGTACCAACAACAGATATATTCTTTGGTCTTGGCACTAGGGTCCAGACTTTGTTTCTTTCAAATTCATTTAACTCTTCCTGCATTGCTTACACCCAATCAGCATCTTGAAGAGCTTCTTCCACTTTCTTTGGCTCAGTTTGAGAGAGAAAAGAATTGTAAAGACATTCATTTGAAGTACCTGTTCTAGTTCTGACACCTGCATCAGGATTTCCAATTATCAAATCAGGTGTATGTGATTTTGTCCACTTCCTTGCAGATGGAAGGTTTTCTCTAGAACTGGATGCTCCCCCATGATCCATGCTGTCTTCATTTTCATTTTCTGACGCTCCCCCTGAAACTATGCTCTCTGAGTTGGATTCTTCAGAATTTAGATTTTCAGCACTATCAGAACTTGACGAATCAGAACTTGAATGTTCTGATGTTTCTTGAAACCTCCTCAATGATGACATTGTCTTTTGAAATCAAGCCATATCCCACAATATAACCCTTGCTGTCATCTCCAAAAGTAATACTTGGGCCAACTCTCTCATTGAACTCTGTGAGCAGGGTAGAATCACCAGTCATGTGTCTTGAACAACCACTATCCAAGTACCATAGATTCTTTCTGTGTCCCTGTACGTATGTTCTGATGTTTCTTGAGATGTGGTAAGATCTTGAGTATACTCCCCCTGCACAGGTGCATCTTCCTTTGGCGTAGTCACCACAGTTTCAATAACATCAGAGTTTAATCCATCAGAATTTACAGTATCAGGACTTAGACTGTCAGGATTTTCAGTATCAGAATTTGAGTCTTCATTTTCAAATCTCAGCTGATCATGATCAATAAAATCTTCAAGACCAGTAATCTTCTTGTCATCAAAGGAGATATTGATAGATTCCATGACCACTTTTGTTCTCAAATTATAGACTCTGAAGGCTTTTATGGAAAGTGGATATCCAACAAAGATTCATTCATCAGCTTTTAGATCAAACTTGGATAGCTGTTCAGGATGAGTCTTGAGAACAAAACACTTGCATCCAAATACATGAAAGTACTTCAGATTTGGCTTCTTTTTCTTCACCATCTCATAAGGTGTTTTTCCTTGCTTGTTAATGAGAGTTGCATTTTGAGTAAAACAAGCAGTCTGCACAGTTTCAGCCCAGAAATAGGTTGGAAGCTTTGTTTCTTCAAGCATTGTACGTGCAGTTTCAATGAGAGTTCTATTCTTCCTTTCAACAACTCCATTTTGCTGTGGAGTTCCAGGAGCAAAAAATTCCTGCTTTATTCCATGGTTTTTGCAGAACTCTTCCATTATCAAATTCTTGAACTCAGTGCCATTATCACTCCTTAAGGTTTTTACAGAATCTTTGACCAATTTATCCAGATGTTTGACATGATCAATCAAGATAGATGCAGTTTCACTTTTTGTGTGCAAGAAATACACCCATGTGTATCTAGTGAACTCATCCACTATGACCAATGCATATTTCTTCTTTGCAATAGACATGACATTTACTGGACCAAATAGATCAACATGTAGTAGATGATAAGGCTCAAGAATTGATGATTCAGTCTTGCTCTTGAATGAAGATTTTCTTTGTTTGGCCTTCTGACAAGAATCACAAAGGCCATCAGGAGCAAATACTGACTTTGGCAGTCCTCTCACAAGATCTTTCTTGACCAGTTCATTTATATTGTTGAAATTTAAATGAGAGAGTTTCTTGTGCCAATTCCAGCTTTCTTCAATTGATGCTCTACTCATCAGACAGATTGCAGAACCATCAGTACTTGTTGAAAGCTTAGCTTCATAAATGTTACCACGCCTGTATCCTTTCAGAACAACTTTGCCTTTAGATTTACTCACAATTTCACAGTGTTCTTCAAAGAAATCAACATGATAACCTCTGTCACAGATTTGACTTATACTCAGCAGATTGTGTTTAAGTCCTGAGACCAGAGCTACTTCTTTAATGATGACATTCCCAAGATTGATATTTCTATATCCCAATGTTTTTCCAATGTTGCCATCTCCATAAGAAACACTTGGGCCAGCTTTCTCCACAAAGTCTGATAGCAGGGCCTTATTTCCAGTCATATGTCCTGAACATCCACTGTCCACAACTAGAATATTTTTCTTGTTGCCAAGTATAAATGGAATGCCATAAACTACCACAATGAAAACAAGGATTTTGTGGTTTATATCTAACAGACTGACTCTTAACTCCTGATTTTGAAGGTAAGGAGTTAATGTTTTTATTCTTCCTGCAAAAAGAAGCCAGATGGTTAGAACTTCATTAGTTATGATATATTTTCCTAGAAGCATCAGGAACAGGTTTATAATCATTGCTTTTACACCTTCCTTTCCATTCCTATTTTTCCTAGGTGATTTTACCTTGTTTGCATTCTTAACATCTTTCAGCTTATGCTTAAGCTGCTTCTTAGTCATTAAGCTTATGTTTACTTCAGCTGTCTTTTCCTGTTTTAGTTTGTCAGAAGTTAATTCCTCTTTAACTTCTGATTTCTCATTATCAGACTTTACAGTTACAAACATAACAGGTTTTAACTTTGGCTTTTGCTTAACAACAGGCTTAATTTCTACAGTTCCTTTATCATTCTTATCCTCTCCATAACCTAAGCCTTCTTTCCAATTTTCACTACTTAGCAAATTTTGAGTTGTTCTGCCAGAGTTAGTCCAAGTCCTGATAATCTCTCTTTCCTTTTCTAACTCAGTTTTTAGAGATTCATTCATTTTTAGCACTTCATCCCTAACATAAAAAGCATCATCTCTATCCTTCTGAGTTTGATGGAACATAACTAACTCTTTTTCTAAGAAATCATTTCTTTTCTTAAAAGCAAGATTTTCAGAAGTTAATCTTTCACATGTTAAAGTTTGATCTCTATAACTAACAAACATCGTTTTAATATATCTTCTCAACTCATTAATATCATCAGTATGAAAAGCATAAGTAGTCTGAGGTACCTTTGTTTCAGAAGCTTCAGAACTGCTCTCATCACTTTCTTTATCAACATTTGCCATCAATGCATAGTTCTCCTCACTTTCAGAGTCTGAGGTGTCTGTCCAGCTTTTCTACTTTATGACAAGAGCCTTGCCTTTGTCACCCTTTACCTTCTTGTAATCAGGAGATATGTGGCCTTTCTCACCACAATTATAGCATTTGACATTGGTATAATCTCCTCTATCAGACTTTCCTCCTCTGCCTTCAGATCTTCTGAAATTCTTCTTATCAGAACTTATGCATTTCCTGGAAAACTTCTTTCCCTTCCTGAACTTCCTGTATGCAATCTTTGTGATTCCTTTCACCATAAGAGCACACAGCTTCATCATCTCCTCATCAGCATCAGTCTCAGGCAAGCTTTCAGAATCTGAGTCATCATCACTTTCAGAACTTGATGACTCAGTATCAGACTTTGTGAAAAGAGCTTTACCCTTGTCTTTCCTTGAGGTAGCTGCCTTCGGGGATTCTTCTTCAGCCTTAAGAGCAACTGTTCTTGACTTTCCTCCTTTTCTCTTGCTTCTTTGTTCCATCTCAAGTTCATGAGTCTTGAGCATTCCATAAATTTCATCAAGAGTTGTTTCATCAAGATTGTAATTGTCTCTTATTGTTGTTGCCTTCAAATCCCAACATTCAGGAAGAGCTAACAGAAATTTAAGGTTTGAATCTTCAAGATCATACTCCTTATTAACCAGTGACAGATCATTCAAGAGTTTGACAAATCTATCATATAAATTAGTCAATGATTCATTAGCCTTTGAATCAAAGTGTTCATACTCTTGAGTGAGTATTGTCTTCCTGTTCTTTTTAATCGTATCAGTTCCCTAACACCTTGTTTCCAGAGCATCCCATATCTCTTTAGCAGTCTTGCAGTTAATTACCCTGTTTGACATTATATTATCAATGGCACTATGCAGTAAGTGTCGTACCTTAGCATCCTTAGCAATTGATGCGATATCTTCAGCAGTATAATCACTCTTTTCCTTTGGTACGGTTTTTGCTGCTTCACCTGCAACTGCAACAGCGAGCTTGGTTGGTTTGTGAGGCCCTTCCTTGATTCTATCAATATATTCTGGATCTGTAGCTTCCAGAAACATGGTCATCCTCACCTTCCATATGGCATATTCAGATGGTCTCAGTATGGGAACTCTGATGGTTTCATACCGACTTTGAATTTGTGTCTTTGGAGGTTCTTCAGTTTTGATAGGCTTAGTTGGAGTTTCTGTGTCATACATGATTGTGTTTGGATCTTTAACTGTATGTGTGTTAACATATAGGCTCTGATACCACTTATTAGGTCACACACACTGTAGAGGGGGTGAATACAGTGTATAATACAATTAAATCGAACTTTAATATCTTAAGTAACAGAAAACAAACTTTATTGAAATAATAAACTCTGTTACAGTATGGAACTGTTACCTCTCAGTGATGAACAAATATCATGAGAGCTGCTAGGGTTACAATGAATAATCTTCTCGAATATGATAACACTTATAGTGTAAACCCTATATCTGTGTTTATATACTACACAGTTACAAGATAATCGCTAATTGATATGGAATATAATTCTGAAAGGAATATGTCCTAAGTCCAATCATGTATTAGGATTTAGGAATAACTTTTATGTAATCTGTTTTGATTTCATTGATATTAATAAAAGACTTGTTTTGTTTTATTACGGGCTCTATCTATTTAAGTGTTTAAATAAGATATACCATAGTTTAGAGTAAAGCTTTTTATGGATTATGATGAGATCATAATAGTGAGACCTAAAAAGATGATAACTCTAAACTTAAATAATTCCTGGTCATAGGATTACTAACTGATAATTAATAATCCGCAAAGATCGGTACATACTATGCTTGCTTCATTATGAAGGATGTCTGTTCTCATAGATATTTGTGTGGTGACACTATAGCTAGTATGTAGGTGCTTATTATAGAATAAGTTCACTGAACATGACTCACACAGCTGAACAACTGATGGAGTTCACTCACGTGTCAGCAGTTGTTCACATAGTGATAGTTGTACAAGTATCCTTAGACTTGAGGTCATCATAGTCATCTTGTGTACACTGAACTATGCTTTGGTTTAGTTCTTAGTCTCCAGGGACAATTATTAGGGCTCTTCTGGGTATAGGAATTTGTACACGAAGATAGTGTATGATCAATAAAGGATCTACCCCTTCCAGTGAAGGAAGCGAATGTTCAAGGCTGATCCACTTATGCTAGTTCAGGAATCTCTGACCAGAGTGAATGAAATTAGAAAGGAGTTTCTAATTTGAATAGAACTACGCATAGTAAATGGTAAGCAAAGTGATTGAATTAGATAGGCTCGACACGAGATCCATGCCTTGTATTTAATCGGGACATTGTAGGGTAGAAGGTGTTTATTGTACGGTAACAATTCACTGACAGGTTCTTGGTATTCTAAGCAGTGAATTCATATTATCCGGATAGTCGCGATATGCTGAGAAGTATCCCTCACGATGTAGAATAAATGTGATTAATTAATTAATCATATTTAATAAATTAGAGAATTTATATAAATAATGATAAAATAGTTTTATTATTATTTATTTCTACTACCGGCTTAATATTGAACCTACAGGGTCACACCATAAAAAGAGAATGATTTAATGGTGGAGGAATTAATTAATAATGGCTAAATAATTATTTATTTGTGAAATAAATAATTAATTGGCAAATTTGATAATTGATTAAATGAGATTTAATTGATTATAAATTAATTAAGAAAAGTTCTTAATATTATTAATTAAGGATTTAATTTTTGGGAAATTAAATCAAGAAAGAGAATTATTTCTAAAGTGTTTAGAAAAAGAATTAATGATTAAAAGGTGTTTTAATTATTAATGAGAATAATAAATGGGATAATAATAATAATATTTATGGGAAAATTTCAGCTGAAAATTTTGCCTATAAATACACTATTATAGACCCTAATTTTATTCCAACCTCGAAACCCGAAAACCCAAAAAGTTTGGAAAACCCAATTCTCTCCACCTCCTTCCTCCTCTTTAACATCGTTTTCTTGGTGGATACCGGTGGAGTGCTTCACACTTGAGGAGCAACTGCTAAGGATCTCTGATCGTTGTCTCCGAATTATTTTTAAAGGTTAGATTCGATCCCTCGAATTTTTATTCACGATTTATATGCTTTTATTTGGATTTTGTATGTGTAAAAGAGTTTTGCCATGCCCCCGCTGCGTTAAAAATCCAACAAATTCTGCTTCCTAAAATATATCAATCAGATATCTTTTCTTCCAAGTATTCCATTCTTCACGGAACTCCTTCTTCATGCATATCTCTTCTTATGTTTATCTCGATCTTCTTTCCTTTAATCAGCTACTTTCCTTATCTAATCGTCCTTCAGCACTTAAGTTCTGATATCCAACTTCTGATGATTATCTCCTGATAATATAAGTACTGATATCCTTAAGTCCTGACTTCCAGTATAAGTACTGATTCCCAGTTAAGTACTGATTTGTCCTGTTAAGTAAGATCTGAAAACTAAACATAAATCATATTAGCCATGACATTATCAAATATATCTAACAGTGGATATCCAACAAAAATTCCTTCATCAGCTTTTAAGTCAAATTTTGACAGCTGCTCAGGATGAGTCTTAAGAACAAAACACTTGAAACCAAATACATGAAAGTATTTCATATTTGGCTTCTTTTTCTTCACCATCTCATATGGTGTTTTTCCATGCTTGTTTATGAGTGTAGCATTGTGTGTAAAATAAGCAGTCTGCACAGGTTCAGCCTAAAAGTAGGTTGGAAGCTTTGCTTCATCAAGCATTGTTCGTGCAGCTTCAATGAGAGTCCTGTTCTTTCTTTCTACAACTCCATTTTGCTGTGGAGTTTCAGGTGCAGAAAATTCCTGCTTTATTCCATGCTCTTTACAGAACTCTTCCATGATTGAATTCTTGAACTCAATGCCATTATCACTTCTTATAATCTTGACATAATCTTTGACCAATTTATCCAGCTGTCTGAAATGATCAGTTAGAGTAGATGTAGTCTCATTCTTCTTGAGCAAGAAATACACTCAAGTGTACCTTGTGAACTCATCCACTATAACCATATCATATTTCTTTTTTACAATAGACATGACATTGACTGGACCAAATAGATCAACATGCAGTAGGTGATAAGGCTCAAGAATTGAAGATTCAGTTTTGCTCTTGAATGAAGATTTTCTTTATTTTGCCTTTTGACATGAATCACAAAGGCCATCAGGAAAAAATACTGATTTTGGCAGTCCTCTCACAAGATCTTTCTTTACTAGCTCATTTATGTTGTTGAAATTTAAATGGGAGAGTCTTTTATGCCAATTTCAGCTTTCTTCAATTGATGCTCTACTCAACAAACAGATTGCAGAACCATCAGAACTTGTTGAAAGTCTGGCTTCATAAATTTTACCATGCCTGTAACCTTTCAGAACTACTTTTCCTGTAGAATTGCTTACAACTTCACAGTGTTTTTCAAAGAAATCCACATGATAACCTCTGTCACAGATTTGACTCACACTTAGCAGATTATGTTTAAGTCCTGAGACAAGAGCTATTGTTTCAATGATGACATTCCCAAGATTGATATTGCCATATCCCAGAGTTTTTCCCATGTTGCCGTCTCCATAAGAAACTCCTGGGCCAGCTTTCTCCACAAAGTCTGATAGCAGGGCTTTATTTCCAGTCATATGTCCTGAACATCCACTGTCTAACACTAGGATATTTTTCCTATTGCCCTGCAATCACAAAGACCACTATTGGTTAGTTTTAAGGACCCATACTTGCTTGGATCCTGTGGCCTTTTTAAGTTTATTAGCATTTGGTGCGGGTTTAATTTCAGAGTTTATGCTAACATGCTATTTATCAGAATTTATATCAGACTTTGCATCAGACTTTATACTTAAAGGAATAATACTAACTTTCTTCAAAGAAGGTTTTATTTGATAATAATCATAGTACAAACTATGATATTCCTTACAAGTATAAATGGAATACCATAAACTACCACAGGGAAAACAAGGATTTTGTGGTTTAAACCTAACAGACTGACTCTTAACTCCTGATTTAGGAGGTAAAGAGTTTATATCTTTATTTCTCCTGCAAAAAGAAGCAAGATGGTTAGAGTTTCCACAGTTATAACATTTCTTTCTAGGAGCATTAGGAACAGGCATATAATTATTGCTTTTATTCACACCTTTCTTTCCATTCCTATTTTTTCTAGCTTCGTTTACCTTGTTCACATTTCTAATCTCTTTCAGCTTATACTTAAGCTGCTTCTTAGTCATTAAGCATATGTTAACTTCAGCTAGTTTATCTTGTTTCAATTTGTCAGAATTTGACTTTTCTTTGACTTCTGTCCTAGACTCTTTCATCTTTTCAGAGTCAGACTTTACAGTTTTTGCTACAAACTTAAAAGGATTTACCTTTGGTTTAGCAGTCTGTTTAACAACAATTGGCTCAATTTGTTCAGTTCCTTTCTCATTTTTATCATCTCCATAACCTAAGCCCTCTTTCGAGTTTCCACTACTTAGTAAATTCTGAGTTGTTCTGCCAGAGTTAGTCCAAGTTCTGATAATCTCTCTTTCTTTTTCTAAGTCGGCTTTTAGAGATTCATTCAACTTTAATACTTCATCTCTAACATACAAAGCATCATCCCTTTCTTTCTTAGTTTGATGAAGAAAAACCAACTCCTTTTCTAAATAGTCATTTTTCTTTTTAAAAGCAAGGTTTTCAGATGTTAATCTTTCACATGTTAAAGTCTGATATGAAAGAGATGTGTCCTAAGTCCAATCATGTATGATGATTTAGGAATAACTTTTATGTAATCTGTTTTGATTTCATTGATATTAATAAAAGACTTGTTTTGGTTTTATTGCGGGTTTTATCTATTTAAATGTTTAAATAAGATATACCATAGTTTAGAGTAAAGCTTTTTATGGATTATGATGAGATCATAATAATGAGACCTAAAAGATGATAACTCTAAACTTAAATATTTCCTGGTCGTACCAGTTAGTAATCCCCAAAGATCGGTACATACTATGCTTGCTTCATTATGAAGGATGTCTGTTCTCATAGACATTTGTGTGGTGACACTATAACTAGTATGTAGGTGCTTATTATAGAATAAGTTCACTGAACATGACTTACACAGCTGAACAACTGATGGAGTTCACTCACGTGTCAGCAGTTGTTCACATAGTGATAGTTGTACAAGTATCCTTAGACTTGAGGTCATCATTGTCATCTTGTGTACACTGAACTATGCTTTGGTTTAGTTCTTAGTCTCCAGGGACAATTATAAGGGCTCTACTGGGTATAGGAATTTGTATACGAAGATAGTGTATGATCAATAAAGGATCTACCCCTTCAAGTGAAGGAAGAGAATGTTCAATGCTGATCCACTTATGCTAGTTCAGGAATCTCTGGCCAGAGTGAATGAAATTAGAAAGGAGTTTCTAATTTGCATTAAATAGAACTAAACATAGTGAATGGGAAAGCAAATGATTAAATAAGATAGGTTTGACACAAGTTTCATGCCTTGTATTTAATCGTGACATTGCAGGGTAGAAGGAATTAATTGTACGGTAACTATTCACTGAATAGGTTCTTGGTATTCTAAGCAGTGAATTCGGATTATCCGGATAGTCGCGATATGCTGAGAAGTATCCCTCACGATGTAGAATAAACATGATTAATTTATTAATTAATCATATTTAATAAATTAGAGAATTTATATAAATAATGATAAAATAGTTTTATTATTATTTATTTCTACTACCGTCTTAATATTGAACCTACAGGGTCACACCATAAAAGAGAATGATTTAATGGTGGAGGAATTAATTAATAATGACTGGTAATTATTTATTTATGAAATAAATAATTAATTAGCAGATTTAATAACTGATTAAATGAGATTTAATTAATTATAAATTAATTAAGAAAAGTTCTTAATATTATTAATTAAGAATTTAATTTTGGAAATTAAATTAAGTGAGAGAATTATTTTTCTAAAGTATTTAGAAAAGGGATTAATGATTAAAAGGTATTTTAATTATTAGTTAATTGGTTAATAAGAATAATCAATTAAAGGGTTAATAATAATAATAATAATATTTTATGGAAAATTTTTATCAGAAAATTTTCCCTATAAATATACTATTATAAACCCTATTTTTGCCTCAACCTAAAAATTTACAAAAACCCTAATTCTCTTCACCTCATCCTCTTCCATTGCATCGATTTCTTGGTGGATACCGGTGGAGTGCTTCACACTTGAGGAGCAGCTGCTAAGGATCTCCGCTCGTGGTTCTTGGATCGCTTTTAAAGGTTAGAAACGATCCCTCGATTTAACTCATGATCTGTATGCGTATTATATGGATTTTATATCAATAAAAATGTTTTACCATCCTTCCGTGATAGATAAAATTCTACAATGGTATCAGAGCAAAGGTTGTATGTATATAGATCTGTGATAAAAATTTCAGAATTTTATGTGCTTGTATGAATTAATTATGATTTTTACAAGTTATATCATGGATTAATTATGACTGATTAGAAATTGTTTCTCAAAATTATTTTGACTGTAGATCAGTGTTCTACAAGTGTTGTAGATCGTCTGGGTATTTTTTTCATAATTTTATGATGAATGGATTATTTATTATGAATTTTTGAAGTTGTTTTAATTAAATTTGTAATTAAATAAACATATATATATAATTTGTTAGTATATATATATGTTAAAGATCTGCTGTGTTTTGTTTGTGCTGATGTGATTGGTGAGGCACGGCCTCCAATGGAAAAGAAACGGCGGCACGTTTTTCTGTGCAAAAACAAAGGCGGCGGCGACTGTCAGGAAAGAGGGGAGGAGCGTGCGTCTGGCATGCGCGCGTGGGGCACACGCGCTCGTGTGTCACGCCCGGCGCGTGTCAGACACGCGCGGGTCAACGGTCAGCCCTGTGCTGACGTCATGCTGACGTCATCAGATGACGTCATGCTGACTTCAGCTTAGGGTTTAGGGCGCGTGAAGCGCGTTTGCGCGTGGGGCGCGTGGACGAAAGTCAGACACGCGCTTGACAGCGCGTGTGCGCGTGACGGCGCGTGGGTTTTCTTCTCCGGGCGCGTGTGGGCGCGTGCTTGGTCAGAATGGGGCGTGCTTGGTGCTGTTGGATTCGTCTTTTTGAGACGCATCTAATGGTATATTATATGATATTTTCTGAAATTGTTTCGGACTGTTTATAGCTAACAGTAGTGTTTTAAAGCTGTTTTTGACTGTTTTAATTACTTTTAAATGCCTCATGTGATACATAGAGATGTATAATGCTTAGAGTAATATGCTACATGATTGAGCATGCCTACCTTTACGTTTATTCATGCTTATATATGTGATATATGCTTAGTTTATCATGCGATGATAGATTTAGGTGAACTTAATTAACATAAGGCGTTTGTTAGACAATCTAGTATAGTGAAATTATTTCATGACCTTAATATAAATATTATGAATACGATCATGAGATTCTTGTGTTTATGAAACACGTAATTGAAATGAATTTTCAATATTGAGAGAAAGGATGATTCTGTCAACAACAGATTTCTATCTGTAAGAAAGGGTTATTAAGTGACGCCTCTTGACAATGCTCCACCCGATCTGGGAATCATCTGATTATCGATTATTGATTTGAAATATTTAATTTAAAAGGAAGAATCTCTTTATAATATGATTATGATTGTAACGTAATATAATCCCTCTAAAATTAAATAATATCAAGTAGTAATTGGCCAATGACACAACGGGCTTGTGTCGGTCATAACCTTCCAACATGATAGAAAGTGGTTCTTATTTTTAAATAATTGTCGTTTCGTGCTACAGCCGAGGGCTTTGATTTCGAAATAAGAAATACTTGTCTATTACATAGAGATGTGTACATTGAATTAGAATCTAAAGGTCGTTACGTGCTACAGTCGTGGGCCGTTGGAGACTGATTCAATTGTACGAAATGTTGGGTTAGACTTGACTTAGAATATTGAGTTTATCGTGCGACAGCCGTGACTCAATTATTCAAGAGGCTAAAGTTATATTAGGGAATAACATAAGATGTAATTGACAAGAGTTGTCTGCCTATTGAACATCACATGACGTTTCGTGCTACGGCCGAGGTTGTGTGATGGAATGTAGGATCCCTATTCCCACTAGCATTATGAATGCTTAATTTTCACTTAGGAGTTGAATAAATTAGATAAACTAGTGGGAGACACTTATGAATAAAGACCCGATTCATATAGTGTTTTGAAATGAAATTGAATATTTGCTAAGTGTTGTTATGTGTTTATTATTTACAGATTTACTATATTCGTCATGTCTTCTGCACTATCACTCCGGAGCATACTAGATGCTCACAAGTTGACTGGTCCTAATTTAGCTGTTTGCTTTCACTGTAACAAGTTGGGGCACTGGAAGAGGAACTGCAAGGTTTACCTTGTAGAATTGAAGAAGAAGAAGGGTAGTGAGATTACCACTTCTGATTCAGGCATGTTCATGATCGAAGTTAATATGTCACTAGGTCAAATTTCTACTTGGGTATTAGATACCTCCTGTGGTTCTCATATTTGCAATTCGTTGCAAGGACTAAAGGGAAGTAGGACTCTTGAAAAAGATGAGGTGATTCTACGTATGGGCAATGGAGCAAGGGTTGCGGCCATATCTGTAGGATCATTTAGTTTACATATGCCTACGGGCAAGACTATTATTCTGAATAATTGTTATTACATTCCCTCTATTGTGAGGAATATTGTTTCTATTCCTATGTTGGATTTGGATGGTTTTTCATTTATTATTGAGAATAATGAATGTTCTATTCTTAGAGATAATGTTCTTTATGGACGTGGTATTTTAAATAATGGTCTGTATGTATGTGACGTAGAGCATGGTTAACTTCAGATTGAACAAACTAATAAAAAAAAATGAGATGATGAAAATATGACCTATTTATGGCACTGTAGGCTAGGTCATATTAGTGAAAATAGACTGCGGACATTGCATAAGGAAGGGTTACTTGACCCCTTTGATTTTGAATCATATCCTACATGCGAGTCTTGTCTATTGGGTAAAATGACCAAATCTCCATTTAGTGGACATGGAGAGAGGGCTGCAGATTTGCTAGGATTGGTGCACACAGATGTATGTGGACCAATGTCTACGCAAGCCATGGGTGGATTTTCATACTTCATTACTTTCATAGATGATAAATCTAGATTCGGATATGTGTATTTGATGAAACACAAGTCTGAAGCCTTTGAAAAGTTCAAAGAATATAAACATAAAGTGGAGAAATAAACCAAACATAGTATTATAACTCTTCGATCAAATCGAGGTGGTGAATACTTGAATGGAGAGTTTCTAGATTATCTCAAAGAAAATGGTATAGTCTCCCAGTGGACTCCTCCATATACTCCACAGTTGAATGGGGTATCTGAAAGGAGAAATCGAACTTTGTTAGACATGGTTCGGTCCATGATGAGCTATGCGAATCTTCCAATATTCCTATAGGGTTATGTATTGGAAACCTCAACATATTTACTGAATAAGGTGCCTTCCAAATCTGTTCCTCAAACTCCATATGAGATATGGAAAGAAAGGAAACCGAGTCTTAAACACGTTAAGCTTTGGGGATGTCTAGCTTATGTCATGAAAGTTGACCCAGATAAGCTGGAATTTCGATCTGTAAAATGTAATTTTATGGGATATCCTAAAGAGACTTTAGGGTATTACTTTTACACCGATCATCGGGTGTTTGTCTCCAGACATGCTACCTTCTTGGAAAAGCAGTTTATCCTTGAAGGAAACAGTGGGAGCAAATTTGAACTTGATGAAGTTCAAGAAGCACAAACTACTACGGATCAAGTGGAAACACCTGTTCAGACTGAACAACCTTCTGTGGAACAGCCCATTCGTAGGTCAGGGAGAGTGTTTCGCCAATCTGAGAGGTATTATGGCCTTGTCATTGAGAATGGCAATGAGTTGTCAATCATTGATGATGACGACCCTGTGACCTACAATGAGGCTATGAGTAGTGTTGACTCAGAGAAGGACTCTTATGCTTGTGTAGTGTTGGCATAGTGCCATGAAATCCGAAATGGAATCTATGTATACCAACCAAGTATGGACTCTGGTTGAGGTGCCTGAAGGTGTTAAGCCTATTGGGTGCAAGTGGGTATACAAAAGAAAGATTGGAGCAGATGGCCAGGTGGAGACCTATAAGGCCAGGCTCGTGGCAAAAGGATTGAAACAAAGGCAAGGGATTGACTTTGATGAAACTTTTTTACCTGTAGCCCTGTTAAAATCAATTCAGATTTTTCTTGCGATTGCTGCTTACTACGACTATGAGATCTGGCAAATGGACGTGAAAACAGCCTTCCTCAATGGGAAGCTTGAAGAGGAAGTGTATATGACACAGCCAGAGGGTTTTCTTTCCAAGGGAAATGAACACCTAGTTTGTAAGCTGCTGCGAACCATATATGGTTTAAAGCAAGCTTCTCGTAGATGGAACATCCGTTTTGATGAGACAATCAAAGAGTTTGGTTTTATAAAAAACATAGATGAACCATGTGTCTAAAAAAGGTTAGTGGGAGCGCGGTAACATTTCTTGTATTGTATTGAAAGAGGAGACGTCAAGAGAGTTGATACACATAACAATGTAGCAGACCCACTCACAAAGCCACTTTCTCAAAGTCACTTTGATCGTCATAAAGACAAGATGGGTATTAGATACCAGAGTGATTGGCTTTAGTACAAGTGGGGGATTGAAAGAGATGTGTCCTAAGTCCAATCATGTATGATGATTTAGGAATAACTTTTATGTAATCTGTTTTGATTTCATTGATATTAATAAAAGACTTGTTTTGGTTTTATTGCGGGCTTTATCTATTTAAGTGTTTAAATAAGATATACCATAGTTTAAAGTAAAACTTTTTATGGATTATGATGAGATCATAATAATGAGACCTAAAAGATGATAACTCTAAACTTAAATATTTTCTGGTCGTAGGATTATTAACTGGTAATTAGTAATCCGCAAAGATCGGTACATACTATGTTTGCTTCATATGAAGGATGTCTGTTCTCATAGACATTTGTGTGGTGACACTATAGCTAGTATGTAGGTGCTTATTATAGAATAAGTTCACTGAACATGACTCACACAGCTGAACAACTGATGGAGTTCACTCACGTGTCAGCAGTTGTTCACATAGTGATAGTTGTACAAGTATCCTTAGACTTGAGGTCATCATAGTCATCTTGTGTACACTGAACTATGCTTTGGTTTAGTTCTTAGTCTCCAGGGACAATTATAAGGGCTCTACTGGGTATAGGAATTTGTACATGAAGATAGTGTATGATCAATAAAGGATCTACCCCTTCCAGTGAAGGAAGAGAATGTTCAATGCTGATCCACTTATGCTAGTTCAGGAATCTCTGGCTAGAGTGAATGAAATTAGAAAGGAGTTTCTAATTTGCATTAAATAGAACTAAGCATAGTGAATGGGAAAGCAAATGATTAAATAAGATAGGCTTGACACAAGTTTCATGCCTTGTATTTAATCGTGACATTGCAGGGTAGAAGGAATTAATTGTACGGTAACTATTCACTGAATAGGTTCTTGGTATTCTAAGCAGTGAATTCGTATTATCCGGATAGTCGCGATATGCTGAGAAGTATCCCTCACGATGTAGAATAAACATGATTAATTTATTAATTAATCATATTTAATAAATTAGAGAATTTATATAAATAATGATAAAATAGTTTTATTATTATTTATTTCTACTACCGGCTTAATATTGAACCTATAGGGTCACACCATAAAAGAGAATGATTTAATGGTGGAGGAATTAATTAATAATGACTGGTAATTATTTATTTGTGAAATAAATAATTAATTAGCAGATTTAATAATTGATTAAATGAGATTTAATTAATTATAAATTAATTAAGAAAAGTTCTTAATATTATTAATTAAGAATTTAATTTTGGAAATTAAATCAAGTGAGAGAATTATTTTTCTAAAGTGTTTAGAAAAGGGATTAATGATTAAAAGGTGTTTTAATTATTAGTTAATTGGTTAATAAGAATAATCAATTAAAGGGTTAATAATAATAATAATATTTTATGAAAAATTTTCAGCTAAAAATTTTGCCTATAGATATACTATTATAAACCCTATTTTTGCCTCAACCTAAAAATTTACAAAAACCCTAATTCTCTCCACCTCCTCCTCCTCCTCCTCCATTACATCGATTTCTTGGTGGATACCGGTGGAGTGCTTCACACTTGAGGAGCAGCTGCTAAGGATCTCCGCTCGTGGTTCTTGGATCGCTTTTAAAGGTTAGAAATGATCCCTCGATTTAAATCATGATCTTATGCGTATTATATGGATTTTATATCAATAAAAATGTTTTACCATGCTTCCATGATAGATAAAATCCTACATGATCTCTATAACTAATGAACATGGTTTTAAGATATAATCTCAACTCAGTAATATCATCATTATGAAAATCATAAGTTGTTTGAGGTACCTTCAATTCGGCAGTTTCAGTACTGCTATCAGCATTTGCCATCAAGGCATAGTTCACCTCATGTTCATAATCTGAAGTGTCTGTCCAGCTTTTTTCTTTGTGACAAGTTTCATGCCTTTGTCACTTTTTCTTTTCCTGCAGTCAGGAGATATGTGGCCTCTTTCACCATAATTATAGCATTTGACATTTGAGTTGTCTCCTCTGTCAGAATTTCCTCCTTTGTCTTCAGACTTTCTGAACCCTTTCTTATCAGAACTTCCACTTTTCCTGGAAAACTTCTTGCCTTTTCTGAATTTCCTGTAGGCTATCTTTGTGATACCCTTCACCATAAGAGCACACAATTTCATCATATCTTCATCAGCATCCATTTCAGGTAAACTTTCAGTTTTTGAATCATCATCATCATAATATGATGACTCTGAATCAGACTTTATGATGAGAGCCTTTCCTTTTCCCCTCTTTGAGGCAACCACTTTAGGAGATTCCTCCTCAGCTTTAAGAGCAATTTTCCTTGACTTTCTTCCATGCCTCTTGCTTCTTTGATCCATCTCAAGTTCATAAGTCTTGAGCATACCATAAATTTCATCAAAAGTAGTTTCAGTAAGGAAATAGTTGTCTCTTATGGTAGTAGACTTCAAATCCCAATTTTCGGGAAGAGCTAAAAGGAATTTTAGATTTGAATCTTCAAGATCATATTCCTTGTCCACCAGTGATAGATCATTCAAGAGTTTTACAAACCTGTCATATAAATCCGTTAATGACTCATCAGCTTTTGAGTCAAAGTGCTCATACTCTTGAGTGAGTATAGTCCTCCTGTTCTTCTTGATTACATCGGTTCCCTGGCATCTTGTCTCCAAAGCATCCCATATCTCCTTTGCAGTCAAGCAATGAATTACCCTGTTTGACATGACATTATCAATGGCACTATACAACAAATGCCTTACCCTTGCATCCTTTGGAATATATGAGATGTCTTCAGCTATGTAATCACCTTTCTCCTTTGGTATGGACTTTACTGGTTGATCAGCAACTGCAACAGAGAGCTTGGTAGGCTTATATGGTCCTTCATTAATCCTATCAAGGTATTCTGGATCTGTAGCTTCCAGAAACATAGCCATCTTCACTTTCCATATGGGATACTCAGAAGGTCTCAGTATGGGAACCCTAATAGTCTCATATCGACTGTGGGTTTGGGTGTTTTGAGTTTCTTGAGTTTTAATGGGTTTGGTTGGAGTTTAAGCTTCTTCAGACATGATTGGTTGGATCTTTACTGTATGTGTGTTAACAGAAAAGCTCTGATACCAATTGTTAGGTCACACAACACTGTAGAAGGGGGTTGAATATAGTGTTTATACAATCAAATCGATTTAACACAAGTATGTAACAAAGATCAAGTATATTCAATAAACTCTGTTACAATATGAACTGTTGTTCTCTCTCAGTGATGAACAAAAATCACTAAGTGCTTCTAGGTTACAATGTATAATCTTCTCGATAATGATCACACATATAGTGTAAACCCTAAGTCTGTGTTTATATAGTACAGAATTACAAGATAACTTCTAATTGATATGGAATATAATTCTGTCTCCTAAAATATATCAATCATATATCTTCTACAAGTCTTCCAGTCTTCTAACTCTTTTCATGCATATCTTCTATTATTTTAGTCTCGATCTTCTCCTGTAAATCAGCTTCATTCCTTATCTGAAAGTCTTCCCGCACTTAAGTTCTGATATTAAGTTCTGACTTCCGTAAGTCCTGATTTGTCCTGTTGTTAAGTTCTGAAAACTAAACACAAATCATATTAGACATGAAATCTCAAATATATCTAACATTCTCGAGCCGTACTGTCGATTCATGCAGGATGTTAGAGGTCCGGCATATATGGCTCCAGTGTTCCAACATTTTCATCTTTCTTCCGAGGCAATGAAGCCTATAGTTGGAGAGACTTGAGAGGCCGATGTAATTGACATGACACAGCCGTCTCAGCAGGTGTCACAGCGCCCGACACAGGCATCTGTATTTGCAGCAGGGTCATCTTCGAGGGCTGAGAAGATGGATATCCGCCTCCCTGTGGAAGAGAAATGGGAGATAAATAAGAAACTAAAGTGGGAGAGGATGGACGCCATTAGGAGGGATTGGGGATGGGGTGGTTTTTTTGGGAGTGGTCCTATTAAATCTTAAGTGGACCTTGGACACAAGTGTTATGCAGAGTTTGGAACCCAAAATATGGCTAGATGATAGGATCATATATTCCTACATGGTATAATCTTTGACCTTTTATTTATGTTGTTCTTTTTATTTCATTTATGGTATAACCTGTTTCTTGCAGTGGTTGTTGCGTGATCGTGAGGAGGCCATAGCTGCCGCGGGGGTGTATCCGAGGATGCCTTCATACTACTTCATGGATCCACTTTTTATGGAGTTGGTGAAGAAAGTGGACTACTCACATCCCTATTCTGTGAGGACCTTGCATTTCTTTCTTAATTGGGCGAGTTGTGGGGTAGGTCCACCAATTAACCAGGTGGACTACATATTTCTTCCCGTGAACGTGAACCAGAACCATTGAATTCTCATGGTATTTTTTGTGAAGGAATGGGGCGTGATGGTACTTGATCCTATGAACTACAACGCTAAATATCCTGAAGAGGAAGAGTGCGCGGTAATAGTTCCTCGACGACACCTTATATTATAATTTCTAAATCTTTCCTTATTACTTTTGTGAACTGATGTTGTTTTTTGTTGTGTGTTAGGTTGGAGTTGTTACAGGTATGCTTGGTTATGTTGGGAAGAATAGAAATTTCCCAGATGAAGAGCCTTTAGTTCATGTTTGGGATGCAATACCTAAATAAGATAACTACTCAGATTACGGTGTGTATGTGTGCAAATATATGGACTATACCTTGTAGGGGTATAACCTCGCTAAAGTACGTTGGGATGCCTCGGACGTGGATACCTTTCGCTATAGGATTGCGAAGGAGCTTCAAAGAGGGATGGCTAAACCCATACAAACACATCGCATGAGGCAAAGGATGGAGAGGGTAGCCGGAAAGAGTAGTATTTAGGTCATTCGTCTAGTTGTGTAGTTTAGTTGAACTTGTGACTTAATCTTATGCTTGTGTAGTGTAGTTGAACTTGTTTCGTTACATTCGAACATCATCGCGTGCCCTTCATTTGGTATAATGACAATTAAAACTTGTTTCGTTTATATTGGTCGTTTATCGACCGTGTCCCTTTCCTGTCCCTTTATTTAATTTTTTTGTTTCTATATTTTATTGATTTGTATATATAATGGCCCCCATGTACTTGTGTGCAAATTTTAAAAGGTTTGGAGAAATTTCAAAATTTGAGGTTTTGTAAATTTTTGGCGATTTGGCTCATATTTGGAGGGGTGCCTAAATTTGGCGAATTTTTTTTTTATAATTTACAGGTTGCTGTTGTTTAACTATGTATATACTGTTGGTTGTTTGGTTGGTATCCTGTAAAACAGGTGGGATGGTTCCTTTACAAAAGGCACATTTCCCATTTGGACAGTCTCCAAGGGCCATCGGAGGACTCCTTATCCAAGTTAAAAAACGGGAGAAAGTAAGGCGGCACATTACTCTAAACTCTTACAAACATGCAAGGAAGGGTTAACCAGTGGCATGCTTTGGCCCAAAGCCTTGAATGGTATGCCTCTTCTTCTGGAAGGTGCAACTCCGGGTCTTCTTCCTCCACTAGGGGAGGTCCTTCGTTAAACTGTGCTAGTTCCTCACTCCATTCACGAGCGATTACATCCAACTCGCTAAATGTTGGTGACATACAATCCTCGAATTCGGAGTCCGAGTCTGAGGATGTGTTGCTAACGTGAGACACCGACTCGTCATCCGAAGTATTGGCCATTTCACCTACATATAACAAGAACAAATGCATGTTAGCAAAATGAGGTGGAACAAATGCATGTTCGCAAAATGAGGTGGAACTACTAAAAGCACGACAAAACAATATATAAGAGACTGTTATATAAAATTTGAATTACAATTGGCCACTTTGACTTTTTCTCAATTCTTCCAATTTTACTAAACATTTTCTAGCATCATGTCCCTCAATGTTGCAATGTCCGCATTTTCTTTTTTTCTTTGCAAGTTCCTCAATGGGACTTTTAATTCAGTGCTCTTTTTTGCGTCCTTTGGTTTTCGAAACAACGGGGTCAAGAATAGTTTAATGCAACTTCTCTCCACTTTCTTGAGTAATTTTGGTATCAAATTCAATTCCAACACCTTCCACCCCATGCACGGGTATTTTCTAAATAATTTCGATCTCTCGACTAATAACTCTCACGGCATACTCATAACATTCTTTCGACGCCATGCAACTATGACTAAACCCCATAGTGAGTAAAGTCATGTGATTAAATCTTTCCGTTGGAGTCAAATCATGGGATGAGGCATCATCTCCGGGCATGTGATATGGCAACACACCATCAATTCTATTGGCATCCCTATTCCACCTCCGTTTCATAAAATGTTCCGTTAATTCGGCCACACACCTCTTTGTCAATACGGCAATAATATGACGACACGACATGCCCGAATGCTCAAATATTCTACATATGCAAGAACCCCAAAATGACAACTTGTTGAAGGTAACGAGATAAGTGGTTCTCTTAGACTTAACCATTAATGGTCGATAATATTTGTTGTACGTATCCTCCACATCTTCTAAGGAACGGTCTCTATCCTTCTCCACAAAGTACTTTGCGGCCTTAACCAATTGGTCTTGAATTTTTTTGTACATCTCTTTTGTATAAATGGAAGCGGCATGTTGCTCCAAGGCGGTCTTCAGTCGCATGCAACAAATTTTATGACGTGTATTATAATCCTCTTCTTTCTCATACATAAATTGTCTTTCTAACGCGTTTTGTGCACCCTCAACAAATTATTTCAACCCCCTGCAAGACCCTACATAAGCATCAAAAAAGACATTCATTCCTTCACTTCTTGAAGTTGTTTTTTGACCTGGTGAAAAAATGTTACGTGTATAAGCATCGATCCACTTATGCTTCAAATTATACAAGCCTAGCAACCATGTATTATCCTCCAATTTGTACTTCAAGATCAATGCTTTCCACCTATCCTCAAAAATTTCTTCGGTCAACGAGTGATATATGTAATCGTTGAAGTCACCGTTAAATTCCTCCTTTGCATAGTAGGTTGAGAGCTTCTCCGGAAATTTGTTACTAATATGCCATGAACACAACAAATGTGTCGTGTTTGGTAGTATAGATTGAATTGCCCCCGCCATCGCTTGATCTTGATCGGTGATAGTAACCAAAGGTGCTTTTCCTTCAACGACCTCTAACCAAATACCCAAAACCCACTCAAATGTAGTCTTCAATTCATCACGTATTAGTGCAAATCCAAAGAGAACTGATTGATAGTGATAATTCACCCCGGTGAACGGCACAAACGATATATCATACCTATTTGTTCGATATGTTGTATCAAATGCAACCACATCACCAAAAATTTTATAGGCCAACAGCGACCGGGGGTCAACCCATAAAAGACACTTCAATCTTCCTTCTTCATCAATTAGAGTCCGAATAAAAGAAATTCCTCCAATTTCCTCTTATAACCTATGTAACAAATCCAATCCCTCTTGTGCATCATTCACACCCAAATTATCTTTTCTAAAATCTCGCACGATATTTCTCAAGTGTTGGGCATGAAACCCTACTTGCTCCTCTCCTCCGTGCATTTTTCCAAATATATTCATTTGTTGTCTAGGCGCAATACCCGAAACATGTAAACTCTTAATTAAATTCTTTTGGGTGGCGGTTACATGTCGCTCCCTTTTAATCAAATTCATCTTAGAAGGCGACACAACATCGTGATTGTGATTTAACTCTAATGATGTTATCTCCCAATGCCTTGTATTTCGCCTATTAATCACATAGATTCTAAACTTACATCCACTTCTAGGAAGTTTATCTCTACGCCTTTTCTTCTTCTCACTACCGACACTTCCTATCAAAACTTCTTCATCCTCTACGGGTTCTCTATCGCGGTTTTCTCCCGTTAAATTATAAACATAAGTACGGGCATATATTGTTTTGTCCACACGCCTTTGTGTTTTTTGGATTTTAATTGCAAACCCGTTTTTCAAAGTGTAGGCCCTAATTACATTTTCGGTGGCTACCAAATTAGGAAAATTTTGACTCAATAAAGAAATTACAATATCTTCTTCCCCAACAACACTTTTATCCCTACTCTCATTACTCTCATGCATAAACTCACTATTTTCATGCAAATCTTCATTTTCAAATCTATGTTCACTATCATAAACATCTTCATCGCAATCATCAACAAGGTTAACATAATATACATTATCATCACGTAAGCAACCACCACTAATATCAACAACCTCACTATTTATAACATTATCACTTTTTTCAAAGCTTTTCTACCTTGAAACCTAACAAACATCTTATCCATAACTACAACAAGAAGAAAGCAAGAAATTGAGCTTACCAAATGTAATTAGTGAATAAGGATGAACAAAACCAAGAATTCCCCCAAATTTGCTCTCGAATTTGACAAATGCTGCACAAAAAGGAAAGTGTGATCGTTTTAGGGTTATAAACTGCAAGTACAGTCATTCCGCTAATATTATCCGTGGAAGGGAAAGAGGTTCCACGCAAAAAAAGTGCGGAAAGGTAGCAGTCCGCGGAAAAAAAGCGCGAAAGGGCGAATTTTTTTTTTAATCCTGGTCGTTGGATTATTCATCCAACGGCCAGGAAATAGTGTGTTGGTTAACAGTTCCCTGATACATGATTGTCAGGGAACAGAACCCTTCAGTAAAACAAAGGAGAAAGAGTTACATTAATGATTGTATTTTACAACTTGCTATTGCACCAGCTACTCTTTAGTTTGGTATCAGTTTGGTGCATGTAGACAAAGTTCATAAATAAAATTGCATTCAAACATCATTGCTTCCTTTATATGCAGCTGCAATTCAGGTTCCTTTTAACTATATTACACTACAACATAATTATAACTTGTAGCTCAGATTTGCAAGTACAACCCTCGATTTTTTTTGTCTGAATATTCTCTTAATAGAAATCAGAAGATTCTTCAACAATTAAAAATTCAAGAGGCGAGAGTTTTGTAAATATTAGGAATCAAGAATTAAACGCATCATCCCTAGATAGTGAGGGAAAGGGCTTTTAATTTCTTTATACATTAATTAATGAGAGAAAGAATGATAAAATTGGGAGAAATAGGAAATAAAGATAATTTATGAAATTGAAATTGGAGGAAAATGTGAAGGGAGGGAAATGACCCGGATACTAGAGATTTGAGAAATACGGAGAAACAACTGAGGTTATGTACAATTATTTTGACAGATTCGTGTTGGAGTATGTTATTTTCTCTCTCAATAGCTAAAAAGAGCTGCCACGTGAAGATGTTATAAATCATCCTTGTAAATTAAATTCAATACTGGTGAAAAATGAGTTCTGTACTTTCGGCCCGCAAATCTGATTATGTTTATTTAAATATTCAATTGTTTTTGTCTAAACTAGATTATTAAGTCGCGCTTCCTAGCGGAGTCTTTAAAATAACATTTCTTTTTTGTATATTTCTTATCTAATCAGGATCATTCTGAAATTAATAGTAATGAACAAATATACTAAATCAAGAAGTTTAAAAAGCCGTTTTTTCTTTAAACATGTTTACTCCAATCGCTCATATATTGTTCACAAATCTGATATCATAAATTATATCATTTATTAGTCAATAATAATGTAATATTTTTTTCTATTTAATAGTATAAAAATGTGAGAACATTACAAAAATAGATTGAAACGATGTGAAAGACGCCACTTCACCGCCCTCCTATTTTCCTTTACATAAGTGTAATAATATGACGATAAAATGATTTTAAAAAATATTGAGAAAATATATTTATAGATACTTATTTTTTTAATATTTTATTGGCTAAATTTTAAGAAAAAAATATGAAAATATAACATAGTAAGTTGATTTAAAGAGAAATGAAAAGTTTTAGGATAATATTACGAGGGTAAGTTGATTTCAAAAATCTTAATGAAAGATGTGGTAGAGAATGTTGTGCAAGACATACCTGGACATAACAAGACCAAGTCATCTTGACAACCTTAATGATAAGTTGTGTGATAATCTCATTGTATTCCGTATCTGTATTTCTTGTCTGTAAAAATGCTAAGAAGATTAGATTGGAGGATTTTTCTATGAATAGCCATCAAGCTAAGAAATAAACTTCGGAAGAAGATCAATCATGATCATGCCTTAGAGATAAGTGTAAAAACTTGGAGTTAAATATTCTAAGTCAGATATCGACAATTCACAGATCAAGGAATATAGAGATGCATGTCGAGAAGTCAAAAATTTCTTGTAGAGAAGTCTCAAAAAATATCGACAAGTCAATCTGCATGTATAGAACTGGAGATATCGACAAGTCAAAAAGTCCATATAGAGAACTGGAGATATCGATAGGTCAAAGTCTACTTGTAGAGAACTAAAGATAATGACAAGCTGAAATCTAGTTGCAGAGAACTGAAGATATCGACAAGTCAAAAGCTTATGTAGAGAACTAGAGATATCGACAAGACATTCTACTTGTAGAGAACTGGAGAACTCGACAAGTCATAATACATATCTAGAAGTATAGATATCAATAAGTTATTTTACTTATCGATATGTGAAATATCTATACAATAAACGAGATCTCGACATACAACTTCAGAATTCAGAATATAGATAACTTGAAGATCCCAGATTATCAGTGAACAAACAATTCTATCACTGAATTGGAAAACCTACAAATGCAGCTTGTAGAATGCAAGATCAAGGGTCAAGATGAACCGGACAAAGAAGAATCACAGACCTAGTAGATTTCACACAGATATGCTACACTAAGAAAAGAAACAGACAAATAAACTTTCGAAAATGTGTTAGTCTATTTTAGTGCAAGTTCTATAAACTGTGCATGCTGATCTATAAAACATGTCACAGGTCCTTAGTCTAGAGGTAACAAAACAGATCTAAAAAAATCTTGTCTTCTCTCAAGAGAAAAAGATGAGTTCTTATTTTCAAGAACACAGATCTGTAGCACAACAAATTTGATTTAATACAAATCAAGTGAGTTTTTGATAGTTAAGTTCCAAGAGCAAAAAAAACCACAGTTAATCAAAAAAAATAAGAAAACACATTCACCCCATTGTGTTGCACCTCATACCTAACCAGTGGTATCAGAGCAAAATTTGAAAGTAAACAGATTAGATCTTGGAAGTATGAGAGCACGGAAGCTTAGCAGTATCAAGATCTCTGTCTTTGACAAAGTAAACTACACCTTATGGAAGAAGAAGATGATGATGTTCATTATGATGGCCAATCCACTATATATTGAAATTATCGAGCATGGATCCTTTATTCCTATGGTAATGGTTCCTGAAGTAACATATGATGATATGGTCATTCCTGGTCACTTTACTTCTAAAGATCCATCTACATATACTGAACCAGAAAAGAAGAAAGTTTCACTTGACAGTAGCCTGCAACTCATTCTTATTGAATCTCTTGATCATGTCATGTATAACAACATTATCAACTATGAATCAGCCAAGCGGATCTGAGAAAAGACAAAGATTCTGTGTTAAGGTACTAAAGAAGTGAGGTCAAACCAAAGAAGGATTCTAGTCTCATAATATGAGGGTTTCATGGCTAAACCTAAAAAAGGAATTACTGAGGCATTTGAAAGATTTAATAAGCTTATAAATGACTTACAGCTTCATGAAGAATACTATGAAGCTGAGAAAGTTAACCTAAAATTCTTACTCACTCTTCCTGACCATTTAGAACAAAAGATCTCTACAATAAGATATTAGGCCTTAAATTAACTAAGGGGGTGAATACAGTTTAAACAATAAAATCAATTTAAACAACTCAACAGAATGAACAATTTTTATATTAATAAATAAAAACTGATTACAATACTCTCTCAAAAGATGAACAAATATTCTTGAGAGCTGCTATGTTATATGAATGATATTTCAATTCGAACACTTATAATGTAAACCTAACATGTGCTTATATAATGCACAGCTATACAATCAATCTAGAAGATATGTTATATTTGAATAATGAATCCTATACATATCCATCTATTAATTGCTACAATAAGTAAAGTCCTAAACCGACATATCTCTGCAAATATATCTTCATGTGATATCTCCTGATTTCCAGCTTGACAAATACTGATATAAAAAAAACTGATGACAAATACTGATCAGCAAATAATGATGATAAATGCTAATGACGTCATCTCTGTCAAATTCTGATATCAAATACTGATGGAAAACTCTGATAGCATCCATTACACCTCTAACAATCTTCCCAACTTGTGCATTATGTAAATATGTACAAGTTTCTAATTGATGATGTTAAAACTATCTAAATGCAGAAATACTAACAAATGTACAATCTTACAGTCAATGTATCAGACTATATCTTCAGTCTTCAACCTTGGCAAATTCAGTAACATCATCAAAATTTTCTTTAGTAGATTTTCTTCAAGAACATTCAGATACATCTCCGTTCTCAGTTTGATATCATTCAGCACTTCTGTAGATTCATCATTCTGATAGATAGCAGCTCCGGGGTCATAAATATTTGATCTTTCAAGTGATAAATCATCCAGCTCCAAAAATCCAACTTTCTTGCCATTTGGATTAAAAGTACAAACTTTTATACCAATGGATATAGTCACTATGGCTCCTCCTTTAGGCATATCAACAATATTTTCACTATCAACAATGCACTTTGGAGTGTATTTTGATTTGTAAGTCATTCTTTTCTGCTTCCTGAATACCAAATCTTTTAAATAAGCAGACCACCTGGCAGTTGTAGAGTTGATTACCTTTAGTAAAGTTATGATATATTTAAACTCCTGCCATGGTTTGTCTCTCATTTGTTCTTGAGAAATCTTCAACCTCTACCCAGACTCAAGAAAATACAACATCTTTTTTTTGGCTTATTTTTATCATACAAATCAAGCACTATCTGAACTGAAAAAATCTTCAGTAAGTCTTCAAGCTTCACATTTTCTCTTATCCTTGTCAGATTCCCAGGCTCCCTTAAAAGCATTTCCAGTGAAGTTATCAGCATTTGGAAGTCCCAAGCCACCTATTCTTCCAACCATTCTAGCTTGTGAATTACCACTGTAGATCTTGTTAATGGTCTCATAAGAATCTCTTTATGGTGCATGTGTCATGCTTTCCCATAACAACTTTTTCTTCTCTTCAAAGGTCAATTCTGGCTTATCAGCATTTGAGCCTTCTAAATCAGAGTTTGAGTCTCTTTCAGAAATAGTATGATCAACTTTTGTTTCTTGAGCTGTACTATCAACAATATGGGTAGTATCAAAGGTTGATACTGGTTGAATTTCTGTTTCCTTAACTTGAGCAGTGTCAGAGGTTAATCTTACAACTTCATCATCTTTTACTGGAATATCTTCAACATGAGCTTTGTCAGGGGTTGAGATGTCAGGATCATAATTTAAGTCTTTCAGTGCAGGCTTTGAAGATTCACCAACTTTTTCCTATCCCTTATACCTCCCATCAGCATTTAGTATGGCTTGAGACCTTAGAACATGTCTTTCAACTTCATTTTCGTTGATTTCTTTGATCACAACTCCTTTGGTTGGCCTTTGTGCATGAATATCAGCATATGGTGAGACAACATCAGTATTTACTGGTCTCAAAGATTTAAATTCCTCTTCTACTATCCTCAATTGCTCAAGATCAACTCCGGGATTTTCTCTTTCAAATATCCTTATACTCACCTCAGGATCATAAGATGTTATTTTAGGATCCTTGTAGAATAGAGTTATCTTCTTTCCTTTAAATTTCAGAGTTTGTAAAAACTGACTTGCCTCAGCACCAACTTCTATTTCCTAAACAATTAGGTCTTTATCAACATTTGTGACTATCAGAGTTTAATTTGTAGTCACAGTCAGTTCTTTGGTTATTGTTGTAGATTTCTTCCTTCCAGCTCCACCAAATCTTCCACCTTCACTTCTTATTTGGATAATGGACTTAGAAGTGCTACTAGAGCCGACAATTTCTCCACCCTTGTCCCTCCCAAGTGACTTTCATCCTTTACTCCCATCATCTGAAGCATCATCTTTGCCATCAGCTATTAGTTGGAGATGTCTGCATTTAGACTTCGAAATTATCTCCCCTTTTTTGGCATCATCATCAAGCAGGAGGGAGATAATCAACTCCATGGACTATTGGAACTCATCCAACTGCCCAGACATCTTGGGTTGAGTGGCTTCAAGCCTAGCCTGATTGGCTTGAAGTTTGTCCTGCCTTGAAATGATAGGCTTCAATTTCTTTTGCAGTTCAAGCTCAAATTTGAATTTTACTTCATGAAAAATATCTTTGAGTTTTTCTATCTAAGAGTCATCCTTGGCCTAAGTGGAATGAATAGATTTGATCATTAAAACTGAAGCCTTGAGATGGGTGACCACATCAAGATTTATGATTTGCTTCTCAGTTGTCTCCAAATGTTGAGAAGCATGATGAATAGTGATTGGATAGTTTGGATCCTTCCATTTAGATACCCATTCCTCATCTAAGTACTTCTTTATGTGTGCTTTATCCAACTAATCCATTTTCAACTTTCTTTCTCTTTCAGTCATATCTTCACGAAAAATGATCTCATCTAAGTCTTCATCAGAATGTAGCTCCACATTGATCTTAGACACATCAAAATAATCTCCATCATCAGAATCACTGCCTTGACTAGAATCATCATTATCAACTGGTTCCCTGACATTCTGTGCTACTTCATCTTCAGCATTAGAGTTTAAGATTGAGTCATGAATTGGAGCAGTATGTGACCCAGCTACTTCGGAAACTTCTATATCATCAACATTTAACTCAATATATTCAAGAATAATGGCCATATGAACTGTAGTATCAATATTTATGTCCAGAATTTTAGTTCCAGTTGAGTGTTGAGGAGACTCGGGAACTGTGGCTTTATCATGAGTGGATTATTCTGCAACTTGATCAATAGCAACTACATCGATTGCAATAGTAGGAGGATGAGAAATTTGAGTGGACTGCAAAAAAATATATGTACTTAGACCTGCAGGGAAAATATCAGCATTTGGTGCATCAAAGTTTAACTGGGGGTCTACAGGCTGAAAATCACCAATTGTTTCTTTAAGACTCTGAACACCTGCAAAATGAAACAAAGAACCACTTAAATCTCTATTTTATTTTAAAGTAGTCTCACTACTTCTCACACCACTCATCTCATGACTTTTAAGAGTCAGAGTTTCCTCACAAGGATATGCTAAATCCTGACTCCCATCTACCTCTTCTTTTTCCAGGTAAAGCTCCCACCTCTCTGTATTTCTGTTTTTCTCTAAATCTTTTCCCTCTGTATACTACCCTTACACATGATACCATATAAAGCACACAATATTTCATCACAATATCAATGTAGGATAAATCCACACAACCCATTTCAAACTACTATCTTAAACTCGCTTTTTATATGAATTATACTAATAAAATGACTTAGATCCAAAAATGAAAGGTTAATCCTCATTACAAGGAATAATCTCCAACAATTAATTTTCAGTAATTTCATCAAGAACACATCTAAAATTTGATTTGAACGTGCCATTTCTAACAGTCGCGAGACCCATAAATAGAAGGTGAGTGGTCTGTGAATGGAGGACCGTGGTGGACATTTGGAATTTAGATGCCCTAGTACCCACTGGCGAGATCATCATCTGAAGCCTGGAATTCGTTCCTTGAGGATTAGGTCCATGATCTTGAGGGTTGAAAATTATTCCTTGTTGTGCAAGACATGCCTGTACATAGCAAGACTAAGTCATCTTGACAACCCCAATGATAAGCTGTATGTTAATCTAATTTTGTATTTTGTAATTGAATTACCTGAGTCTGTAAAAATGTTAAGTAGGTTAGACTGGAGGATTTTCAATGAACAACCATCAATCTAAGGACTAAACTCTGGAATAAGATCAAATTATGATCATGCCTCAAAGAGAAGTGTAGCAGCTTGGATTTAGATAATACTGTTCTAGAAAAAATGTTTTAAGTTAGATATCGACAAGTCACAGATCAAGAAATATCGAGAAGTCTGTCAAGAAGTCCAAAATGACTTATAGATAAGTCCCAATAGATATCGATAAGTCAATATACATGTAGAGATCTTAGATATAGACAAGTCAAAAAGAACATGTAAAGAACTAGAGATATCGACAAGTCATAATTTCATGTAGAGATCTAGAGATATCGACAAGCCAAATCTTCATGTAGAGAACTAGAGATATCGACAAGTCAAAGCCTATGTAGAGAACTAGAGATATCGACAAGTCACTCTACATGTAGAGAACTCAAGATATCGATAAGTCATTATACTTATCTATATGTGACATTTCTACAGAATAAAAGAGATCTCGACAAACTATCTCATAATTCAAAATGCAGACAAATTGAAGATTCAAGATTATCAGTCAACAAACAATTCTAACACTGAATTGGAAAGACTACAAATGCAGCTTGAAGAATTCAAGATCAAGGGCCAAGATTCACTGCACAGATTCTGCACAAATTTGCTAACACTAGAAATGGAAAATAAACAAAGTAGGTTTAGAATCCGTGTTAGTCCATTTTAGTGCAAGTTTTGTAATCCCGTGTATGTTGATCTATAAAGTATGTCACGTGTCCTTTGTTTAGAAGTAAGAGACAGATCTGGAAAATATCTTGAATTCTCTTTCAAGAATTGTAACTGAGTTCTTATATTTAAGTATACAGATTTTGTAGCAAAACAAATTTGATTTTAATAAATCAAGTGAGTTTTTGATATTTTCTTGGATGTTTTACATTAGTATTTTATCTCTACAAATTAATATACACTATTTTGTTCCATAAGCAAGAAAAATAATTCAAATTCAAGAAAATACATGCATCCCCCTCTATGTTGCATTTCATACCTAATATTCCTTGAACCTGAATTAGAGGTGCATGGGTGTACATAATTTTAGGGTCAACCTTTTGAGTGGATACATCAATAAGTGGTGGCACTTCGAGATTGGAAGCGACGATATTAGTTGTAATTTATAGTTCTTCGGTCCAGTTGTTTTGGTTTCTCTATGTTACTGTCATAGTCGTTATCTTCTTTCCACAAGCGGCTCCAACTAATGTTGAAAAATATACGATATATGTAATGTTAAGGTTTGATGATACTCTTCAGGATGTGGTCATGAGGACCCATCAAGAACATAATGGCTTGTATATTCTTTGAGGATGAAACATAAACGTTGTATTATAGTGATGACATATAGAGATGTGTTTAAGACACGTATGCAGATTTTGTCTAATGTTATTTTCTAATTATGAAGGCTCAAGCCCTTTATATAAATGCTAATGGTCGTTGTTTTGGAACAAGTTTAGAAGACTCATTGAAACAACTCTTTAATAATTTTATATATTTCCCTTTTGGGACACAAATTCAGGATTGGGTTTTATTCACACATGTTAATTGGACTAGATAATTAACTAATTTATTAATTATGAAATTAATAAAATATTAGAGTTACATTTGTTTATTATTGGGATGCCCTTTTGATTGATCGCAGTCTAATTAATACAATATTTTTTTGACAAAAAGAAGCGTATGTATTCAATTAAGATGGTAACTTGTTTGTTAGGATAAGAGAAAATGCTAGGGCACACTTTAGAGCAACTCCAACAGCTTAGCTATTTGGAGTCTTTAAGTAAAATATAAGAAATATGAGAAAAAAAGTACTCCAACAATATCCTAGTAATTTCTTAAATCACAAAGATCCACTAAGATCTTCTTTCAATTCCTTATCTTTAGAGCATCTCCAACAACTTCTTAGTTCATTCCCTAAATTTAATATAAAATATTGCATCCTAGTAATTAAAAACATCAATAGCTATTCTCACCTCCTACAACATTCACTATATCCATTCCTCATATAATATTTTATCATAGTATTGGATCATAGTATAAGAAAGTTACTAGCATACTTATTATTATAATAATAAGGGATGAGTTTAGAAATTATTGTTGGAGTTGAAACATAAAACCATGCCTTAACTTGCTAATAGTTAATATTTTATAATATTTATAAGGAAGTTACTAGCATACTATTTGACTTGCTCTTAGTGATTTAGGGAATCACTGGGATTCTGTTGGAGTAACTTTTCCCCCATATTCCTTATATTGTACTTTAAGGCTCCAAATAACTAAGTCATTGGAGTTGCACTTAGATAACATCTCTCTTCTTCTAATTTTTATTTTATAATATATATTTTAAAAAACACTATCTCTTTCTTCACTTTTAGTAATAATAATACTTTTTAATGATAAAATATTATATAAGCAATGTATGCATGAAATGTTGTTGGAGGTGAAAATAACTATTGATGTCTTAACTTTGTAGGATCCAAAATTTTATGTTAAATTTAGGAATTGAATTAAGAAGCCGTTGGAAATGCTCGTCGTATTACATTCTCTACCAAAATAACCGAAATGACAAAAATCAAATAATTTAGCAAAATTCTGATGTTACATGCCTCTGGGGTACTTTTTATTTCTAAACCATCTAATCTGGCCGTTATGGTAATTAGAATTGGTTTTCTCTTTTACAACGAATATGACCAAACTCATTTTTTTTGAAAAAAATATCATTCATAAATAAATAAAATTTCAAATTAAAAGTTACATATATATAATTAAATAAAAAATTTCTAATAAAAATTTGAGTTAATTTCATTATACATCCCAACGCTTTCAGGTAAATGCGGAATTGGCACAGAACTTATAAAATATACAATCAGCATCCCTCAACTATGAGACCCCTAACATAAAACAACCTTTAGGCAGATCCCCGTTATTGTTGACCATGAAGTAACAGTCAACCGAGGTTAATAAGGTAAATAGACCATGTAGCGGTTATTTCTAGTTGTATATAAACATGTAAGTATTTGTATGAGGGAAATACAATTATTCTCCTATAATTTGTGAAGCAGATTTGTTGGTTATGGCTGGAAGATGTGTATGCGGTAGTTGGATCATCGAACAAATAGCATGGACAAAAGCAAATCCAGGGAGGCGATTCATCACCTGTTCCAATCCAAGGTGCAACTGAACATTCCGGTGGTTGGATGCTCCAGTTTCCGATCGAGCTCAAGTGATTATCCGGGCTTGATTAAAAGGATTAATCATTTGGAAGCCGATAATAAAGCTTTGGAAATGGCTTTGGGATCAGAAAGAAAGGAAAAAGAAGCTGGTTGTTTTAAGTGTTCATGGAGCATGGCCATGTTGATTTTAACATAGTTGTAATTTTTACAATTCTAATGTGTAAGAAAGAGGAAAATGGAGAGATGTAATATTTATGTATTTGTTGACATGTATTTCTGGTGTGTTTTTAATTTTTTGTAAGCATCGAATATCAAATAAGATGAAAAGATAACATAAAAGATAATTTTTTGAGATAGATATGTCAAATAAGATTAAGCATCCAGAGTCATGTTACACAACATGAAATGATAAATCCTAGCCAAAAGATTTAGTAGCAGATAGACAAAAAAAATATGGTCCAAACAAAAGATGGTCCAAATGAACTTAAAATACAGTGAAATAAGAGTCATAATCAACTACTTCTTCTCAAGTAGTTTTCTTCTTCTTGCGGCAGCAACTTCCAATTTTTTTAAGATAGTGACTGATAATTCAAGCCCCTCAATTGCTTCACACTAAACATTCATTGCTCCTAACTTAGAAGGATGTTTAAATGGCTTCATAATACCACCATGTGAAATGGTCTTCTTAGTCTTCGGACTTTTCTTCTTACTCTCCGGGATTTTCTTCTTACTCTCCGGACTTTTTCTCTTCTTCTTTATCCTTTTTCTTTTCCTTTAGCTCTTCTTCTAACTTCTTCTTCAGAGATTCTTCAAAGGCGGCTTTCATGATCTCATCTTGTTATTGTTTTTTCAGGCGTGCATCCCTTTTCTTAATTGCCAAATCGACTTTCTGAAATAACAATGTCAATTTTTAATACATTTGTTAGGGAGCTAAATGTTAGGGATAGTAGTGATTCTACAAATCTTTGATTTGCAGGTCCTAGTGTTGTGGCCCTCTTCTTTGCAGTAAAAACACCTGACAATCTTCTTAACATGCTCAACTTCTTCTGCCTCGTAGCCTTCTTCAAGCTCCCTCTCAGGGTCCAATTTTTAGTACAATAATAATGCAACATACAATAATAATGCAACATACAAGTTTTAAGTTAAAGATTACCTATTTTTTGCATGTCCTAGAGTTATGACCAAATTGTTGACAGTTTCCACATCTGAGAGAAGTTTGTTTTCTTTTGAGCATTGTAGGGTTATTCTGCCTTGCCTCAACAACCATATCCTTATTCTTCTTTCTGTTCTTTTTTGGCCTTCTAGGTGTAATTCTGACCAACGGAGGTAAAGGGAGGTCCACACTTTCATCCACCTTCTTCCAATATTCTTCGCCATTAATTGGCTCCAAGACATGGTTGTATACATTGAGATATGTGGATCTTTTGTAACACTCATGGATGTAATCACATGGGTTATCTTTTTTAAATAAAATACAGGCACATTCATGAAAGCATGGAATGCCTGTCAACTGCCATTTACGACAAGCACAGACATGCCTCTTCAGGTCTACTACCATTTCATGTCCTCCTGCACTCATGGTCACATGATATTTATCTCCTCCATTCCACACTGGTGTTGCTCTAGTTGCAACTTTCATAGCTCTACAGGATTGAAAAAGAAATATTTTAAAAACCTTTGATCTAGTTGCAACTGTCATAGTCCAGTTTAAAGAGAAGAGTGCAAGAGAAAAGTAAACATCACTTACTTGTCTAGTTTTTTTAAAGCTTGTGTACAAAAAATGGTGTTCCTCCTCTCAAACTTGGTCTTTCTTCTTTGAATCCTTTGCATACAAGACAGGTGAATTGACTTGAACATTGTTAGAATACCCATTTCCCTGAATGGATTGATTGCATTGTTGAAGATCTCGCAATTATTATTGACAAAAGTATCACACTTGGAAATATCTCTAAAAGTAGATCTACTCCATTGGGAGCTAGGTTTCTGAGCTAACCATGTGTATGCTTTTAAGTGCAACTGTTAACAATAGAGTAAGATGAAATCAATGCAAGTGCAAAAATTATATGCTAAGAACTTTTAAATGCAAGTGTGAGGAAATACCTTTTTCAGATTTTCCTTGTGCTTATTAAAAATGTATTCACTTGTTGACTTGGCAGCTACCCAAAGTGCTCCTCTAATCCCAACCCCAGTGTACTCATTAAAGAGGTTATTGTATAAGTGCATTACACAAAACCTTTTCTATGCTGCTGGGAAGTACTTTTCCAATGCATTTACTAAGCCCTAAATATAAATATGCAGTGAAGAAGTTAATATACAACTACTTGAACAAGTGCATTAAAAAGACTCAACAACTTAAAAAAACTCATTACCTTCTGCCTATATGAGATGAATGTATAACCCCCATCATTTTCAATCCTAAGGTCTTCTTTAAACAAGCTTAAAAACCAATCCCGGCTTTGTCCATTTCCTACTTCTACCTGGGCCCAGGCCACATGATACATCCCATCATTGGGATCTGTGGCCACATCACTCAACAAAATCCCCTTGAAGGGTCCTTTTAAGTGACACCCATCCAACCCAATTAAGGGTCTACAACCTGACAATAATCTAGCTTTTAGAGGGCCAAGACATACATAAAACCTTTTAAATCTTCTACCTTCCACTCCGGCTTCAACAGCCTCTATCATGAGTTTAACAGTTGTATCTGGCATGGTCTTCATAAGCTCATTTTCATAGCTGTACAACTTTTTAAATTCTTTCTCATGATTACCCAGAATTTTCTCTTTGCTTTCCTCATGGTCCTATATATCATAGAATAAGCAATTGAACACTTTAAGTCATTCACTACTTATTTATGGAATGATGCTAATTTCCATGTTGGATTTAGTCTTATCTGATCTTAATAAGCATTTGCAATCCAAGTGGAGTTCACTTGTTTCTGTTCCCAGGTGGGTGTACATGTGTGCACATTCATCAGAGTCTTGATTTGAATATTGGTTGACCTTTGTTGCATAATACCATAGCATTTCCAACCACAAAGAGGTTCAAAAATCCACTTGATTTTGTCCTTTAATTTTTTTTTTCAACTTAATTGGTCTCTGGTGCACTATAGCATGTTTCCTAACAACAGCTCTGAACACTTGACCACTACTAAACACCATCCCAAGCTGAAATTGAGGATCATCCATGTCATTAGCCTCATTGAATTCTGGATATTTGATTCCTTCTTCATCACATGATGAAAGGGCCATCATTTCTTCATTGCTGTCATATGCACCTTCAGAACTTGCACTCTCATCATCAAACATTAAATCTTCATTTCCTCCATCACCCTCTTCACTGGCTTCATCATCTTCATTATCTCCATTTGTACCTTTCTCACCCTGTTCAATGGGTTCATCATCTCCATTTATAACTTTCTCACCATGTTCATTGGCTTCATGATCTCCATTTAACCATTTCTTACCTTCTTCATTTGCTTTATTTGCACCATTCTGACCCTCTTCATCTGCAGTGGGATCATCCTCAGCTTAATCACATTCATCAGGACCATCTAACACAACAGGGGTGTCTGGCGTGTTTTTAAATAAATCCTGGTTTAATAAAACCATATAATTGTTAACATATAAAACAAGCCATGTACACAGTGCAAAATAAAACCACTAATTAAATGTACTTACTCGTAACATGGAGTATCTACCCCTTTTCCTTGATCTATATGGAGGGTTAGGAGGGGGCACTCTTATCCTTCTTCTAGCAACAGGTGCTTCACTCTCAGTTGTATCAAGGTTCGAGGTGTCGGTATGAAAAGCAACAGGTTCATCTCCACTATTATCATCAACTCCTTGACTTGGTAATACATTTTCTTTCTCATATTCCTGTCTCATATCCTCAACCCTCTATTCTCTCCCATCCAATGCTAATTGCGTAAACAAGAAATCATAATCACACAAGCCATAAACTCCACTACTATTTGTTGTGTACATAATGGATGTGTCACTATACATATCAACAAACTCAGAAAAGTTCTCAACATCCTCATCATTCTTAAGTAGTGTTATATTGGTATGATGCAGTGGTAGTCCTGGATATAAAAACCATATTCGAAATTCCTCTAAACCTAATACACAGAATAATTCCTCTAAACCAGACAATGAAGCTGCATCCCTAGGAATATAGTCAAAGTATGTAACACTTCCCCCATCATATTTGTAACACCCCCAAATCCGGGGTCGGGGATTCGGGTTGTCACGAGTTCCATTTCCCTTATCAATACTTAATCTTAACAGTCAACCAACTACTGCGTACTGTGACCCCACAATATACACACACAGACCACAAGTTATAGTCTCAGAGATGAATGCCAAAAATAACACAAGTTAGTTCATTCCACAATTATAAATCGTTATACCTCGAAAGGGTTTCTGAATAAATTTACATTTCCTTGCCATTATTACAATTCATATAGATACATAAGTCTGGAGCACCAAAAATTGAAAGCCTCGCCTATTGGTAATTCCTACCTCAGCTACTGCGGCATCAACGCCTCCAGAAAACTGCGGAATGTTTCCTAACCACTTGCGAATGGGGAGCTTGGTCCTGTTCATCTTTTCTATCTATTGTTGTGTGATGAAAGAAGAAAGCAAGGGTGAGCAACAAGCCCACCGAAATAATATGTATAATAATTAACAATATATGAGCACTCTCATAGTACTAATGAAAGTCTTGGTCAAAAAGAAATGAACCAAGTTTGATATCTTAACGCGACCAAGTCGCAAAATATTCAGTATATATGTATATATACTTTTCAAAATCTTGGAAGTCCTCTTCCATGCATAATATACACAGAGTTCCAGTTTATAACTGTATACAAATATCGTTGCAAGGTGATCTCATATATCTAACCTTGTCTCAACGTTTTTCTGAAAACTTTGTCATGCATAAGATAATCATTAACCAGATATAAGTTGAAAAGATGAAGTTACAAGATACTCCAATATACTTATATCTTTTTCCGAATACTACTTGAACTACTACCGTACAAGGTATAAGTTCATCCCATAGATGAAGCTACAAGATAAAACTTATATAGAATCAATCTTTGAAATATCATCAAAATGAAATGAAGTTACGAGATACTTCATTTGATGAAAACATCATTTTGAAAACTCGACCCTGCCAACACTCAACAATCGCCCAGCCGTAGCCTTTCTATCGAAGTGCTCTGGGTAGTGTTGCAGAAATATCCAATTGGATGATGAACTCGTTACGGGAGTTTGCCACGCCAAGAAGATAACTCACGATGATCAGTCGCAGTAGTGCAACCCCACCATTTTCTACATGTAGAGGAGAACAGTCGGATTTACTTGTCAACCGAACACTGGACTCCTAAGGAATGGACCGTCTTAGCGGAACTCTCGGGCCATTTGGGCCAATAAATAAGGCTAGGCCGGCGCCACTCGACCACTTACGCCACTCCTAGTTCAGATGAAATCCATGACTCTGAAACGTAAAGTTCGTCCCCCCTTTCCCCAAGTAGCAACTTGTTGATACGGATCCACCAAGAAGCCGTATCTAGTTGGAAAGGAAAGCTCAGCGATATTTCCCAGGCGATGCCTGTTAATGGATTAAACTCATTCCAAGAATTTTACTTCCCGAGTGTTGGGTAAGTAATCAAAAACTCTATTATCAAAACAGCAATCTTATTGCGAATATAAAAATACACCACAGAGCTGGATCCCTCAGGTTTTGAGCGAGTATTTAAATCCCCTTCGAAAGGAAGATCTTAAATCTAAAAATGAGTTTTGGGATCAGCTATAACTTTTAAAATCATTTTGAAGACTCGAAAATATTTTAAAGAATGTTTAGAGTAATGATGACTTAATAAAATAAGTCATTCCCGATATGTTAGAAAATATCTGAATATTATTATTTAAATAATATTCCCATAAGGATAATCTTTACAAAAATAATTGAAGTAGAAGTTTTAAAACTCATACTTGAAATGAATAATAATAATTAACCAAAGATATACTTATACGAAAGTACAATCTTTATTTGAATAATCGAAAATAAGTTTGATTATCGAAACATTATTCTTTAATAAAATAAAGAATATTATTTAATAAAATAAGCGGAGTCATAAGTTCTCGAATGAATATTCAAAATAATATTCATTAAATAAAATAAGGTTATCGAATAAACCTTATTCGATTAATAGTTTTGAAAACTAATCATAAATATATATATATATATATTATACTCGGGAACATCGACTCCCGTTTTAGAAAATGTTCACCTTTGGGTCCCCTATACTAGGGGTATACGTAACTACTGCTTATCTCTAGCATAGGTATTATGCAACTTATAAGCATTTGAATTGATAATAGAATATCAAGATTACGAAACAGGCATGCATATAAATATCATATCACATGCTCCAATATATCGCAAGACTTTGCTAATAATAACCATGCACTTATCTCAAAATATTGCATCAATAAATTACATCACAACAACAGTATAACGGATAGAAAACTTGCCTGAGTGTTCCCGGATAGACTTAAGCTTAGAGTGGGTCCGATAACCTATGAACAACAACATAAGTCGGAATTAAACCCCGGTTGCTTAAGAAACTAGACTTTAACCAATTGAACCTTAATGTTCGCTTATGGTCACTTCTACGCTTAACAAATCACATAAGTCGTTCGAGTACCCTCGGCTCCACCATTTTTAATAAATTAACCATTAAGAATTTTAAGGCGATTCTTTAGCGAGTACCCTACCAACTGTATAATCCACTTTACATAATTGTTTCATACTTCAATTAGTCATTTAAGGGCCTTAACCAAGGTTTCAAAGTAAGGCGATGGGTAATGGTTCGTTCGCGAAACACCGTTACTTAAAATGGTCGTTTCTCCTAAACCGTACATCGGATTCAAGCGAACCATATATCAAAACGAAGCTCGTAACATGAACTATCTAAACATGGCAATGGTCAAAATCTAACAGTGAGTTCACCGGTCCTGAAGTTAAGAACAAAAACAGTCTAAGGTAAATTGAGCATTGCGACGGCTATGTTTACGCGATGACCAAAGTTTATACTACTCCAAATCAATCACAAATCAACCCACAATCAACATCACAACCAAACTCCATCCATGCTTTATTACAACAGTCCCAACATCTCAAGATTTTCCAATTTATACTATCCCTAAGCATGAACTAAAATCTATACTTAAGTTCATTAACCAATAATCCAAGATTTACAACTCAAACTCATTAAAAATCCAACCAAACTCTAAATATACATGAATCATGCTTCTCATGAACTATACCAAACATAACAAGCTCTAAACATTCAAAAGTAAGGCTAGGTTATGAGATTATACCTTCCTTGGTGAGTAGAAGTAACTAAGGAACTTGAAACAACCCTTGAAAATCCTTACAAAAGCTATATCTAAACAAAAACACAAGATCAAAAATTTCAAGATCTTGAAAACACTATTCACTCTCTTCTTCAATGATTTATTGAAAGAGATTGTGAAGGAAATGGAAGCTTAGATTTATAGGATAGTTATATCTAAGTATAAGGGACCTTGGATAATTACCTTGCAAATTATCAAAGCTTGGATCTTGATTTTTGGAATTTCATCTTCTTGAAAAAGGAAAAGGCCGAGAGCTTCTCTTCATGGGAGCAAAGTCAAATTTTTAATTTTTGTGTTATGATATTTTGCTTGGTTGATTTCCTTTTTGGCTTGGCAATTTTTGATCTTTTACCATGGTAACTTTTGCATGGCCAAGAATCAACTAACAACACACTTCTTTTTGTCATGCTTATGTCACCATGCTTGTGTCACCTTTTTAACACATGTCCTTTCCTTGTTGTTTGATGATGTCACAATCCTTGGCTTCTTGTACAAGCTTGTCTCTTGGTTGCTTATTTGTTTTACGGTTCGCTTAACTTTCGTTCTCGTTCTTCGTTTGAGGGATCATATCCGGGATCTTATTACTTGGGTTCTCCTAAACCTTTCTCAATATTTTATATTCCTTTTATGATCCTCTCTTATAATCCTTGAATTTAAATCCTTTTAATCATGTTACCGTATACTCAATTCTTTCGGTATCTGGTGAATTTTCGGGAAAAATCAAAGTGTTCGAATTTTGATTTTGACGATCTTTACATACACTCATTTACTTTATGGAATACTAATACGATCTTAGAATTTCCATAACAGTACTCCTATATAGCGTGGTCTGATAATTTTTCCTTAATCAGCACCATCAGCAAAAGTTACTATTCATCCGTGTTTCAAAAATTCCAAAAATTGGGGTTATTACAGTCTCCCCTCCTTAAAAGGATTCCGTCCCGGAATCAGATAGAAATTGAATAGGGATACTTTCTTAGATTGCACTTTCTAACTCTCAAGTCAATTCTCCACATTGTGGTTCTACCACTAAACTCTGACCAGTTTGATAACCCTTCTCCTAAGCATTTGTTCCTTTTCGATCTATAACCCTTCCTGGTTGCTCCATATAGGTTACGTCTGGTTGCATGTCTATGCGCTCATATGCCCCTATATATCTAGCATCCGGATTACACTTCCATAACATTGATACGTGGAACACGTTATGAACTTGCTACAGGTTCGGGGGTAGGGCTAGCTCATATGCTAACTTCCCAATATGTCTTAATACCTCAAAGGGTCCAACAATTCGTGGGCTTAGCTTTCCTTTCTTTCCGAACCGTATCCATCATTTCCAAGGGAATACCTATAACAGCACTAGGTCCCCTACTTCCTACTCTTTGTCCTTTCGTGTCAAATCAACATACTTCTTATGTCCATCTTGGGCTACTACCAGCCGTCCTCTGATTAGATCTATTATATCCCTGGTCCTTTGAACCACTGCTGGTCCGAGCATCTTGTGCTCTGCAACTTCATCCTAACATAAGGGAAATTGACATTGTGTTCCCTCAAGGATCTCATAAGGCGACATCTCGATAATGACATATGATTTATTGTCGTAAAAAAACTCAATCCGCGATAAATGATCATTCCAAATTCTTTCAAGTCTATTACACAAACTCTCATAATAGCTTCTAGCACTATAGCTTTTACTTCTCAATACTCCTTCTTTTCTTGTTTGTAGTCATTACTATCTTCCGTACATAATACTATACCGGTTACACTTTTGCTCGTTAGTATTCTATAACCTTATAATAACCACGTCAACCTTAGTATCACGAACGCGTTAGATTCGGAATACCATCGCACTGATACTACTCCTTTCTAGCTGCTTCTATCATTGAAAGCTTGATCCATCGTATAGAAGTAAAATAATTTATTGAGAGATCACTATGATCATGAACACTTGTTCTATTGCATAGTTAGTACAGAAGGTGGCCATCCTTTAGTACTTGACAAGCAATTAAACAACAAGTGGTATCCTACTAGGCTTCTATCACACAGATAGATAGTCATTCGGTAATACCTCCCCTTCTGGAAGGGTTGTTCTTCTCAGCTTATACAAAATGAAAAGGAGAGAAAAGAACGAATTGAAGAGAAATGTATATGGAAAAAAAATACTGCCACAAATATCTGGCTTGGACTCTACCTCTGAACTATAGAGGTTTGTCATAGGAGAACAAAATATATGTGTATATATATCAACATCAAGTATTATAGCATCGCATTTCACGTGCCAGAATACTTACTATTTCGTCCATCATTCCATGGACCCATGCTCTTGCTGGAGCTCATAAACACTCACTTTTGAAACTCCCTCGACATCGAAACTCGAATAAGGGATTTCATTCTAGACATCATTGTTACTAGAATTCTATGCTTGCACTGCAACCTTCCTCGTATAGTAATATGACTCTCTATTCATAAGAAGGAATAAATATATAATATGTAAATACTCTACTAGGTAGTCTATCAATGAAAACTTATACATCAACACGACCATTAGGGGTACTCAATCTCAACATCCATTCCAATACAACTTTCACGGCTGTAATCGGCTCATTACTTGCAGAATCATTGTTACATTACTATGGTCCACCACTGACCTACTGTAGCCATTCATTTTCTATAAAATCTTAATAGCTAACCATACTGAGTCCATACATGTCGTATCAAATTCTTCTAAGGAGGAAATATAATCACCATTCCATGATTCATGAAGAACACTCCTGAACTTGGCTTACATATGACATGAAGCACATAAAATTGCAGAAGAGTTTCAATAAAAGCAAAGATAGCAGGTTAATACCATTATTAACCATATATCTTTATTAGGAGACATGAAGCTCAAAGGTTCATTTAGTCCTTTCGTAACATGGTCCTGGCTTATTTCAAGATATAACCTTATAAGATAGATAGCCCGCTCACGGCGATTACATAAATTAAATCTTTACCAAACTACTATCACGGTTGAGTATCGCACAATCATCAGAAGGAATGTCAATCTTTCAAACCATAATACAATCTTCACGGATTTAACCATTATCACTGTATTCCTCTGGCACGAGCGCCTATAATTGTCCTCTTACACTTAAAGTGTCGGCCACCTCTTTTGCCTTTCCTGATAGTAAAATTTCCTTACAATCAATATCATTTTAACCACCTCCAATTAAATTTTCTACCTCATTTCAAATCACTGTTTGTGTGAAAATGCTCTTCCTTAAGCATTGGTGAGAAAGAAAAAAAAATATCACCATTTTTCCATAAGTTAATTTTTAAAAATTGGATGAGTAAAGGAACAGAATTTAAAGATTCTATAGAAGAACAAAAAAAAATACAAACAGGATTAATATTATCACGACTGACTCTTGATCATACTTAGGACGTCTCTTATCTTGGGTCCTTCTTGTTTTCACCAATCTTGACCTTCATTGGGTTCAATCTATACTTTCTCATGGTTTAACATGTTCCCCACTTGGCATTATTATTATTACGTCATATTTTCTTTATCAAAATTTCTATTCTTGAGAACTTTAAATATTACATTTCCCCTTGTAAAACCTCTAAGGTTATCCTTAAATCCTTCATCATGTACTCTCTAGGTACATGGTATATCAAGATACCATTTACTAATACTAGAACCATTGTCTATATAGTTCTGAAAACTTTCTCCATTGATCTTTAAAGGTTGTTTTTGCCTTAGTCCTTCATTCCGTACCGCCCAAACTCATAATGTCCCTATTAAGGGTGAAATGCCAACCTTTATGCATTCCCCATGGTTCATCTCAAGTTATCGAAGTTCTATCCTTAATTCCACCTTTAAAAGGTACTTCCACTCTTCCATTGATAATTCAATTCATCTATCCCTGACAAGGGTATCTTATTCAATCATTCCCACCTCGATAGTCTATACTTAGTGTCATGATAACATCCTTTTTCCAAACTGAGGTCAATCCATATGGCCTCCAAAAGATAACAATGGTTATCTGCTTTTCTTGCATGATTTGGTAATGATAGCAGGGATGTTCTGGAAGATATTGGGCGTGTTCAACGTGAACTTCTTAGTTCTAACTATTCATTTACCTCTGTTATTTATCTCAACAGTCATCTCAATGTTGGAATGCCTTTTATACCTGGAGTCTCCCTTTCTGGGTGTCATGCCACCGGTCTTACACTTCACATTCTTGAAGGTCACTTCCTTCATCCAATTTTCCTAATTTCTTACTTTCTTGTCTCCACAGTCTATCCGCGTCTCATTATTTATCCTTCGAACTATCTCAAGGTTTCCTCGAATCCTCCCCACTTACAGGGGATAAAATATATGTATCTCTTATGCCTTCAACCATCAACTTTAACTCATGGTGAATCACCCTCATCCTGACGATTACATACTTTTCTATTTCTATTGCTACGAGTCTTTAGGGTTTCCTCATACCCAACTCCCTTATCATTCCTCAAACTCTATTTTCTTTATTTTCCTTTCCACTTCATTTTCTTTTTATTTTCTTTTTTATTACAATCATTTCATGAACCCACTACTCATTGACTTCAAACATCACGTCGTTCTGGGATTCTTGTCATCAGAACGAATCTTGACAACTTTTATAACTTAGCTTCATAATTCATCATACTTGTCCGCCTTTGTTCTGGCTCTAAAGCTTTTACACTATCTCCATAACCTTGGGAATTACTTTCCCGAAAACAATTGACTGAACTTTAATCAGTTTATTCTAACCTCTGGCTCCGTGCCTTTCTTGGTCTTTCACCAGCGGGTGGTCTCTCTCTTAGGAAGGTAGGTGACAAAAATAGTCTTTTGCGCTTCATCAATCATTTAGAATCTCAAATGATTCCTCAATTTCTTTTAACCGGGCTCTCGCCTCGACTGGGTCAGCTTGTTCCTTGGAACTCTGAGAGCTTAGCGACTTAAAGGTCCTAAAAGAATTTCACACCACATTGATTCCTCAAGGTGGTGGTTAGGGATAAAAGTATAAGTTTTGTTTTAGGCAGGTCCATGGATTGCCCAATAGGAGTACCATCCTGGTTCTTCCTATCTTGCTCGACTTCTGTTTTCTCAGTCTAAATATTTCTTCCTACTCCCCATAATTGGGGTCATCTTTTAATTTAAAATCCTCATTTTCCACTTCATTATGTTTTGGGTTCCTTATATCTTAATTGCAACCTCCCTGATTATCATATTCAAGTTTGCCCCTAATCTTATTCCTCGTGGGGGCATAATGCTTGGAAAAATTTTGAGAATCTCTGAATATTTGTCTTACTTACTTTGCTTAAGTCTTTCCCTCATTCAGTCCTTACATGATTGCAAATTATGAATTCTCAAGTTCTATAAACTTCATGACACTCTTAAGTGTTAATGGTGCAATTAACAATATGAACTTATCACAAACAAACTGATCTGAACTGAAAGGAACGAATATATACATAACCACTTGTTCGAGGGTACAACAACTAAACACATTAAAGAGAATTACATCATTTGATCTGATCACTTCTATCCCAAAAGTACTACCATAGATAATCATCTAGTCATTAAAACTAATCATTCATAACTTAGGCTAATCCTCCCAAAAGCGGTGCTACATGAAACCCTTGTCTGATCGCTCTGGCTCTGCACACTACCATGGATCAAGAAATGCGGGCACGCACGACATCCCTAACCTGCTCCATCAAAGAGGTGATGAGGTCTAAGATAGTCGCAAGTAGAGTTGGATCAACCTGACCCTCAAGATGGCCTCTAGCTGTAATTCGGGTGGTAGCCTCAATTATGTCCATGCTATAAGCTAATCTTGCTGGAAGTACCCCGCCTTCAATCCTTGGTACAGTAAGTCGATCCAATAGATCACTCCTAACATTACGGGCCTCAGACAGGCCACCCAAAGTCATATGATAATCAGGGATAAGAGAAGCCTGAGTGGTAGCATCTAGTAGTCCATGGGGTGCAGGTGGTGCAGACCCAGGAGATCTAAATGGATAACCAAGCACGGTATCAGGTGACAATGGTGCAGGAGATAAAGGTGGCATCTCCTCAGTAGGTGCTGGGCTCTGTACAGGGGAGGGAACAGGAATTGGTGGAACCTCATGGATGTCTACAGGAACCTCTGAAAGAGGGTCTGATACTGGTATAATTGGTGTTGTGGAAGGCCCCACCCCTTCTGCCCTCATTATCCTCTCTGCCCTTAGTAACTCTTCATCCTCTAGTACCACCCTCGCGGCCACTCTAGCTCTGGTAGTCGCCCTGACTACGGTCATCAATTCCTCAGCGGTCCTCTCTTCATTTTCGTCAGGATCCTCCTCAGCAGCAATCCCTTCTGGGATAACATCCTCAACCGCAACATTCTCAATATGAATCTCATCCGGTACCTCGTTAGGGTACTCTATTGGACTCACAATTTGATCTCCAACTTGTAATAAAACATCCTCATGTTGATGCTCCTGAACCTCAGGGTTTGGTGCCCCGCTGCCCTATACGAGAACGAACTATGTTACTATCATGATATTTATAAGGGTTCTCATAAGGGTTTTAACTGTCAGTACTACATTAGGTAGTCTGACTATGAACTTCACAAGAGTTCTTATTATCTCAGTGAACTTATTATTTTAACGTCACATCATCTCTGAGGTTTATAACGCTTGGCTCTGATACCATTTCTATAACACCCCCAAATCCGGGGTCGGGGATTCGAGTTGTCACGAGTTCCATTTCCCTTATCAATACTTAATCTTAACAGTCAACCAACTACTGCGTACTGTGACCCCATAATATACACACACACCACAAGTTATAGTCTCAGAGATGAATGCCAAAAATAACATAAGTCAGTTCATTCCACAATTATAAATCGTTATACCTCGAAAGGGTTTCTGAATAAATTTAAATTTCCTTGCCATTATTACAATTCATATAGATACATAAGTCTGGAGCACCAAAAATTTAAAGCCTAGCCTATTGGTAATTCCTACCTCAGCTACTGCGGCATCAACGCCTCCAGAAAACTGCGGAACGTTTCCTAACCACTTGCGAATGGGGAGCTTGGTCCTGTTTATCTTTTCTATTTGTTGTTGTGTGATGAAAGAAGAAAGCAAGGGTGAACAACAAGCCCACCGAAATAATATGTATAATAATTAACAATATATGAGCACTCTCATAGTACTCATGAAATTCTTGGTCAAAAAGAAATGAACCAAGTTTGATATCTTAACGCGACCAAGTCGCAAAATATTCAGTATATATGTATATATACTTTTCAAAATCTTGAAAGTCCTCTTCCATGCATAATATACACAGAATTCCAGTTTATAACTGTATAAAAATATCATTGCAAGGTGATCTCATATATCTAACCTTGTCTCAACATTTTTCTGAAAACTTTGTCATGCACAAGATAATCATTAACCAGATATAAGTTGAAAAGATGAAGTTACAAGATACTCCAATATACTTATATCTTTTTCCGAATACTACTTGAAGTACCACTGTTCAAGGTATAAATAGTTCATCCCATAGATGAAGCTACAAGATAAAACTTATATAGAATCAGTCTTTGAAATATCATCAAAATGAAATGAAGTTACGAGATACTTCATTTGATGAAAACATCATTTTGAAAACTCGACCCTGCCAACAATCAACAATCGCCCAGCCGTAGCCTTTCTATCGAAGTGCTCTGGGTAGTGTTGCAGAAATATCCAATTGGATGATGAACTCATTACGGGAGTTTGCCGCGCCAGGAAGACCACTCACGATGATCAGTCGCAGTAGTGCAACCCCACCATTTTCTACATGTAGAGGAGAACAGTCGGATTTACTTGTCAACCGAACGCTGGACTCCTAAGGAATGGACCGTCTTAGCGGAACTTCCGGGCCATTTGGGCCAATAAATAAGGCTGGGCCGGCGCCACTCGACCACTTACGCCACTCCTAGTTCAGATGAAATCCATGACTCTGAAACGTAAAGTTCGTCCCCCCTTTCCCCAAGTAGCAACTTGTTGATACGGCTCCACCAAGAAGCCGTATCTAGTTGGAAAGGAAAGCTCACCGATATTTCCCAGGCGATGCCTGTTAATGGATTAAACTCATTCCAAGAATTTTACTTCCCGAGTGTTGGGTAAGTAATCAAAAACTCTTTTATCAAAACAGCAATCTTATTGCGAATATAAAAATACACCACAGAGCCGGATCCCTCGGGTTTTGAGCGAGTATTTAAATCCCCTTAGAAAGGAAGATCTTAAATCTAAAAATGAGTTTTGGGATCCCCTCTAACTTTTAAAATCATTTTGAAGACTCGAAAATATTTTAAAGAATGTTTAGAGTAATGATGACTTAATAAAATAAGTCATTCCCAATATGTTAGAAAATATCTGAATATTATTATTTAAATAATATTCCCTTAAGGATAATCTTTATAAAAATATTTGAAGTAGAAGTTTAAAATTCATACTTGAAATGAATAATAATAATTAACCAAAGATATACTTATACGAAAGTACAATCTTTATTTGAATAATCGAAAATAAGTTTGATTATCGAAATATTATTCTTTAATAAAATAAAGAATATTATTTAATAAAATAAGCGGAGTCATAAGTCCTCGAATGAATATTCAAAATAATATTCATTAAATAAAATAAGGTTATCGAATAAACCTTATTCGATTAATAGTTTTGAAAACTAATCATATATATATATATATATTATACTTGGGAACATCGACTCCCGTTTTAGAAAATATTCACCTTTGGGTCCCCTGTACTAAGGGTATACGCAACTACTGCTTATCTCTAGCATAGGTATTATGCAACTTATAAGCATTTGAATTGATAATAGAATATCAAGATTACGAAACAGGAATGCATATAAATATCATATCACATGCTCCAATATATCGCAAGACTTTGCTAATAATAACCATGCACTTATCTCAAAATATTGCATCAATAAATTACATCACAACAACAGTATAACGGATAGAAAACTTGCCTGAGTGTTCCCGGATAGACTTAAGCTTAGAGTGGGTCCGATAACCTATGAACAACAACATAAGTCGGAATTAAACCCCGGTTGCTTAAGAAACTAGACTTTAACCAATTGAACCTTAATGTTCGCTTATGGTCACTTCTACACTTAACAAATCACATAAGTCGTTCGAGTACCCTCGGCTCCACCATTTTTAATAAATTAACCATTAGGAATTTTAAGGCGATTCTTTCGCGACTACCCTACTAACTGCCTAATACACTTTACATAATTGTTTCATACTCCAATTAGTCATTTAAGGGCTTTAACCAAGGTTTCAAAGTAAGGCGAGGGGTAATGGTTCGTTCGTGAAATGCCGTTACTTAAAACGGTCGTTTTTTCTAAACGTACATCGGATTCAAGCGAAACACATATCAAAACGAAGCTCGTAACATGAACTATCTAAACATGGCAATGGTCAGAATCTAACAGTGAGTTCACGGGTCCTGAAGTTAAGAACAAAAACAGTCTCAGGTAAATCGGGCATTACGACGGCTATGTTTACGCGATGACCAAAGTTTATACTACTCCAAATCAATCACAAATCAACCCACAATCAACATCACAACCAAACTCCATCCATGCTTTATTACAACAGTCCCAACATCTCAAGATTTTCCAATTTATATTATCCCTAAACATGAACTAAAAGCTATACTTAAGTTCATTAACCAATAATCCAAGATTTACAACTCAAACTCATTACAAATCCAACCAAACTCTAAATATACATGAATCATGCTTCTCGTGAACTATACCAAACATAACAAGCTCTAAACATTCAAAAGTAAGGCTAGGTTATGAGATTATACCTTCCTTGGTTAGTAGAAGTAACTAAGGAGCTTGAAACAACCCTTGAAAATCCTTACAAAAGCTATATCTAAACAAAAACACAAGATCAAAAATTTCAAGATCTTGAAAACACTATTCACTCTCTTCTTCAATGATTTATTGAAAGAGATTGTGAAGGAAATGGAAGCTTAGATTCATAGGATAGCTATATCTAAGTATAAGGGACCTTGGATAATTACCTTGCGAATTATCAAAGCTTGGATCTTGATTTTTGGAATTTCATCTTCTTGAAAAAGGAAAAGGCCGAGAGCTTCTCTTCATGGGAGCAAAGTCAAATTTTTAATTTTTGTGTTATGATATTTTGCTTGGTTGATTTCCTTTTTGGCTTGACAATTTTTGATCTTTTACCATGATAACTTTTACATGGCCAAGAATCAACCAACAACACACTTCTTTTTGTCATGCTTATGTCACCATGCTTGTGTCACCTTTTTAACACATGTCCTTTCCTTGTGGTTTGATGATGTCACAATCATTGGCTTCTTGTACAAACTTGTCTCTTGGTTGCTTATTTGTTTTACGGTTCGCTTAACTTTCGTTCTCGTTCTTCGTTTGAGGGATCATATCCGGGATCTTATTACTTGGGTTCTCCTAAACCTTTCTCAATATTTTATATTCCTTTTATGATTCTCTCTTATAATCCTTGAATTTAAATCTTTTTAATCATGTTACCGTATACTCAATTCTTTCGGTATCTGGTGAATTTTCGGGAAAAATCAAAGTGTTCGAATTTTCATTTTGACGATCTTTACATACACTCATTTACTTTATGGAATACTAATACGATCTTAGAATTTCCATAACAGTACTTCTATATAGCGTGGTCTGATAATTTTTCCTTAATCAACATCATCAGCAAAAGTTACTATTCATCCGTGTTTCAAAAATTCCAAAAATTGGGGTTATTACAATATTTTTCTAGCAAAATCTCCACCATAAAATAGTTGAATACTGAAGAATTCAGAACCCACTATGAAACAAAAAAATATACAAATATACTAATTAGGGAAGATGACATCATATATAATTTCTACTTTGAAACCCTAAAAAAATGATTTTTAATCAACATTCAGGGACCACCGACATCTCATACTATAAAGAGCATAAAACATATGTTCTACTTAATTACTAACATGCATGCTTATAAACACCTCTCAAAGTATATTTACGATCATAAATTATCACAGAAAGCAAAGAAAACAAAGAATCGAGTAAGAATCGTTACCATATTTGCTGTTTGTATGACCGTAATGCGGCATTACATCATCATTAGGGGCTCCGTCTTTTAGTGATTTTAGTATGCCTCTCATTACTGTTTTGATTTAGGATTTATGCTGAAAGTTAATTAGGTCAAATTATGGGTTTTAATTATATAGAAAAGTGATTTGGGTTTTCTTTACACAGGAATATGTATGGCTTATCACTCTATTCAGTATACACACACTTGAATTAACGGTCAAACATAACGTCAAAATCAACAAATTGGATGACAGGGTGTCTAATGGGTTTCTAATGCCCGGAGTCACATAGTTTACGGATGCAGGTCGTATAAATTTAAAGTTCTGTACTAATTTTGCATTTACCTGAAACCGATGGGTGCAAAATGAAAATAACTCTAAAAATTTACACTAATTTTCTAATAATTTTTTTTCCTTGAATACGGTTTTTAATATATAATTGACCCAAAGCTAGGATTCCACCCATCCATTCCCGGGTCCTCTCATGTATACAACACACCTGTTTGTATAGTCGTATTTGACGACGATTACAATCTAATATCCTCTCTCAGTTTTCCCCCAATTACACCAATCATCAAACCCTAATTTCACATTCCTTACCGATTTCATCAATTGATCACACGTCAAGTGCTCTCCACTCATCTGTAAGCATAATTTCATTAATCTCCATGTTAAATTTTATTTACTTATTAGTTAACTTGCACTATACGCATCATGTTTTGAGATTCATGTATTTACTGTGTTCATATATGTATTATATAGGTGTTTTTGTTTATTCGATTATTTGTGATGGAGGGGAACAAAGATGAGGCTATTAGATGTCTTAAGATCGGACGTGATGCACTTGATTCTGGTGATCGTGTTCGTGCACTTAAGTTTGTTACGAAAGCCCGTCGTCTCGATCCGTCGTTGTCTGTTGATGATGTTCTAGCTGATATTGAGGGGAAGAGTGGTGTGAATTCGACGAATGGGTCGAAATTTGATCCGTTGAAAGATGTGGATAAGGGGGGTCCTAATTCGGGGACGAGGCGTAGGGGGGCGGTTAATGGGTCGAGCTCGGGGGCGTATAGTGAAGAGCAGGTTAGTATTGTTAGGGAAATTAAGAGGAAGAAGGATTATTATGAGATTTTGGGAGTGGAGAGGACGTGTAGTGTTGATGATGTGAGGAAGGCGTATAGGAAGTTGTCGCTTAAGGTGCATCCGGATAAGAATCAGGCTCCAGGAGCTGAGGAAGCATTTAAGTTGGTGTCGAAGGCGTTTCAGTGTTTGAGTGATGCAGAGAGTAGGAAGACTTATGATGTTGTTGGATCTGATGAGCCGGTTTATGAAAGGAGAACGGCGACACGTCATCAAGGGTTTAATGGGTTTTATGATGGGGATGTTGATGCCGAGGAGATTTTTAGGAATTTTTTCTTTGGAGGGATGAATCAAGGTGCTACTACGCATTTTACTGGCTTTAATTTTGGACCTGGAGTGAATGTGAGGATGGGGAATCATAATGGGTCTGGTGGAGGTTCTAATATGAGGGCTTTGCTTCAGTTGTTGCCTGTGATTTTGATTTTGTTGGTTAACTTTTTGCCCTCGTCCCACCCTATCTATAACCTTTCTAGAGAATATCCATATGAGCATCGTGTTAGTACACAAAAGGGTGTAAATTTTTATGTCAAGTCCGCCGACTTCGAGCAGCAGTACCCTTATGGTAGCAATGAACGAGGGGCGCTAGAGTTGAAAATTGAAAGGGATTATCTATCGGTTCTTACTCAGAATTGTCATGTTGAGTCTCAGCGGCTGCGTTGGGGTTATATAAAGGAGGCACCCCATTGTGATGCTTTGAAGCGGTTCCGGAATATGGCTTGATGGCTGGTTGTTAGGTCTATTCCCTTGATCCATTATCTTTATCATGGTGCATATATTATACATCAAAGTAGTCAAGTTTTGGTTAAAATTACATCATTTTACTTATTATGTAGTTGTTCATGCCTGCTTGGCTTTCAACATATATTCAAAATTTCAGACAGTGAAGACCTCTGTAAGATGAATAATTTTTTTAAAATTAGAGATGAAGACCCGTGTTTTTTTAAAGGTCATCGTCTTGAAAATCACCTTTGCTTTAATCAACTCATGATGCAACTGCTAACTAGCATAGATTAATCGATTTTTGAATATTTTTCATTGCATTTTTTTACATTGTCATTTTCCCTTCTCATTGTCAGAACCAACAATTTTGTTCTACATTACTCATAATTCATCAGTCTCTGATAGTTCATCTGTCGTATTGATAAGGGTCTTAAACTACTTTCGGTTTTAATTGGTCTATAACTCGTTGCATCCTTTCTGTAAGTTAGTCAATGTGTGTTGTCCTAGCTATTGATTGCTTCATTGTCATCCTACAACCAAGTACATAATATTTGACAGAAGTTGTTTTAAGGGCTTGGTTAAATTTAAAGGTAAATTCTCTTGGATCACAGTAGCACCTCTCTGTAAGACGTGTCATCTGTTATATTCAGACCCTAAAGAATTTAAATGATCAAAAAAATAACCATGACAATTTGGCTTTAAGTTCTATTGTATTGTTATTACTAGCTTAGAAGAATTATGCCCTCTATTCCAAGACTAAAATTGCACAGCCCTCAAGTCCTATGCTCATATTACTGAGTACTTACATTTGAGGGAACCCTGATAACATGTTTTATCATTTCAAACATATTTTTCGAAGTCCTAACTTTTCAATATGAAGCACTGGGTTTGCAGTTCAGCAATTTGTTTGGACAGACACGTTTCTAACTGGAGACTGTGTGTTAAACGGAAAACATCTGAAGTCTACTGTGTTTCTTATTTCAGGTTGCGTGGCCCACCTGCCAGTTTTAAGTAGCTGGCATTTTAAAGAATTTAGCAAGCAATTTTGATCATGTGCCTGAGAAAATTGAGAAACAAGGATTGCATATGCATTAGCGGCTGCTATATGCCTCTATACTACCAAAACTAAAATTATAGCTGTATAAGGTTTTTACCAATTTGAAATCTTGAGGACCGATTATTAACACTTTTGTGATTGTATATGACTGTGCTCAGGTTGTACCTATCAGTGCCTATCATCCTCTTCTTAGTATTTGCTTGACATTTTATGTTGCTCATTACCCTCTTATCATGTCTCCTTGGTAATGCAGTTCATTGTAAATTACTGTGTGGTGTGCATCAAATGAGAGCCGAATACTTTGGAATATTAGTATGATCACATATTATTTGTGTAGTCAAATACTATTTCATTCCGGGCATGGTATAGAGTTTTGTATTTCAAACATATTCTCAGTAAAATCCAGTATTTGTAGTAATGATATGAAGTAGTGAGAGAAGGTTTAGTTTTTCAGGGACTAGCGGGATTGCATATGAGTTTAAATGTGCGTATTAAATATCCATGTAGAAAAACTCAAATTTGTCCGAAATGAAGTTATATTTTCTTTAAAATTGGTACTAGGTATACACAGCTGTGGGGATTTGGAAATTGTCACTGGATGCTGGCTAATTATGAGCAATTGCACGGTAGTAATTGGGGGATCCTGCAGTCCTCTTCAGTAATGAAGTTATTGAAAGAGAGAGAAATGTTTCAACTAACCATTAATCATTCAAGATAATTATGTTGAAGTGAATCTTTGACGAAGGATACAAGTGCTCCCTCCTCGAAACAACTTTAAAACTCAGAGTTGTACATTAGTAATTTTTTGTTTTTATTATTATATTTTTTCCTAATTTTTATGTTTTATAGGATTCATGTATTTTAAATTTTTTAAAAGACAATCCGTAATTTTCTTTTTTATAAATTAAACAAAACACATGTAATATTTATACCTAAATATAACCCAACGTATTCTTTATTTTATAAGAAAAAACAAAAAATATTTATTCATAAAATATTTTAATTTAAACTTATCCATTCCAATTTTTTTAACAAAATAATACCACTTTAATCCGATTTGTGATTTGTTAATTGTTACTTATATTTATTTTTATTAAATTGTTTTGTATTACATATAAAAAGGCATGATCTGACTGTAACCATTTTTTGGTAACCGAGTAAATCATAATAGTTGCCCTTACAAAAATAATTTTATTATTAAATATCTATACTATATTATAACTAGCATAATAACCGTGCGAGGTATGGATCATTTTCTAGAGTTTTTTTTTATACATAATGCAATTATAATGTTCTTAGAGTAATTTCAACACTATCCTTATATACGCTCTTAAGTCAATTTTTGAAGAAATGGAGATAAAATTTCTCTCCAACAAGTATCCCTCTCTATAACATTAATGATTACTCACTTTTAGGAGTGAATGCCCCATTCTCGACTATTATTATATTATATTTTTTTTAACCGTCTATTTAACATAAATGACTTTAATAAGTAAAAAGATAGATAGATATCGAGTTTAAGGAGAATTTTCGGAGAAATTGTTTGATTTTGGCTTCTAAATAATTAGAAACTCATTTATTTATATTATTTTTAGTGAAAATGTAAGGAGGTTATTAGAGTTGTTTTTAATTGTTTATTTATTTGTAAATATTGTAAAATGTCTAATGTATATCAAATACAAATTGATTGTATACTAGTGTGTATTATTTTCATACAAGACATTACCAAATCACATAACGTTTCAAATATAGCTCATTAAGCAAAATATATATATTTTTGTTTGAGTTGTATAATTTGTATTTAATGAATGAATATAAACAGGTAGTCAGTGTGCATTTAAAACGAAATGATTAAACTTAATATGTAGAATACCGTTGGTATGTTTACAAAGAAAAAGCTAAAAAATAACATATATGTTGAATACAAAGTTAGACCAGAAATTTTAAATTTTATTTAAATAAATTTTATGTGATGGTCTATATTATTACTGAGTTCACTACTAAATTACAATTAACTTACTCAATTTAGAAAAATAAAAAATGTATAACTGAAGTCAGAATGACTTGCAATCATAATATACAATAATGTAAAATTTACATTACTGTTAATATAAAAGTTGATTTTAATGAAAAATGTTATTTTTTGAAATTCAACGTATGTATATATGGGAAAATGTTAATTTTTTATTTACACTAAGATTAAGTTATATGTGTGTGTTAGCACGTAAATTATCGTATGTTACACTTATAAGTAAATTATGACGGCTTCAATTATTTATATGTTAAATATCTAATTTATGTACATGTATAATTATTATTAACATCTAATGAGCTAATTGATTACTTAAATAACATGCATTTATAAATATTCAAAAATTAAAATTATATAATAAATAAATTGCTATAATTTATATATGTTATTCACATTATCAGTGATAAACAATCCATATCTATTTTTTACGCAACCGAGTAACAATCATGGTTGTAGCATACAAATAAATTCTATATTCTTAAAACTTATTATTGATATTCATGATTTTTCAAGAATTCGAAGGAAAAATTATAATTATATCGTTATTTAAACCGTTTTTAAGTTTATTTCATTACGACTCAAATATTTCTTCATATAATAATTTGATAACATTATATACTATTCCCTAAAATTAAATATTTTTCAATTCGATAAATTTTTTTTAAAATCAGTTGAACTGGTTAATTCATTCAAATTATTGAATAATATAAATTGTTTCTTTAAATAATATAAAATATATTGAATCAAATGCAACAATATAGGATATATATAACTTTTATTTGAAAATTTCAAAATATTAAAATAATTCAAAATATTTGTACAATGTTATCGTGATCAATGAATATTGCTTATATAAAATAATTATTTTTTAAAAAGCTAATTTTTTAAAGTGAAAAATGAAAAATAAATCGATTTAATATATCATCTTAGTTTTAACAAATCTTATGAGATCTCATATCAAATTTCGAAAATTCTTAAAATCGGGACAAATCCCAAAAACAATAATACGCTATGAGTGAAGTTAGTAATTTTAACACAAATAATCAATTGACTTTATCCTATAAAGACCTCCAACACTTAAATTTATATTAACATAAGATATTAACAAATTTCACATTATTGGTAAGATATTTTCGTCGAGCTTGAAATTTAAATTTACCAAAGAATGTGACGATGTTTTTCGGCCGGTCATGTAGTCAAATTTTTAGTATTTTTTGAATAATAGGCCAAGTTCTGATTTCAAATTCGAAATAAACTAAAATGCATTGACTCATTATAATTCAGATTTATCTAAATATGTAATACCAATATAGATTATTTATATATAAACGATTCTATATTCAATATTTTTTTTTAAAATTATATATGTATATTTTGATTATTTTTTATAATAAAAAATATGTTAAAAATATATGAGATATATTTTCAAACTAAAAAAATATTAATAAATTAGACAATAATCCCATTATGTACTATGCATAACTTTATATCTGGAATTCAATTCTTTAAAATTAACTGTACAAATATTCAAATAACTATCTTTTTTTTTGCGGAATTCAATTAACTATCTTTAAAGTTATAATAAAATATTTATTTAGCACACTTACATATGATGAGTAAAATAAAAAGAACATGTGATAATATGGTGTAGTGGTGTGAGGTTTGTATATGTGAATTAAATATCTCGAGTTCAATTCTCACAGACCACATCTTTTATATAAATATTTCGGTCGGTACTTCCTGAAATTACTTAAATATCCTTTCTTTTCAAACTGGAAATATAAATAAATAAATATATATATATATATATATATATATTTATTTACTAACCGAAACACGTCATCCGACTTACATAATCCTAAAATACTACAAACACCCCCACTAGTGTCCTTTGCCATTAAAACAACTACTATTTCCATTTGCTCCAATCGTTGCAAGTCTACGACCTCTAATTGATTTTAGGGAGATAAGTTCAATCAGTATATACGTGTGTTTTCGCAATTGTTAACATCGGTATGTATTATTATTTAATATTTTATTATTAAATTTTAAAACAATATTTACTGTAATAACTAAGGTAATTATTATTTAATTAAACTGCAGAGTAGACATTATAATACCCGTTATTGGATTTTATGGATATTTATACATGTACTATCAAAATATAATTTGTATTCGGTACATTGATATTGAGATAAAACAAAATAGTTTACACTTTTCATTGGGATAAAATGAATTATATTATTAATTCGGGTTAAAATAAATTTAAATGGAACTAAAAAATATTAGTTGGATTTGGAAGGTAAAAGTTCCCTAAGGAACAAAATAACACGGACTATCGATTCAGCTAAAAAGTTATAAGATTGTATCTGGCTATAACAAAATAATGTATTATATTAAATTCTAATTAATATTGAACTCTATATCATTCTAATTGATATTAAAGTCAACTTCTTTTATCAATTTAAATTATAATCCATATTGAACTCTATATTATTCTAATTGATAATTAAGTCAACTTTTGATACCAAATTAATTTTTATATATTTCAATCTATAATATTTATGTAATCTATACTATTATATTAAAGACGAAACAATGAAAGTTTGGTTGATAGTCGGTCTGGTCACCGTAATTATAGTAATATTTAAAATAAAACAACTCTCATAAATAGATAAATATTCATAACAGAATTATAATATTTCTAATATTTTCGTTAAAACAAAATAATATATAAAATTCACCCGTACGGACTAAACAAAATTATATTATTGATCCAATTTTAAATAAAAAATTAAAAAAACTACATATAGTTAGGTGGATTTGAAGAATCAGACTAAAATAAAATAATAAATATTATTGATCCCGTTACTTTTTTTTATTATTGGATCGGACTATAACAAAATAAAATTTTTAAAGGGAAGTCGGGGGGTCAGTATAATATCATCAAACTAAAACAAAATAATACATAATACCCCTTCGGTCTAAAATAAAATAATAATCACCCAGGTCTAAAATAAAATTAAATAAAATAGTAAGTATAATTAGCTGAATTTGGTTGATATAACGGGCCTCAAGCTACCATAAATGTTTTGTCATTAACACATAAAATTTTACCATTGATTCGGGTTTAAACATATTAAACTAACATAAATCTGAATATTGTAAGTTGGATTTGGTCGGTTAACAGACTAAACACAATTCTTATACTATTTATCTCAGCTAAAATTTATCTTTTAATTAAATATAATCTTCCGTAAAAAAATCTATAAATATCAATAAAAATATAAATTTCAATCATTACATTACTTTTTAAAACTGTAGTATCACTAACTTATACACTTATGTGTATATTAATAAATATTGTTATGCAAGACATGCCTGTACTATAACAAGACTAAGTCAAATTGTCAGCTATAAATAAGTTGTATGATAATCTATGTTTGCATTTTGTATTATATAACTTGAGTCTGTAAAAGTGTAAATAGATTAGACTGGAGTATTTTTCTGTAAACAGTCTCAAGCCTAAGAATAAACTCTGCAAGAAGATCATGAAGATCATGCCTCGGATAAGTGTAAAGAAGTTTGAAGTTGAATAAATCTGTTTTGAGAAAAACATTCTAAGTCAAGAAATCTACAAGTCACAGATCAATTTATATAGAAAAATCATTCGAGAACTCCAGAATGACTTATCGACAAGTCAAAAATAGCTTATAGAGAAGTCTCGGAGATATAGACAAACCAAAATGAAGATATGAAGATTGGAGATATCGACAAGTCATTTCTACATTAAAGAACTCAAAAATATCGACAGGACAAAATAAAGATATAAAGACTAGAGATATTGACAAGTTATTTCTACATGCAAAGACTTGGAGACCTCGACAAGCCAAGCTCATTCGAGAACTCAGAGATCTCGACAAGTCAAGCTCATTCGAGAACTCAGAGATCTCGACAAGTCAAGTTCACATTCGGGAACTCAGATACCTCGATAAGTCAAAACACTTGTAGAGAACTAAGAGATTTCGATAAGTCATTATACTTATCGAGATGTCAGTTCTCTATAGTTCAAACTGGAGATCTCGATGTAAAGCTCAAAGTGCAAAATGCAGACTAGTTAAAGATTGTTAGGTCCCAATATGTTTGTAGAAGGGGGGGTTGAATACAAATTATACCGTTTAATCGAATAAAATGCGGAATAAAAAGTAAAACAAAATTCAAGTTAAATAAAATTATTATTAAACTTGAAAGGTGTTATAACAACAGTATCGTTTACAAGGGATTAATCTCAAATAAATTATTTCAAATCTAGAATAAATTCGACATGAACTTTTTCTATTTTTGAAATAAAAAGATCAAATGCTAAAAGCAATTTGAGATTAAGTTCTAGAAATTTTGATCCGCTAGATAGTTACACAAGAACAAGAGAAGGATTTCTAGTGGTTTAGATTTAACAATAAATACTAGAAGTTAATGTCCTGAAATATTGCAGTTGAAGATAATAAGTTCTTTGCTGCTTTTCTTTCTTTGTTCTTGAGTTGGTTGAATATTGAATGTATTATCTTGAATGATCTACTTCTGTTTTCTTTAGTAATCAATCAATAGAATTGAATTGTACTGGCAAGACAATCTGTTGATCTAGCAAGACAATCAGTGAGACTATTGAATGAACTGGAGAGACTATCGGCAAGACAATTGAATGAGCTGGAGAGACTTTCGGTATGACAATTTAATTGTACTGGAAAGACTTTCGATATGACAATTAAATTGTCATACCATTTCAACTGTTTGTCTTGCTGAATTAATATTGAATATTAATTCACAATCAATTCTAAAAATACATAATATTAATTCAGAATTAATTAACCAATTAATTCAATTAATCAATAAATTAATCTTTGCAGATATAATTTATTTTCTTAATTAAATTATATGACTTAATTAATTAATAGAGAATTAATACTATTCTTGAACAACAACCACTCTTCTGACAATCTTCTGAAAATCACTGAAAATTATGAATCAATTCCACCACTTCAATGTTGACATTCGATGTACTGTCTGGTTCATGAATGACTAACTTCCGTGATGTTTCTTCATGTCTTGACTTTGATAACATGATTTTCTTCAGATTAAATCCCTGTAATTAATTGATACCCTGACGAGATCTCTGACACTTGATTAAATCCACAATCTTGATTTATATCACTGAGGTTTGATCAATTTCTTGAACTTCTTCCAGTGAAGTAATTTTTCAAGTCTGTAGATGAACATTGTTTCTGAATCCTTTGCCAGATGTTACTTTGAGAGATCTCTTTGACTGTGGATCTACTATTTACTTATTACATTCTTATTTGAGTTGAGTTAAATCCTCGAATAAACAAATAGGCTATGACATATGCCTTTCAAAGATCCAAGATTATCAATCAACAAACAAATCAATCACTGATTTGAAAAGTCTACAAAAAGCAGCTTGAAGAGTACAAGATCAAAGGCCAAGATTAACTGACAAAGTAAAGTCACAGGCATGCACGATTTGCAAAGATACACTAAGCCCGAAATAGAAAGTTTTAGTTAACTTAAAGTAGGGTTTAGTGCATGCTATTGCATGCTATGTAAAACTTCTATAAAGTAAACACTGGATGCTTTACTTTAGTGTAACAAATAGATCTAAAAATCTTGTAACTCCCTCAAGAAAGAAGCTGGGTTTTTTATTCACAAAGAACCCAGAAATTTGTAGCAAGATATACTTAATTTTAATATAAAATTAAGTGAGTTTTGAAGATAGTGTGTTCATGTGCATGTTTTATTATTTCTGCTAAAACATTCTATCTCTACAAGTTAGATTACTTTGTTCACCACTTCCATAACAGTTCAAAAAGCTTAAAACAATCCAAAACACATTCACCCCCCCTTTGTGTTGTATTCATTACCTAACAAATATTATTAAATCATATTATTAAAACTTCAAATAAATAAGTTTCATAATTTAAAATTTTTAATTCATATTAAATTCAAAAATATTATGTAATATTAAAAATAATCTGTGCATCCTTGTCAAAGACACGATCCCTTTCTGAAGTGAAACTGTCTGGTCTAACTGGTTGAACTCCAACTGACTTTAGCTTATTCTTCAACTGATTGTACCTTTTAATGTTCTTTTCACAGTAAGCTTGAATCAGATCAGCAGCTTTAGATTTCAACTCAGATGAGTATCTAACAGTTCTTAAGTGATGTTCCATCCAGACAAGATGCTTAACAGAGTAGTCTTTAAGAGATTGTGAATCGAGATGGCAGATTTGAAGACAGTCAAACTTAAAGAATCTTACTTGAAAGGGTAAGTTTTCCACTTGAGGACTAGCCCTATTAGCAAACTCTTTTAGCCTTTCACGAAGGACTTCATTCAATTCTGAACTTCTTTTGACTTTGTTGAGAAGAACCCAAATCTCTGATAAAGAACGATTCTCAAACAGATGAAGTGATACCTTGAAAGATCCTTCACTCTGACAATATACAAATATGCTCATTTCATTTAGTGATATGTCAAAAGCAGCTGAGATCCTTGAGATTTCAGTCTTGATAGCATTCATGTACACGTCATTGTTTGGATTAGAAATTTCCAGCCTGTCGAGAAGATGTAGAAACTCCCTATCATTATTTGTACTCAGTTGAGGTATATCAATAACTCTTCTTGCTTCATCCCATTTTACACCAGTATCTTCAGAGTGACGTCTCTTCTTCTTGTTTCAGCTTTAATGTCATGAAGACGTTGCTTTTCAAGAGTTTCTGTTCTTTGGATTTCTTTCCTCATATCAATGATCTGAGATATCTTTTTAAGTTCAGCTTCTTTTCTCTTCAACTCTGACTGCTGCTGCTGGAACTCTTTCTCAAAAACTGGATCCACTTGAGCTTCCTCTTCCCATTCTTCAAAATTACTTTCCTCCTCAGCTTCAAAGAAACCAGCTTTATCTTCCAAGACTGGTTCAGTGGGAACATCAAGAATATCGAAGTCATCTTGTTCTTCACTATAGTAGACATCATCAACCTTTCTTGTCTCTCCAGCAGAAGAATCTTTTTCTTTTCCTTTTGCACTTCTCCCCTGCTTCTCCCCCTTAGTTGAGGAATCCTCTACAGATTTTCCTTTAGACCCTTCATGACCTCCATTACCTCCAGAGCCCGAGCCTCCACCAGACGGCCCTTCAAAGAAGGTCCTTTGCTCTTCATTAGGGCAGTGAGAACTTTTAATCATAAAATACAAGTGCTTCATCCCTTCATTGAGATGTTCCATGCCCTTTTCTATCTTTAGAAATCTGGAGGAGTCCAGTGAGTGGTTCATTTCAATCAGATCTTCAAGAGAGTTCATTCTTGTATGGATAGAGTAGAGGTTTAAAATGTCTTCGGCTGATAAAGTTGGAGATTCCTGAATGGAGTTAAGCTTTGGTATCACAGTGGTCTTCAAATCTGAGATATCATTCCTGATGAATGCCAGCTGATTGTTGACAGAGGTGGAAGAAGAAGACCGTTCAACCACTTGTGCTTTGAATGTTTGAGCCTCAGCCTGACTTTTAGCAAGTTATTCTTTCAGAGTAGCAATCTGAGCTAACAGGTTTTCAGTGTTTGTGTCTGTGTGTGCGCTCACTTGAATATCTCTCGTTTTTGGTTCACTCATCTCACGTGCTTGTGTTTCTCTCAATATAATTGCTCTTGAGGAGCCATCCTGTTGCTGGTCGTCTGTACCTGCAATTATAATCACCCTAGCCTCTTCAGGAGAGGTCAGTGGTGGTGCAATGGGATCCTCAGTCAAATCTATCTTTTCATGTGAAATAGATGTCTGAATTGCTTCAGGGATAGATTGACCGAGTTGCCCTCCACTTTCTCCAGATAAATCTGCGAGTGGAGAATCCCGTGAGGGAGCCAGAGGTGTTGGATCTGGGAGGGGAGAAAATGACTCTATTAGATGTGGCTGAGAGTCAGATTTTCCCTCTGAAGCATGTGACTGCTCTTCTGCCGTAACTATGGCTGGCACTGTAACCGACTCAATGTGCACTCCTCTCTCTGTGTCCTGAGTATCATCTATTGGTATGTATGCTTCCATTGTCAGTAATGGAAGTGTGCTTGACTCAGTACAAGATGCCAGGGCCCTATGGAGAATTTCAATAGATTCATCCGGTTGAGAGAATGTCTCTAGTAACTGTTCATTGGCCATTTCAAAGTCCATGTCCTGTTGGAAGGACAAGGATGGGCTTTCAGATGCCTCAGTAAATGTTCTTCTTTTCTTGGGAGGAGGCAGAGCTGAGGGTTCATTCACATCCAAAAGCACACTACATCCTACTAACCTTCTCGGTAACATTTTTGACAGTGGGGGAGAGTTTGAGACAGGTTGTGACTCTGTGTTTGGCTCTATGACCTGGGATTGAAGCTGCGGTTCTACAACTTCATGGTCAGCCCTATCAACCACTGGGGGTCTTTCAACAGAAGTAGAAATAGTTTGAGAGTGAGGAATTATTACCTGCAGTGGAAGAGCATCAGATGTTTGTGCCTGGGTGGCTTGAACCACTGGAGGTTGAGCTTGCTATTCATGACCGGGAAGATTGAAAATTGGTAAAGGAATGAAAGTGGCCATGAAAGTGGATACAAGTACTGGAACTTGCATGAATTTGAAGGTATTGTCTTGGCGTGTGTAGATCTTTTTGCTTACCGGAGGGGGTTCGGCTACTGATGAGTTAGCAAAAAGAGCCTTATGCTCAGGTGTGAGAAGATGTTCTGCTATAAGCATAAGAAAACGAGCGTAGTAGCACGAAACCCTACGATTCGTAGAATGATCACGCAAAGCTGCAGTGAGACGTCTCAGAAGAATGGGTAAAAGTAATTTGCCAAAATTGATCTTTTGATTGAAAACAACCGCAAGACCAATATACTGCAGAGTGGAAGTGATGTTGTGAAAATTGGATTTGCAGTTGGCAAACACTTTGGAAAGTGTATCGAAGAAAATATCCCATTCAGAAACCAAATTGGATTTAGACAGCTTGGTTAAATTAATCACCCCCTGATAGTGAATGGCATGGAAAAAGTTTGAAATCTCATTGTCAGAGGGTAAATTACAGAAATTGTCCATTGGAAAATTTAAAGCTCTATTGATGACTGTTTCATCAACTACATACTGTGTGTTTGCCATGGTGAATGAAAAAGATTTAGAATCAGTGGACACAGTAGAAGTTGTGCAAACCAGTCTAAGAAAATCGACATTTAATAGAACATTTGATTTAAGAGCCGAGCTAACAATCGAATGATCATTTAAAAATCAAATCCAATGCTTAAATTTTTTAACATTACAATTATCTGGATTAAAAAAACCCAACATGATTATGCGAGACAATCTGGAAATTGAGAGCCATTAAAAAATTCAATAAACACACACTTTTAAAATTTTAAGAATTAAATTAAGAAAATTCGAATAAAAAAACTTAATAATTCGAATTAATTCAATTATATCCAAAAAATTTAGAAAGGAATGTATCTTGTTATTTTTATCCCACAAAATCAGATAAGCAAACAGATTTATGCAAACCCACTACACAAAACCAGATTAAAATTCAAAAAAACACAAGACACAAAAACAAACAGATTCGTTTTTTAAGAGAAAAAGGGAAAAAAACAAGAACTGATATGAAAGAAAGAACTGAAATAAACACAAAAAAATAAAAAAAATGGGCAGCACTCCTGTATGTATACAAGTGTATGTATATAACAGGAAGTGAGGAATAAGATTGCTGAGTAAGAACTCGAGCAAGAAAGGACACTGGCGATTTGGTTTTTAAAAATGAAGCAGACGACTGATGGGAGGAAGATGGAAACAAAACAAACACAAGAAGAAAAAAAATAACAGCTGCCTAAATAGTACAACTGGTATGACAATTCGGGATTGTCATACCGATTGTCATACCAGGCAAACGGTTGAATTTAATAGAGACTAAAAATAACTGGCATGACAATCCGATAGTCATACCGATTGTCATACCAGTACAAAATAAATAGAATTTTAACCGAATATACTAGAAAGACAATCGATAGTCATATCGATTGTCATTCTAGTATAAAATAAAAAGAAATATATATAATATTAGTTTTATAACTGGCAAGACAATTGATAGTCATACCGATTGTCTTGCCAGTATAAAACTATACTAAAAATTTAAACTAAACACATATAAACTGGAATGACTTTTAGCAAGACAATTTCAATAGTCTTGCTGATTGTCATTGCATTTATAAAACAAACTTAAACAGTATTTACAAATACAGAAAATATTTAAAAAATTAAAATATTCAGAAATAATTATATTTTAGTCCAAAAATAGATTTCTTTTGAATTTTAGCAAATAAAATTCATAGAAAAATATTTTTAGAGAAAATAAAATATTCCGAGATATTAAAATTAACAAGTTGAATAAATAAATAAGATAAGATAATAAAAATTACATAGAAATAAGCAAGGAATATGGTAAACATGATAAAATAAATTTGCAAATAAATTTTTCATTCATGAAAAATTCATTTGTAAATTCATTCAAGAACAGATCTCAGATATTAACTAGTTTAATCACTAAAACTATTCAACATACCCAATTTACCAAATAATCTGGTAAATGTGGATTCATCAAGTAGTTTAGTGAAAATATCTGCTATTTGTCCTTCTGTTGGAATAAAAAATAGTTCAACAGTACCATTCATGACATGCTCTCTTATGAAATGATACCTGATGTCGATGTGCTTGGTCCCTGTGTGCCGCACAGGGTTGTTGGTGACGGCTATTGCACTTGTATTGTCACATAGAATAGGAATTTTTTTCAATACAGAGCCATAGTCCCGTAGCTGGTTCCTAATCCATAAGATTTGAGCACAGCAGCTTCCAGCAGCAATATATTCAGCCTCGGCCATTGAGTTGGAAACTGTTTGTTGTTTCTTGTTGTACCATGAGACTAGCCTGCTACCAAGGAATTGACAACTCCCTGAGGTGCTTTTCCTATCAACGACACTTCCTGCGTAATCTGAATATGCATATCCAACAAGGTTAAAACCAGATTCTTTAGGGTACCAAATACCTAGATTTGGTGTTCCCTTAAGATATCTCAAGATTCGTTTAACAGCAACGAGATGAATATCTCTAGGATCCGCTTGGAACCTTGCACATAAGCATGTAGCATACATAATATCTGGTCTACTTGCAGTAAGATAGAGTAACGAGCCAATCATACCTCTGTAGCTTGTGACATCTACCTTAATAGAGTTTTCACATGGTCCAAGCTTGACAGCTGTAGATGACGAAGTCCTTGCTGATGCAGAATCCTCTAGATTGTACTTTTTGAGGAGTTCCTTGAGATACTTGGATTGACAAATAAATATTCCATCTAACCTTTGATTTACTTGTAATCCAAGAAAGAACTTCAGCTCTCCCATCATGCTCATTTCAAATTTGTTGTGCATTAACTTAGCAAATCTCTTACAGAGACTATCATTAGTAGACCCAAATATTATATCATCCACATAGACTTGGACTAATATAGTGTCATTTTTATGCTTTTTGGAAAAGAGAGTTTTGTCTATGACACCTCTAATAAAACCATTTTCAATAAGAAATTCAGAAAGAGTGTCATACCATTTTCTCGGAGACTGTTTGAGACCATAAATAGCTTTGAAAAGAAAGTAGACATAGTCCAAATGATCTGGATCTTCAAAACCAGGAGGTTGCTCTACATACACTTCTTCATTCAGCTTTCCATTCAGAAATGCACCCTTGACATCCATTTGATAAACTTTAAAGTTCGAGAATGCTGCGAATGCCAGAAATATCCTGATGGCCTCTAGTCTAGCCACTGGAGCATAGGTTTCATCAGAATCAATGCCTTCAGCTTGAGAATACCCTTTAGCTACCAGTCTTTCTTTGTTCCTTGTAACCACACCATCTTCATCCAGTTTATTCCTGAATACCCACCGAGTACCAACAGATTTCTTGTGTGTAGGTCTAGGTACCAGTTTCCAAACTTGTTGATGTTCAAACTGATTGAGTTCATCTTGCATAACAATCACCCAATCTGAATCAGTCAGTGCTTCTTCAATCTTCTTAGGTTCCATCTCAGAAAGAAATCCTGAGAACAGATATTCATTTTGAGTAGCACGTCTAGTTCTGACTCCAACATCTGGATCACCAATAATCAACTCAAAAGGATGAGCTTTATTCCAGACAGTCTGTCTTGGAAGATTTGATCTTGATGATTCACCTTGAAATACATTGGGATGTTATGTCCTACTAGTTGATCCTTCAGCATCTCCCCCTGAGTTGTTGCCAAGTTGACTTGATAATTCTTCGTCAGTAGTAGTGGTATCTCCATTGTTGCCAATGTTTCCATCACCATTACCTTGAGTATCATCATAATTAACATGTTCTTCACCAGCAGCAACCTCAGGTTCTTGATCATTTTCTGATTCTGAATCTGACATATCATCAAACTTCAGTTTCTCAGAAGGATCTTCAGTTTGGATACTAGGGAGTTTAGTGTCATCAAATGTAACATTGACACTTTCAGTTACTTTGTGTTGATCAATGATATACACCCTGTATGATCTTCTTCCATAACCAACAAAAATACCCTCATATGCCTTTGCCTTGAACTTGCCACGACGATCATCTCCATCCTTGAGCACGAAGCATCTAGCACCAAATACATGAAAGTATTTGATAGAGGGTTTCTGTTCATTCATAATCTCATAAGGAGTCTTCATGAGGTCCTTGTTGATTAGAGTTCGATTCTGAGTATAACATGCAGTATTGACAGCTTCAGCCCAAAAGTACATTGGAAGACCTGATTCACTTAACATAGTTCTTGCAGCTTCAATCAATGTACTATTCTTCCTTTCTACCCCTCCATTTTGCTGAGGGGTTCTAGGAGCTAAAAATTATTTGGTAATCCCTTTGTCTGTACAGAATCCATTGAGAAGTGAATTCTTGAATTCTGTTCCATTATCTGACCTTATTGCTCTAACAGGGACATTAGAATCTAAATCGATCAACTTGATATGATCAATCACAGATTGTGGAGCTTCATCTTTAGAGTGAAGGAATAAAACCCACGTATACTTGGAATAGTCATCAACTATCACAAGACAGTAACACTTCTTTGACATCGAAAGAACATTCACTGGTCCAAACAAATCCATGTGCAATAATTGAAGAATACCAGTTATGGAGGATGTGTCAGTGCCTTTGTGACTTGCTTTCTTTGAATTTCCTTTCTGGCATGCGTCACACAGTCCTTCTGGGGAGAATTCCAGTTGAGGCAGACCTCTGACCAATTCTCTCTTAACAAGAGAATTCATTGCTTTGAAATTTAGATGGGAAAGTCTCTTGTGTCATAGCCAACTCTCATTTAACGATGCCTTTGCATAGAAACAATTGACTTCAGGAGTGCTTCCATAGTTCATGTCAGCTACGAACAGATTTCCTTTCCGGATTCCCATCAAGGAGGGTTTTTCACTTTTCTTGTGCAGGATCTGACACTTTAGCTTGTCGAATAAAACATAGTAGCCCTTGTCACAGAACTGACTGATACTAAGTAGATTGTGTTCAAGTTAAATTAAAAGCACAAGACATGCAATTAGGAACACCACATACTTTATGAGAGGAATTAACAACAGGCAAATTATGCATGGTAGGCATGGCATTTTTGTTATCCAACTCAGGTGTGTCTGAGTTAGTCTTAGTTGCTTTCACAACTTTGACTAGAACTTTCGACACACTTGGCTTGGAAACAACCTTCTCATTAGCAAGATCTTCAGCACGTATTTCTTCTTGAATAATAAAGGAGGTCTCATCAAATGGTTTAGCAATTGATTCTTTATAAAGGGGTTTATCAACACCCTTAAGCACATATGGTACTTCCCTACCTTTAGCACAAACATGAGGAGGGGAGTTTATGCCTAATTCTCCAATAGCAACATTGTAATCATAACCTACTCCAGATGTTTGATTAATAGCTTGCTTATTGTAGAACTCTTTAGCCTTAGAGCAAGAATTAATGTAAGCTTTAACTTTAGTTTCAAGACCGGTGATCTTGTCTTTGAGAATAGTTTCGAGTTGTCTATAACAGTCAACTCTATTCTCTAGAAAAGATACTTGTTCCTTTAATTTGTCTTGATTAATGTGCACAAGTCTTAATTCATTGACCTCTTTCTCAAGGTCTTTGATTTGTTGAGTTAACATTTCATTATCACGACGAGCACAATCTAAGGAGCCTCCTAGATGATAAACTAATTCAGCATCAGTAAATTTTACCTCTTTTCTTGACGATGAAGTGTTTCCATCAATAGCCATAAGAGCAAGATTCCCAACTTCTTCATCTTCACAATCAGTATCATCCCAACTTCTTCCCTTTGCCAGGTAAGCCTTTTCAGATTTACTCTTCTGATTATAATCATAAGAGTTCTTCCTTACTTGCTTTGGCTTCCTGTATTCTGTGGCAAAGTGTCCCAACTCATTGCAGTTAAAGCATTGAATGGTGCTCCGATCAACCATCCCTGTTTTGTATCCACCACTACCGGTGTTAGAGGATGAAGATCCACCTTTCTGGAATCTGTTGTAGTTGGACTTGTACTTGAACATGGGATTCCTCTTGAATCTGACATTGGAGAATCTCTTGACAATCAGGGCCATTGTCTCATCTTCCAATTGCTCCAACTCTTCCAAGGAGTAAAAATCATCACCGGATTGATTTGTAGTAGGAGGATCAAATTCTGCTACTATCACATTTTCTTCAGCCTTGGAAGACTGTACCATTCTCTCTGACTGTTGAGATTGTTGTTGTTGTTGTTGTTGTTCAGCTACTAGAGCAGTAGACGTGCTGACCACTCTACCTTTCCCGTAGACTTCCTTCTGCTGAATCTGCTCCAACTCATAGGTTTTTAACACACCATAGAGCCTTTCCAAAGAATTCTCACTCAGATCTCTCGCTTCTCTTATGGCAGTGATTCTATGTTCAAGATGACTTGGCAGTGTTAACGGGAACTTTTTGTTGACCTCCCTGATTGAGTAATATTTTCCATTTATGTTCAGGTTGTTGATCAATGCATTGTACCTCTCAAACACTTCAGTAATTCCTTCTCCTGGATTGAATTTAAAATGTTCATACTCAGAGGTTAGTATCTCTAACTTGTTCTCCCTAACTTCCTCTGTGCCTTCATTAATCACCTCAATAGTTTCCCAGATGTGTTTGGAATTTTTACAGTTCATCACATATCTGTTCATCAAGGTATCAAGGGAATCAACTAAAATTAATTGAAGGCTGGCATCCAAGGAGGCTTCTTCCATTTCAGCAGGAGTAAAATCTTCAGGCTCTTTTACATAGGTTCTAGCTTTGGTAATTACAACATCATTTTCTATAACCTCTGGTTCAATAACCATCAGAATTTTTGGACCCTTCTTTAACACATCCAGATATTTGGGATTTGCAACTTGTAAGAACAAGAGCATCTTCTTCTTCCACATAATATAATTTTCTTTATCGAATAATGGAATTTTAACGGTTCCAACTTTTTGTGAAGTCATTATGAATTTTTGAATAAATAAAAATTCAAGGAGTGGAAGAATCACAAAAGTCTAGGATCTTGATTTGTTCGTTAATCAGAAGGCTCTGATACCAATTGTTAGGTCCCAATATGTTTGTAGAAGGGGGGGTTGAATACAAATTATACCATTTAATCGAATAAAATACGGAATAAAAAGTAAAACAAAATTCAAGTTAAAAAAAACTATTATTAAACTTGAAAGGTGTTATAACAACGGTACCGTTTACAAGGGATTAATCTCAAATAAATTATTCCAAATCTAGAATAAATTCGACATGAACTTTTTGTATTTTTGAAATAAAAAGATCAAATGCTAAAAGCAATTTGAGATTAAGTTCTAGGGATTTTGATCTGCTAGATAGTTACACAAGAACAAGAGAAGGATTTCTAGTGGTTTAGATTTAACAATAAATACTAGAAATTAATGTCCTGAAATATTGCAGTTGAAGATAATAAGTTCTCTGCTGCTTTTCTTTCTTTGTTCTTGAGTTGGTTGAATATTGAATGTGTTATCTTGAATGATCTGCTTCTGTTTTCTTTAGTAATCAATCAATAGAATTGAATTGTACTCGCAAGACAATCCGTTGATCTAGCAAGACAATCGGTGAGACTATTGAATGAACTGGAGAGACTATCGGCAAGACAATTGAATGAGCTGGAGAGACTTTCGGTATGACAATTTAATTGTACTGGAAAGACTTTCGATATGATAATTAAATTGTCATACCATTTCAACTGTTTGTCTTGCTGAATTAATATTGAATATTAATTCACAATCAATTCTGAAAATACATAATATTAATTCATAATTAATTAACCAATTAATTCAATTAATCAATAAATTAATCTTTGCAGATATAATTTATTTTCTTAATTAAATTATATGACTTAATTAATTAATAGAGAATTAATACTATTCTTGAACAACAACCACTCTTCTGACAATCTTCTGAAAATCACTGAAAATTATGAATCAATTCCACCACTTCAATGTTGACATTCGATGTACTGTCTGGTTCATGAATGACTAACTTCCGTGATGTTTCTTCATGTCTTGACTTTGATAACATGATTTTTTCAGATTAAATCCCTGTAATTAATTGATACCCTGACGAGATCTCTGACACTTGATTAAATCCACAATCTTGATTTATATCACTGAGGCTTGATCAATTTCTTGAATTTCTTCCAGTGAAGTAATTCCTCAAGTCTGTAGATGAACATTATTTCTGAATCCTTTGACAGATGTTACTTTGAGAGATCTCTTTGATGGTGGATCTACTATTTACTTATTACATTCTTATTTGAGTTGAGTTAAATCCTCGAATAAACAAATAGGCTATGACATATGCCTTTCAAAGATCCAAGATTATCAATCAACAAACAAATCAATCACTGATTTGAAATGTCTACAAAAAGTAGCTTGAAGAGTACAAGATCAAAGGCCAAGATTAACTGACAAAGTAAAGTCACAGACATGCACGATTTGCAAAGATACACTAAGCCAGAAATAGAAAGTTTTAGTTAACTTAAAGTAGGATTTAGTATATGCTATTGCATGCTATGTAAAACTTCTATAAAGTAAACACTGGATGCTTTACTTTAGTGTAACAAATAGATCTAAAAATCTTGTGACTCTCTCAAGAAAGAAGCTGGGTTTTTTATTCACAAAGAACCCAGAAATTTGTAGCAAGATATACTTAATTTTAATATAAAATTAAGTGAGTTTTGAAGATAGTGTGTTCATGTGCATGTTTTATTATTTCTGTTAAAACATTCTATCTCTACGAGTTAGATTACTTTGTTCACCACTTCCATAACAGTTCAAAAAGCTTAAAACAATCCAAAACACACTCACCCCCTCTGTGTTGTATTCATTACCTAACAAATATTATTAAATCATATTATTAAAACTTCTAATAAATAAATTTCATAATTTAAATTTTTTAATTCATATTAAATTCAAAAATATTATGTAATATTAAAAATAATCAGTGCATCGTACGGGTTTTAGGCTAGTATATATTAAATTACATAAAACAAAAAAATTATAATTCAAAAAAATAGTTACAAAAAACACAAAAATTAAAAAATACAAGAAATATTAGTTGAACACATGAAAAATATTACAGTATTCATGATATTAAGTTAGAGAACGTAAATAATAATATAAATAAAAAATTGCAGAACATGTAAAATTAATGAATATATAAAACTACAAAACACAAAATAACTTTTTTGAAAACACAAATTAAACGAAAAAAATGAACATAGGAATTATTAAAAGTATAAAATGTAAAATTGTTATAGTATATAAAAAATGATAAATTGAAACTTGTACAATACACAATAAACTTGAGAATAAAATATGAAGAACAAAAAAATTAAAGTCTATGTATTTAATTAGAAACAAGAAAGAACATGTAAAGAATTTAAAGCAAAATAGGTAAATATTAATTTTAAAAATTAACTAAAACGGGCACTCTAAAAAGTATTGTAATATATCAAAAAATATTGAACATGAATAATATTAAAGAATAATTTTAAAAATAATATATATATATACATACATATATATATAACCCACATTCACAAATAACACAACAGATAAGAAAAAGTGCATGATAAAACATATACACAACAATAGAATCCTAAAAAGTTATATAAAAAGTTTATAATGTGTATTTTTATACCTGAACCAACTACAACTAGTTACTTAGTTACTTCATTCAATTGTTACCCCTGAATCTGACACTATATATAAATCTGACACTATATATAAAATACTTTTAATATTATTTTATATCATTTCAAAATATGTAATTATAGTTCCATTTCTTAATTAAATACTTATTATATTTATTTATAGTGATTATTAAATATTATAATAGAAGAACAGAATAATATAATAAATAAAATAAATATATTCCATATTATACCTATACTTTGGATGACCAAACATACAACCGTTATCTACCACCAAAACTCTCCTACTTTAATTCGATTATATACTAGCCTATAAAGCTAGTATGTTTGGCATTTTACATGATACTATTGTTGTTTCAATAAAAATCATGGATTTCATTGATTTATATCATATTGATTATTATGAAAACAACTTGTTCAGTTTTTTATATAATTAAAATGTGAAAGTTTAAATATTTTATGATAGCAATTTTAATTGACAACATTATTATGGTTTGTTTTAAAATTAAAACAACACTATTAGAAAATAATCTAAGATTATTTATTTTTTATTTTATTTTATTTTGTTATGTTAATTTTTTATTTAAAATAATTTTAAAAAGTCTTGTAATTTAAACTATTGATAATTTCTTTTATGATATTTTTGTTTTTGACAAATACGACTTATACTCTTACAAATGAGTATCTGTTCTCAGAAATATTCGGGTGAGCGAGGATCGAACCCAAGATCTGAGACGACAGAGAATAAGCTCTTAACCACTTGAGCTATCCAACCGTACTCCTTTTATCATATATTTTAAGTGAATTACATTCGAATTTATAGGGTATGAAAATTGAGATTTATACAGACAATTTTAAGTACCTAGTGTGCACTTCAAACAATTTAGAGTATAAGATTAAATTTGGGTGTAGATAAAGTTTGTTTAAGCTCCGTGCATAAATTTGTGTAGCTTGTATTTCTAAAATTATTTTAATAGGGCACACACTTTGGAATTGAGAATGTGATCAAGATAAACATCGAGCCTCTCTGTTTCTTTATGTACTATATATCGTATTTGGTGTTATTCATGGTAGTGAAGGCATTAAGGGAACCATTGAAATTGTAGTAGATTTCAATACTTATACTACTGATCGATTATATTTCTACTAATGATCAGTTATGTTGGCTTGGATTAGCCAGCCTCCTTGATTTTTTTACTTAAAATATGTCTAAAGATTGTATTCGTCTCTTTTGTTCACATTTATTATTTTTTCAGAACATTATCCTACATGTCTTTGATTGGATTGGCTATCTAAAGTTTTGTTCGTTACATCATAATAATTTTTTTTGTTTAATATTTGATGCAGTATATGTAAGATGAAAGTATATGGAAGATGTCGCTAATGAAAATTAACTTGTAAGTAGTATGTGCACCTCAGGTGTAGGACCTTTGTTGAAGCTAATTATGGACTACCTTTTTTGTATTAATTTCAGATGTACTTAATCTACAAATTCTAAACTTTTATGTAAGTGACTTGTGAAGCTAATAGTATAGTTGTTTTATGTATAGTCCATATGTTTTATTTAATATTTTATGTCTTCCCCTGTTTGGCATTGGACAACATGCTTTCATATTAGGCTCTTATTTGTACAATAGTAAGTATGACTGTGCAGAATGGGGAAGAAACTTATGTACATACATGATATGCATTTATTGGATACTTGTATAGCCATAAACATTTTTATTAGTTTTGGCAAATAAATATTTACTGATGTTACTTTGAAGTTTATTTAAATGCATATTTTGCTTGTTTGTCTTCAACATGCGACTAATATCTTTCTTAATATACAAAAGTAGTTGATCATAATACTAATATATGAACAACTAAACATAAGAAAATTGGCAAAAATAATTTTAATCTAGAGAAATAAAATATACTGACGGAGTAATGTTATGAATACATAGAGATATTTTTCTGCAGTTATTCTTGTGCGGAGTTCAAGTTAGTTGAATAGTTTTTAAATCAGAAAAAATTAAATACATTTTAAAGTTACTCAGAAAAAAAATAAATATTTTAAAGATATCATGACTACAATGCTCAACACATGAAAGTAAAAAATAGTGAATATGAACAATTGGAATGTACAACATGTTAAAGCCAAGGTGAATAATAGTAGTTTGTGCATGTTTCGTATTCCAGTCTATTCAATCGAGCTGCCATGTTTGATTTTGCTTTGACAAAGGCGGTTGCAACAACTCATATTTTGTATTACTGTTTAATGTTGCATATCTGTTACAAAAAGAAAAACTAACGTACATGCAATATCAAACTTCCTCATAAAAAATTTAACCAAGATACCATATATCGTCAGTGAAAAAAGTTATAGCAGATGAAGAATAAAACTTTAATAGTAAACTAAATTTCAAAATCATGCAAACATGAGAAAGCACGTAAGATTTTTTTATTTTTATTTTTTTTATCGTAGGTAACCCGCAGCCGCTACCCTTCGGGTGCGCACTGGGTAAACCCTACGGGCTCACGCAATAGCCTGCAAACCACGTGAACCAAGGTAAACCGCATTTAAGCGAAAGATTTTTTTAATTTATTGAGTGTTAGATAATGAATTACATATAGGGGGGGGGTGAATGTGTTTTTGTGTTTTTATGCTTTTCTTGAAGTGTTTATGGTTATGAACAAAGTAAATTAAATCTTGCAGTGAGATGTGTTTGTAAGGTCCCGTAAGAGGGCTATTTTAAGCTAGAAGGGGGGTTGAATAACTTAATTACCAATTTAAAAATTGTTGTGGCGTTTTAAAAATATTTTATCCCTTTTTAAAACTTTACTGAGTGGTTATGCAGTTTATATGTGCGGAAGATAAAGTGCAAGGAAAGAAAATACCACACAGTGATTTTATCCTGGTTCGCGATGACGCAACCTCTAATAGATTCGCTCACCCCTACTCCAGTCCCCGATCTCCTCTCTCGGACTCGGGATTTTCCCTTATAATAAACTCGCTCCTTTAGTAGGCGGAGAAGCCTTTACACCCTTTACAAGTATTTGTCTTGGTGCGTAACACAAGGGTCACCACCTAAAAATAAATGTAATACCTACACAACTTATCTTAGACAATAACTCCCCGCTATTTCTTCAAAGTTGTTGTAGAGCCTTTGTGTGGACTTGGCTTCCTTAGCTTTTGTCGGTGTTGGATCTTAGTGATCCGGTCTTGGGTCTTTCCTCTTCTTCACGGTGCGAAGACTACTAACTCCCCGTTAGTACGTCTAGGACTTGGGTCTTAGAACGAGAATCACCTCACGTCACTTCACATCACTACAAAACTAACAAGACAATCCACGAAACAAACCAAGTATAGAAAAAATGGTTTGAACTAGTATGTTACTGTACTAGCCCACAATTAGTATAATATCCAAATAAGAATATTAAAACTAAATAACAATACTTGACTTAAGAATAATACAAGTTGGTCAAATATATTTATAATTACTCCTTTATAGATTTAATAAAGTTGTGGAGTAATATGAGAAGTCCCTGTTTATGTTAAGCACTTATGGCTTATGACTTCTTTAGTATTCTTCTTCTTTCGATTACGTATTTATAAATCGAAGAATACTTTAGTTACAATCTCAGAATATTGTAACTTATCATTTACGCTCGTAGGCTTAAGGATTTTAGTATACTTCTGTTTGACACTTATGTGGTCAAAGTATACTTTTAACTTCAAACACTTGTATAAGTTTTATGATTCTTAGCCAAGATCCAAATAATAGAAGTGCAAGTAATTGGAGTAAGATCGTGCTTTTGAAGTTTAGACGAATAATTACGAGCAGTTTATATATATCGAATAATAACCCCACAGAACACTGAAAGATGTTAGAAGGGGCTTATACGATATGTCTCGTAATTGTTTATATACACGATATGTGTTAGCCAAGATCCAATTAAAGAGTGTGAAAATAATTGGCTAACTCGTGAATTTGATTCGTCTTTAAATAACGGATGATTACGAAGTAGTTTATATGAAACAAGCTATAATGCCCCGGAACACTAAAGATGTTAGAAGGGATTACACTTTTACTTCGTAATATTTCATATGTACGTTATTAGTTAGACAAGATCCAATTAAAGAGCGTTAAGTAATTGTCTAACTCGTATGATCCGTTTTAAGTTTGACAAATTACGAAGTGTTTATATGAGACAAGTAATAATCCCCCGAAGAGCACTAAAGATGCTAGAAGAGATTACACTTAAACTTCGTAATTATTTTATGAGCACGAATGAGTATTAGCCAAGATCCAATTAAAGTGCAAGACATAATTGGCTAACTCGTACTTGTGTTAAATATAATCCCCCCTCGGAGATAAAGTACTTTTCTTTTTAGATCTTCTTGTTGCAATGATTTTTATGAAGTTCAAGTACTTATTCGAATTTCGAGTTCAAATCTAAGTTCTCCCCGAGAACTTCCTTTATAAGAGAACTTGTATTAGAGCTTAAGATGAAGTAGAGAAGTTAAGTACAAGGCTTAAATACAAAGAACTCAAATAAGAAGCTAAAACTAACCACTTTTGAAAAACGGTCGAAAAAGTTCGCCGGAAAAATTCGCCGGAGGTTCGGCCGGATTTTGGCACTTTGGTCGAACTTGGGCAGCCCTTCGGGAGGCCGGGAAGTGGTAGTGGATGAGCTCACTTGGTGGGATAAATCTTGGTTGGGTGAAGCTAAGCTTGGGTTTCAAAAACCTTGTATATATGTAAGCATATAGAAGAGAGAGAAGGTTTTTGAGAAGAAGTGTGTGTATAGAATTTGAAAGAGATGAAGAGAAGCACTTCTTGAAAAATTCCCAGAAACTTTGTGGCTGTTTTTCTTGAAGAAAATGGGTTGGGGTGGGAGTTTATTTATAGGAGGAGTTGGGTGGATTGAATTGTTGAGATTTGAGAAGGAATGAATGGTGGATGGAGTGTATCATATGGATTGATGACATGGCAAGTAGGTTGTGTTTCTTTGCAAGTGGGAAGGAAGAACAAGATAGTATATTTTCAAATCTCAGCTGATATATATATTAAATATATATTTTCCTTTTCTTTTAATCATTCTTTAATTACTTTAATTAAGGATTAAGCACCATTAATTATGATCACCCCAAACACTCTTAAATAAATATCATAAAAACTATGATAATTACCTAAATATTATAAAATTATGTCCTGCAAGTTTTGGTCAACTTTAGTCAATGGTAACTAGGTCAAACGTGGTCAACTGTGGGACCAACTGCCTCGATTTTTGTGCCCGGACAAAAAATCTCTGAATGCTACGAAATTTTTACCATACTTAGAAAATACCATTTAAATGATCCATACCAAATTTCAAATCATTCTAGCATGTGGAAGTATTTTATTTAAAGATGAAACTGTTCTGTCAGCCTTTCTTCCGAATAAAAATATCGTTGGTCTTGAAATAAGGGAAATGGGTCTTTTGACCAAAGTTTTGACTTGTATAAATACTTAAAATATATTTCCTAATATATAAAATATATTTGAGTGGTGGGAAATAATTTTGAGTATTTTTGAATAATTTTCTCCAAGAAATACTGATTTTACGAAACGGGAGAAAATTACTGTACGAACACACAGAATGGGTGTAAAAATGGATATTAATACTTCAACCATGAATATTAATAAAATTTGAGTAAAAACTCTTTTGAAGGATGTAAAAAATATTTAGGAGCGAAGAGTAAAACATTTTTGATATAACACGAGATCTCTAAAGAGTATTTTTGCAATATTCCTTATACGAGCTTGTTGCCATATTCCTGTTGCAACACAGATCTAAGAAATATCATATCTTGATATTTATTCTTTGATCAGATTGCCTTAGAGATATATTCCATAAGGATATAGTTTTGATATTTTGCAAGAATGGAATATCTCTTTTATCTGTTTAAAAGACATGATTTTGCTAGTTTGACTTTTTGACTTTGATTTGGATCAATTAAATTCATGTCCTAATGGAGAGGATCTACGTGTTCTTAATTTTATGTTTAATCATACAAATACCAAAATAAATAATATATCGAAGATATCCTTTCAGTGTTAATACTGAAATTAAACAAGCAATAACAGTGAACACAAATCTTTCAAAACTCTCTAAATTTTATATTAAAATTAAGAATGTTTTGCTACAAAATTTCTAGGATCTTTGTTGCTAAAGATCTTAGCTTCTTCCTTGAGAGAATACAAGATTTTTCTGATCTAAATTGTTACAGCTAACAAAGCATCCAGTGTTTATTTTATAGAACAGCAAACACTGGTTATTACGCAGCATGCAACAACATGTGCTAAACCCTATTTTTAGATAATCAAATCTTTCTATTTCTGGCTTAGTGTATCTTTGCTAATCTGGCATGCCTGTGACTTTACTCTGTCAGTTAATCTTGGTATTTGATATTCTACTCTTCAAACTGCATTTTGTAGACTTGTCAATCCAACTGATTGGATTGTTTGTTGATTGTTAATCTTGGATATTGAACTGGTCTATACTTTGTACTTTGAGTTTTACCTCGAGATCTCCAGTTTGGTATATAGAGAACTTGACATCTCGATAAGTATAATGGCTTATCGAGATCTCTCATTACTCTATAGTTGCTTTGACTTGTAGAGGTCTCTGATTTCTCTATAAGAGAATTTAGCTTGTCGAGATCTCTCATCTTCATGTTTTCACTTTGGCTTATCAATATCTCTGAGTTCTCTAGTGACTAGTTGACTTGTCGATATCTCAGAGTTCTCTAGTGATATTTGACTTGTCGATATAATAGGGTTCTCTAATGATATTTGACTTGTCGATATCTATGAGTTCTCTAGTGAAGAAATGACTTCTCGATATCTCCAATCTTCATGTCTTCAATTTGACTTGTTGATATCTCTGAGTTCTCTAGTAGCTTTCCTGAATTCTCTATAATTCATTCTGTAGTTCTCGAATGACTTCTCCATAACACTAAATCTGTGACTTGTAGAGATATTGACTTAGAACATTTTTCTCAAAACAGATTTATTCAACTCCAAGCTTCTTCATAATTCTTCTTAGGCATAATCTTCTTGATCTTCTTCCAGATAGAATTCTTAGGCTTGATACTCTTTACAGAAAAAGACTCCAGTCTGCTCTTTGATATTTTTACAGACTTTAAATGTTATAATACAAAATGCAAACTAAGATTACAATTTAACTTACTTAAAGTTGTCAATTTGACTTAGTCTTGTTATAGTACAGACATGTCTTGCACAACAATCTCCCCCAATTTGTGAGAAGATTACTTATCACAAATTCATTCCTGTTAACAAGACTAACCCCAAGCTTCAATGGAAAATAAGATTAATACATAAAAATTGACAAAATTACAACATTTATACATTAGGAGATTTCTTGAGTTTAAATAGTTACAACATTTAGGTAAAGACAGTTTTTGTTTCTGTTTCTTCTCTAATGAGATCTTTTAAGTACACAAGAATTTCAAGTTCTTCTATGATTGGTGTCTCACTTAGAGTTTTCACAAGTTTGAATATGTCTATCTTTGGATAACCATTTATCAAATCAATCATAAATCTTGTGAATTTGCCAGCTTTGATGTTTAGAATTTTTCCATCTTTAGAAATTTTGCCCATTCCTTTGGCCTTGAGTTCTTCTGATCTTTTCATGTATATTTCAATCTCCTCATTGTATTTCCTTATCCTCTCCTCAGATTCAGCTTTATTCTTTGCTCTTCTTTCCTCCCTTTCAATCAACCATTCAGCTAAAACATATCTCCATGCTCCTGTAGCAGTATCCTTATCCTTGAGTAGGCTTATCGCTCTTTTGATTTTTATGGAAGAGAGTGTCCATTAAGGTACAACCTAGAAATGTGAAGGATCCATCTTCATAGTAGATTCTTACTTCCCTTAGAGTTACAACCCAGACTCTAACTATTTCCTCTGCTAGATGTTGAAAATAATCTTCTGTTAGGAATATATGTGCATTAGTTTGATGATATGTTTAACAAAACACTTAAGTAGAAGTTTAGTGTTTGCAGCCTCAACGGATAAGACCACTTTGGCTATCCATTGATGGTGCAGCTTTACTTAGAAATAAGTCTAGTGTTGTAGCACATTTCAGTCTCTGTATTTAAGATATAATTCTTAGAAGTTGAGAGAAAATATAAGTCATGTTGACTACTAGAAGATATGCAAATAGGAAGGCCAATTGTAAATATTTCATGCCTTGTAATTTTGTATAAATGAAATGGTATCAACGGATGTCTTAAAGACCTTCAACGGATGAGAAACAAAGCTTCAACGGATGTCTCTAAAGCTTCAACGGATAGAGCTTCAACTGCTAACACATCAACGGATAAAGCCATCAACGGATGAAGGCTTCAACGAATGTTCTGTTAAATAGCAGTTGATAAGTGGTAGTTGTAACAGCAGACAGAGGCACATGGGTTGACAGAGATAACTGAAATGTGGAAGCCTAATTTCAGGAACGTCAGAAAAAGCAGTCGTTCTACTCTAGTACAAAGAGGCAATAGTCAACAAAGTACTTGAGTGATATGGAGAAGAAACAAGTGGAGAACTTATTTTATTATTGTATTTTTATCTTTGTCTTCACTTGTACACTTGGTGATATATAAACCAAGTAGCAGCTAGTAATTAGATAAGAATTTTTCCAGTGCTGTTTAGAAAAATCTTGAGAGAAAAATTATCTAGTTTGTACTAGGACGCAGCTGTGATCAACATCTTGAATCACAGATTTTCTGAAATACCATCTCTGGTGGAACAACAAATCCACCAGAAAAATTTTTAAGGTCTGTTGTGTTCTTTACATTAGTGCTTGAATATATATCTGTCTGTATTAGCTTAAAGCAATTCACACACTTGTTTATCTTGAACACAAAACCTTTAAAACTGCTCAAAACTTGAAAAAGTTTTGAGATTTACATTCAACCCCCCCTTCTGTAAATCTCATTGTTAGTCCACTAGGAATAACAATTGGTATCAGAGCAAGCTCTTGACACACAAAGAGTTTAAAGATCTTGGAAACTAACAAAGATGAGTAAGAAGGATATTGGAGTAAAAATCCCAGTTCTTGGCAAAGACAGTTATCACCATTGGAAGGTGAAAATGCATCTTCATCTACTCTCCCAAGATGAAGGTTATGTAAACTGCATTGAGAATGGTCCTCACATTCCCCACAAAGTAGCCACAGTTGCTACGGCCACAATTGCTGTTGGTCAATCCATTCCAAAACCTAGAGCAGAATGGACAATGAAAGACACAGAAGAAGTCCACAAGGATAAGAAGGCTATGAACATTTTGTTTAATGGTCTTGACAAGGATATGTTTGATAATGTGATAAATTGCACAACTGCCAAAGAGGTTTGGGACACAGTTCAGCTACTGTGTGAAGGTACAGAACAAGTAAAAGAAAACAAAATGCAGCTTCTCATTCAACAGTATGAGTATTTTCATTTTGAAGAAAATGAATCTTTAAATGACACATTCAATAGATTCTAAAAGCTGTTGAATGGACTGAAGCTGTATGGTAGAGTGTACCAGGTGAAGGATTCAAATCTTAAATTTTTAAGATCCTTGCCAAAGGAATGGAAACCCATGACTGTCTCATTGAGAAACTCTCAAGATTATAAGGACTTCACTCTTGAAAGATTATATGGAATCTTGAAGACTTATGAACTAGAGCTGGAACAGGATGAGGTATTGGAGAAGGGAAGAAAGAAAGGAGGTTCAGTTGCCTTGGTAGCTGAAAATAAGAAAGAATGCAGACAAGAAACTGTGAGATCTACATCAAACTCCAAAGATGGCATAAGCAAATCAGAATCAAGCAAGGGTAAGGAGCAAGTTGCTGAGAATGAAGACAACTCCAGCCAAGATGACTCTGATGGTATTGATGAGCATCTTGCATTTCTGTCCAGGAGATTTGCAAAGATGAAATTTAGGAAAAACATTAGAGCCACTAAACCTCATAAGAACATGGTGGACAAATCCAAGTTCAAATGTTTCAGTTGTGGTATAAGTGGACACTTTGCAAGTGAGTGCAGAAAGCCAACTTCTGAAAAGAAGAAATTTGACCAAGTGGATTACAAAAAGAAATATTTTGATCTGCTCAAGCAAAAGGAGAGGGCTTTCATTACTCAAGAAAAAGACTGGGCAGCTGATGGAGAAGAAGAGGATGAAGATGTGGAATATGTCAACTTGGCTCTCATGGCTGATTCTGAGGAAAATGAAGTTAGTTCATCAAGCAACCAGGTAATCACTACTGATTTAACACAGCTTACTAAAGAAGAGTGCAATGATGCTTTTAATGACATGTCTACTGAATTGTATCATTTGCGTGTGTCTCTTAAATCTCTTGCTAAAGAAAATAGTAGGATTAAAGAGAACAATCTATTTTTAAGTAATAGAAATGCTGTGTTAGAAGATAAGTTGATTGACCTAGAGAAAACTAAGCTACATTGTATATCTGTTGAAAATGAACTAGCTGAATCTGTTAAGAAAGTAGAAATACTTTCCAATCAATTAGAGTGAGAGCAAGAGGTGATTAAAGCCTGGAAGACATCTAGGGATGTTAGTGCTCAAATTTCCAAGGTCCAAGGAATTGAATCATTCTGTGAGACTGCCTGGGATAAAAACAAAAAGAAACTGGAATTAATTGATGGGCTGTCAACGGATGTGGAATCGACGGATGATGAAAGTTATCCGTTGAAGGAAGAAAAGGAGCATCCGTTGAAGGTTCCTCAATTAAAACAGGCAGATGTTTCTAAAAGTGAAAATCTAAAGAAACTCAACAAAATATTTGGTTCAACTTCCAAGAACTTTGTCAAAGGAGAAGCAAGCACATCCAAAGATTTCAGTAAGGTGAATATAGGGCACATGACCTTAGAACAGTTAAAGAATAGGCTCAAAGTGGTTGAGGATAAAAAGGAAACTAAAAGGAAATCTAATAGAAATGGGAAGGTAGGGGTTAACAAACATAACAATTACACACCTGATAAGTATGCTCCTAGAAAAAGCTGTGTGCATTGTAGTAGTGTTAATCATCTATCTGCTAATTGCAAATCTATTAAGAAAACTCCCATACCTGTACCCTCTTCCATGCCTAATATGTCTGCATCACCTCTGCATGCTATGCCTGTTATGTCTCAACAGAATACTTATGCATATTTTGCAAACATGCCATATTTTAACAATCCTTATCTTGCTGCATTTAGTATGCCTCAAATGCCATACAATATGCCAATGTGGAATAACATGCTTGCACAATCCATGCCTTATCAAATTCCAAATGTGCTAAATGATTCTGTGACTAACCCTACACCTCAACCAACTACATCTAAGATCAAGGTTGACTCAAAGTTACCTAAGTCTAAAGATGTAGGAGGAATGAAGTCTAGGAGAAAGGCTAACAGGAATGGACCCAAGCAAACTTGGGTACCAAAATCAACTTGATTGATTTTATGGTGTGCAGGGAAAAAGAAGAAATCTATGGTACTTGGACAGTGGCTGTTCAAGACACATGACTGGAGATTTCTCCCTGCTCACTGAGTTTAAGGAGAGAGCTGGCCCTAGCATAACCTTTGGAGATGACAGCAAAGGGTTTACTATGGGATATGGCTTGATTTCAACAAGGAATGTCATCATTGATGAAGTTGCATTAGTTGATGGTCTCAAGCACAACTTACTGAGTATCAGTCAACTATGTGATAGAGGGAATACAATTTCCTTCAATTCAGAAGCCTGTGTTGTCACCAGCAAGAAAGACAACAAAGTGGTTCTAACTGGAGTCAGAAAAGGGAATGTGTACTTAGCTGACTTCAACTCTACAGATGCAGAATCTATTACTTGTCTCTTCAGCAAAGCAAGTTCAGTTGAGAGTTGGCTATGGCACAAGAAGCTATCCCATTTGAATTTCAAGACAATGAATGATCTAGTCAAAAAGGACTTAGTTAGAGGAATTCCTCTAGTTGAATTCTCAAGGGATGGTTTGTGTGATGCTTGTCAGAAAGGCAAACAAAGAAAAGCATCATTCAAAAAGAAGCTTGAAACAACAATTGATGAACCATTACAGCTGCTGCATATGGATTTGTTTGGACCAGTCAATGTATTGTCAATTGCAAGAAAAAGATATTGCTTAGTGATTGTAGATGATTGCTCAAAGTTTTCATGGGTCTATTTTCTTGGATCAAAGGATGAAGCAAGTGAAATCATTATCAATCACATCAGGCAAGTCAATAATCATCCTGACTTGAAGGTTAGGAATATCAGGAGTGACAATGGAACTGAGTTCAAGAATTTGTCAATAAGGCTGTTCTGTAAAGAAAATGGAATCATGCATGAGTTCTCAGCTCCAAGAACACCTCAGCAAAATGGGGTAGTTGAAAGAAAGAACAGATCTTTGATTGAGGCTGCCAGAACAATGCTTGAAGAATCAAAGTTACCAACATATTTCTGGGCTGAAGCTGTTAATTGTGCCTGCTACACTCAGAATATTTCTTTGATCAATCAAGCTAAAGGCATGACTCCTTATCAGTTGTTCAAGAGAAGAAAACCAACTCTAAACTTTCTTCATGTCTTTGGATGTAAATGCTTTATACTGAGGAATCAATCTGACCATAAAGGGAAGTTTGATGCAAAGGCTGATGAAGGGATATTTGTTGGTTACTCAGCTGGAAAATCTTATAGGGTCTACAATCTAAGAACCAACATTGTTATGGAATCTGTGCATGTTGTGTTTGATGATAAAAAGATTGATGGACTAACAGATGAGGGACACAATGAGAGACTCAAATTTGACAACATTGAGATATATTGTGATGATAGTGAAGAGGAGATTGATGGAGATGACACTTCAAAAGGGATTCAAAATATGCCCTTGGATAATGCATAAAATTCTGCACCCATTGATAGAGGCAATGCAGTATCCGTTGAAAGACATAGTGCATCATCCGTTGAAGTACAAAATGAAGCATCCGTTGATCATAGTTCATCAACGGATAATTGATTTATATCATCAGTTGATAGAACTCCAAATTCCCTACAAAGAACCAACAACTCAGGGGGAGTTTCAACTAATCAACACTCTGTCTCACATCATGACAATACTGAGGCCACCTCATCTAGAGCACATCTTCCACCTCAAAGGAAATGGACCAAGAATCATCCCTTTGAACTGATCATTGGTGATGCATCATCTAAAGTGCAAACAAGAAAAGCTACTCAAGATGAATGTCTGTATAGTAGTTTTCTATCTCAGGAGGAACCTAAGAAAGTGGAAGAAGCTTTATTGGATCCAGATTGGATATTAGCTATGCAGGAAGAGCTGAACCAATTTGAGAGAAACAAAGTTTGGAAGCTGGTACCCAAACCAAAGGACAAGAGTCCTATTGACACAAAATGGGTATTCAGAAACAAGATGGACGAAAATGGCATTGTCATAAGGAATAAAGCCAGATTGGTTGCTAAAGGCTATTCTCAACAAGAGGGAATAGATTTTGATGAAACATATGCTCCTGTTGCAAGACTTGAAGCCATCAGAATTTTTCTAGCTTATGCAGCCCATGCCAATTTCAAAGTCTATCAAATGGATGTCAAGAGTGCATTTCTAAATGGGAAATTGGAGGAAGAAGTCTATGTAAGTCAACCTCCAGGGTTTGAAGATCCAAATTTTCCAGACTATGTGTATTATCTGTTGAAAGCACTCTATGGACTGAAGCAAGCACCTAGAGGTACTGTTGATAAAACTCTCTTCTTTAGGAATTAATGGCTCTAGTATACTTGTTCAAATTTATGTAGATGACATAATAGTTGGTTCTAAAGATAATAAACTTTGCAAAAAGTTTGCTAAGCTAATGCAAAGTAATTATGAAATGAGCCTGATGGGAGAACTAACCTATTTTCTTGGTTTACAAGTTAAACAAGTTAGTGATGGAATTTTCATTAGTCAAACTAAATATATTCATGATCTTTTAAAGAAGTTTGACTTAATGGAATGTTCATCTGCAAAAACTCCCATGGCCACTGTCACCAAACTTGAATTAAATAAGACTGAAAGGTCCGTGGACATTACAAGTTATAGAGGCATGGTTGGTTCACTTTTATATTTAACTGCCAGTAGACCAGATATAATATTTGCTACATGTCTGTGTGCTAGATTTCAAGCTGATCCTAGGGAGTCTCACTTAATTGCTATCAAGAGGATTTTCAGATATCTCAAGGGTACACCAAATTTAGGTATTTGGTATCCTAGAGAATCTGGCTTTGATCTAATTGGTTATTCAGATGCAGACTATGCAGGTTGCAAAATAGACAGGAAAAGTACAACAGGCTCCTGCCAATTCCTGGGAAACAAGCATGTATCATGGTTTAGCAAAAAGCAAAATTCAGTCTCTACTTCTACAGCTGAGGCTGAATACATTGCTGCTGGAAGTTGCTGCTCTCAAGTGTTATGGATGAGGAATCAACTCCTTGATTATGGACTTCATGTTGATAGAATTCCTATCTTTTGTGACAACACAAGTGCCATAGCCATAACAGAGAATCCTGTGCAGCACTCAAGGACCAAGCACATTGATATCAAGTACCACTTCATCAGAGAGCATGTCATGAATGGTACAGTGGAACTACATTTTGTTCCAAGTGAACAACAAATTGCAGACATATTTACCAAGCCATTTGATGAATCAACATTCACAAGATTGGTAAGTGAGCTAGGTATGCTTAATTACTCATAAAATTTATGTCCTAATTGCAATTTGAATTGAAGCCTGAAATGTATTAGTTGCTAGAACAAATTTGACTTTTTAACACAGTTTATTCCATCAACAGGTATTTCCTATCCGTTGAAAGTCAAAATTGTTCCATCAACGGATGTTCATTATCCGTTGAAAGACATATACATTTCTGGAATTTTTTATCCGTCAACGGATAAAACTGAAGTACCTTTCAACGGATGACAGTTTACTTTATCTGTTGAAATGTCACATCAGTCGATTCAGGTATTTCACAGCCGTTGATTCTATTTTCTTAACCGTTGATACTCATACATACAGCTGTATGTATTTGTTTTAAAGGTAGTTTTTAGAATACTTACAGTTTATTCTTAAACGGCTGAAATTCACTAACATATATTTATTGTTTAATCTTTTATTTATGCTTTTTAATTTGAGAAAGTATATAAGCCCTTCTGATTTTTCATTTTTACTTTACGCTTTCTTGAAATTTCAAAGCTTTTACCATTTTCTCTCTGCAAATCCTTCAAGTTATTCTCTGCAACTTCTACTTTCAACAATGGCACCTGTAGTAAAAATTATGTCTCAATCTGGGTTCATCTATGAGAAGAACAATTTCATAGCTTTGGTAGCAAAGAATGAAGCCCACTCAGATTATCACAAAATGATGGACTTCATCAAAAACTGTAAACTTAGCTATGCAATGCTGGAAGCCCCAACGATTTACTGTGAAGTAGTTGAGGAGATTTGGACAATTGCTGAGTTCAACTCCATAGATATGACCATCTCTTTCACTCTCAAAGGTAAAAATCACTGTGTTAACTGTGATGATTTACTAGCATGTTTTAAATTGCCTGAGAACAATGCCATGACACCACACACTGATAATGATGTATCCAGCATGTTAGATTCCATAGGTTATTCTCTTAACTCTGCTAGTTTAGGGAGTATTAAAAGAAAAGGCCTTAGGAAAGAATGGAGTTTTCTTGGGGATGCCTTTATCAAGGTTTTCTCTGGGAAAATTAGTAATTTTGATGCCATAACTTCATCTCTTGTTAATATGCTCTCTATGCTTGTTTCTGATAGGTATTTTAACTTTAGCAATTATGTTATGCTAGAATTGGGTACTAGATTAGGTAACAAAGCTAATAGACCTAATAACATCTATTATGCTAGATTCTTTATGTTATTGGCTAACCATGTTGCTGAAGGTTTGGTCATAACCAATGAGAATAATAAACTCAAGTGCTGGGCACAAGAGAAAAGAGTTCTTGCAGATTTATTGAGAATGGATCTCAACAGCAGTGTACCATTGGTATATTTACCAATCATGGATGCACCTCAGGTAAGTGAGGTAATTGTTTCTACAACTCCTACTTCTTCCAACCCCTCTGTTTCTTTATCTTCTAGTGTGCCCATGGAATCTGTGACAATGCCCCAACAGATTCCAACCAAGGTCACCAAAACTAAAATTTCAAAATCAAAGACAAAGAAAACCACCTCTGTTGTTTCTCAAAAGACAACAGTTGTAACACCTACCCTTAACCCTGAGGGGAGTGAACAGGGTGTGAGTGGTGAGGGGAGGGGTGAACATCAAAGAAACCCCCAGGATAAGGAAGGAGAGATAAGTGTTTCCCAAGCTAGCCAAGCCACAGTTTCTCAAAAAGCTGTGGTGGTTGAAAAGGTTACTAGCACATCCCTAGCTGCATTCTCCCAAAAGGATGTAACTATTGAAAATAGTTCCCAACCAGGAACACAGAACAAACGAGGGAGGGACACAAAAGCCAAACACTCACCAACAAAAGCTTTTATTAGAAGAAAGAGGGCTAGAACCCAATCTTCTACACAGGGTGCACACACTGCACAGATACATCCATCTGTATCTATGCCTTCTCAAACTCAGTTTGATGTGGCTCCAACAAATGTGGAGTCACAGCCCCATTCTCTCACAATTAACACACATCAATCAACACACACTTCATCACCATCTCTGGATGTGGATATGTTATTCCCATCAATTCCTGATTCTCCCTCTTTACAACTCAGGGAGGAGCCCCACTCAAAAACAGGTGATCATCATCTTTTAGATGATTTGTTGGATCACCCGCAAATTCTTTCAGATGTAATTGAAGGATCTGTGTCACCAAAACTCAAATCAATCCACACAGATTCAACAGTTATATCACTTTCAATTTCTACTTCTTTTCCTTCTTCAACGGATATCACTCATCCGTTGACAAGTGGTTGTTCTTCAACGGATAAGCTTAACAGCAGTTATCCGTTGATACCATCAGTGTCACCTTCAACGGCTATTCCATATCCGTTGATAGTCTCTACACACACAACTGAAACAATTCCAAGTGTAGAAGACATGATTACTGTACAATCACTTTTAGGACTGAGGGAAGGGAGTGACAATTTGAGTGAGAGGCTGGGTTGCTCCCAGCAAAAGGAGAGATTGAGAGCTCAAATAAGCATGCTATTTCTTCCAGCATGGCAAAAGTAAGTGAGAGGAGTACCACCTTAGTAGGTGAAGGTGAGGGTGTGAGGAGTGTGAGCCAGGGGGAGCCCCTGATGCAAGAATATAGAAAAAAAGAGAGAAAGGCAGGTACAGCAGATATAAGGGTGGATCCATCCATTGCTAATGAGTCAATGATTGTGGATGATGCTGAAAAGGAAAGACAATTTCAGCAACATTACAAAGCTGTAATTGATAACATTTCCTTGGATGCTGACACTTTTACTCATCCTGTGTCAGCCTATCAGTTGTTGGCTGCTCAGGGCAATGAGGAGGCAGAAAAGACACTACATCTAGTACATACAACAGAATCTCTTCAAAGGGATAAAGCTACTATTAACAAGATGCCTTCTATAGCTGGTGAGTCATCTGAGGAATTTGGAGTAAATTCTGATGATGATGACTCTATTTCTTTTGATGGAAGCATGAACTTAGGGGGAGATGAAAGCCCTAGTTCTATTCCAAATTTACCTGAATGGGCCTTGACAAAGGAGTCTACACCAGGGCAATTCAATGTCTCCTTAGTCAAACAAATCAGTACTATCCAACAGGCCATTCAGAAAACTTCACATGCTGGTACCAAGGCAATCCTTACAGCTCACCTGGACTCACTGCATCTCATGAAGTTGCAGCAAGTAAGCCAGAATCAGAGTGTGGATGAACTCAAGAAGGATATTGCTGACTTGAAATCCTACAATTCTGAAAAATTGGATTCAGTCATGCCCTATGGTACAATGAAGGACTTATTGTTGAGATTGAAAAAGGATTCAAATACTGAAAAGAGGCTGGCTAAGTTAGAAGACAGAGTCCAAGTTATTGAAAATTCTGTGGCCAGCATTCTTCACAACCAACAATCTCAAACAAGTCTACTTATGCAGCTGGCAAAGGCACAAGGCTTGACCCCTCTCCTTGATGATAACAAAAAGGGGGAGAGAAAAAGGGAAGGGGAAGGAGAGCCATCTACAAAAATCCAGATATCTAAAGTGCTAGTTCCTGCCATCACTACTTCTTCAATTATGCAAATCAAAGGAAAGCCTGATGGAATTGACCTAATTCAGCTAGCAGCAGCTGAAATTCAAGTGAAAGAGCAAATGAGGAGAATTGATGAAAGGGTGCAACAAGTGTTTGGCTCAACACAAGATAAATCTATATCTGTGAAACATAGCACAAAGGTTGAACCAATCATTATGGAGCACAAGCCAGAAAGGAGGAATAAGGTTGGAGAGACTTCTTTCAAGAATCTAAAACCTATGGTTCTCAAGCCCAACACTAGATCCAGCAAGGACTCCACAAAGTACCCCCTAGACTTTGCTCAGATGAAAGAAGTGGACTTTCCTCTTCCAAAGCCTGATGAAGACAAAGTTTTGGGTGCTAACATCATAAAGTACAAGGAGACCAAGGACATAATTGAAAGAATGAAAATGGCCATTATCTTTAGAGAGGGAAAGAGTATCTGTGTGATGCAAGGACATCCCAAATTTACAAAGGCCAAGAGGGAAGAAACCAAAAGGTTGAAGAAAGAAGCTGAAAAACTCAAGGCTGACAAAAGAGCACAAGCTAAGCTTGAACAACAGCTAAAGTCAAGTCAAGTTGAAGGAGAGAAAGGAATTGAAGTCAGGTGTGAAGACAAGATTGCAAACCTAGATGAGGTTTTTGGGAGTATATTTGGTGAGAGTATGGAGGAAAGAGAGGAATGGCAGAAGGGAAACAGAAGAAAGGCCAAGGCACATAGAAGGAGTGAAGATAACACTGAAGAAACTAAATCAATATCTAAACCACTACCTTCCATACCTGAACCTTGTGTTGCTGATCCCACTATAAACATCCATGGTGAACTAATCATCCCAAAAGAGGAACCTATTGATTGGGACACCATCAAATTGCCTACCTTTTTAACCACTCTTCCACTACCAAAGAAACAGAAAAGAAAATCCAAATCTACACCTCCCCTAACCTCTAAGAAATTCACTCAAAAATAAAAACCTAAGCCTAAGCCACCCATTTTTAAAGATGATTATGTTCATATCTGTGACATAAAAGAAATTTCAGACATTGAACTCTATCTGGATGAGCTGGAGGATGTAAGGGGAATAGCTGCCTACAGACAACTACCAGAGAGATTGTGTTCAGATACAAAGGAGCTGGGGAAAGAACATGGCCTCTCTACAGGATTCTGAATGAAGGCTACTCTACCTTGATCAGAGTCTTTTCAGCCATACAAAAGGATTCTGGCTTTACCAGGACAGCCAAGACTGAAATTCTCAACAAGATTGCCAACATAAGGAAAACTTGGAGGGAGCCAAATGCTTTGCCCAGAACTTTACTCATTCAAGAAAGGGGAATTACAATCCACAAATCACCTCATTGGTTGATGGAATTTAGAGATGATAAAGGAGTCAGAAGATTTTTCAGACTTGAAGACCAACTCAAGATTGCCAGCAATGAAACTCTCAAGGAAATGCAATCTAAGTTGGATATCAGTGATGAAGATGAAGCTGAATTCTACAGACAACTCCAACTCCAAATTGGGGAAAATGACAAAGGGCTAGGAAAGAAAACAAGGGAACAAAGAAGAAAAAGATGATTTGCTCAGACTAGAGGAGCACCCTTGGAAATTCTGTAAATCTTCAATTACCTCGTAGTACATACACTTTTGCAGCACTTTTAAATTTCTACTTAGTTTCAATTCATATATTTGTTAAGTATTTTGTTATCATCAAGTTAACCCTGAATTTATGTCTACAATTCTTATAGACATAAATAGGGGGAGATTGTTAGGAATATATGTGCATTAGTTTGATGATATGTTTAACAAAACACTTAAGTAGAAGTTTAGTGTTTGCAGCCTCAACGGATAAGACCACTTTGGCTATCCGTTGATGGTGTAGCTTTACTTAGAAATAAGTCTAGTGTTGTAGCACATTTCAGTCTCTGTATTTAAGATATAATTCTTAGAAGTTGAGAGAAAATATAAGTCATGTTGACTACTAGAAGATATGCAAATAGGAAGGCCAATTGTAAATATTTCATGCCTTGTAATTTTGTATAAATGAAGTGGTATCAACGGATGTCTTAAAGACCTTCAACGGATGAGAAACAAAGCTTCAACGGATGTCTCTAAAGCTTCAACGGATAGAGCTTCAACTGCTAACACATCAACGGATAAAGCCATCAACGGATGAAGGCTTCAACGGATGTTCTGTTAAATAGCAGTTGATAAGTGGTAGTTGTAACAGCAGACAGAGGCACATGGGTTGACAGAGATAACTGAAATGTGGAAGCCTAATTTCAGAAATGTCAGAAAAAGCAGCCGTTCTACTCTAGTACAAAGAGGCAATAGTCAACAAAGTACTTGAGTGATATGGAGAAGAAACAAGTGGAGAACTTATTTTATTATTGTATTTTTATCTTTGTCTTCACTTGTACACTTGGTGATATATAAACCAAGTAGCAGCTAGTAATTAGATAAGAATTTTTCCAGTGCTATTTAGAAAAATCTTGAGAGAAAAATTATCTAGTTTGTACTAGGACGCAGCTGTGATCAACATCTTGAATCACAGATTTTCTGAAATACCATCTCTGGTGGAACAACAAATCCACCAGAAAAGTTTTTAAGGTCTGTTGTGTTCTTTACATTAGTGCTTGAATATATATCTGTCTGTATTAGCTTAAAGCAATTCACACACTTATTTATCTTGAACACAAAACCTTTAAAACTGCTCAAAACTTGAAAAAGTTTTGAGATTTACATTCAACCCCCCTTCTGTAAATCTCATTATTAGTCCACTAGGAATAACAATCTTCATCTGAGATGCTCCAGTTTAAAGGTAAAAAGTCATTTTTCTTGAAACAATTCCAGATGGCCCTTTCAGTGACTTCCACTTTTTCAGTAGGCTTAGCTTTCTTAGGTTTTCTCCCAACAGACTTGTAGTGAATTTTGAGTGAAGGCTTGTCATAGGTTAAGTTTGTGATTTTCTTGAGAGATGTTTGGCTTGAGGTGATTGGTATTTTTAGGAATGTCTTATCAGTTTGTTTGTAAAGGAATTTTGGATTAGAGGTATGAGGTGATTTGGTGATTGAATTTGTTGGGTTTGAAGGTTGAGCTAGATTTGTTTGGATTTTTAGGGTTTGTTGTGGTTCTGAGCCAACATGCCTTTGCTTGCTTATCTTTTCTCCTCTCCTTTTCTTGTCACCATCCTTCCTCTCATCCTCCTTTTTCTCTTCTTGCTTCTTGTCCTTGCTGCAAGTTGATTTAGAAGATTGACTTGGACTTGAGCCAGAAGGCTTTTGTTTGTCATCCTTCTGCTCATCATCATCCTTGTCTTTTCTTAAATTGTATTGAGCATTTGATAGCATGGTGTCAGCATTTACAAGATGCCTGTCTAAGATTTGTATCATCTCCACATCCTTATACTTCTTGTTCCTTTTGTACTTTAGATCAGACTGTAAAGTCATGATCAGCCTCATATTGGGTTAAATATCAAAGTGGTCACTCAACTGAATGTCATATATCAATTTAATCATCAAACTTAACGGGGTATCATTTGGATCACTAAAGTAATAATAAATATCAAACAGATACCTCAAAATATGTGCTCGAGAATTAAAATTTATTTTATGGAGTTCTAAACATTTTTTTTAAATCTTATTACAACCAAATGAAAAGTTATGAATACATAGGATTTTAGATGATTTTTTGAGATTTTTAAAAAATTATCTACTAATTATTTTTATTTAAATAAAGCAAATGACAACAAAATTAAAATAAATAGTAGATAAATTTTAAAAATCTTATTATATTATAGAAAATACTAGAATTCATACATTTTCATTTGGTTGTAATAGGATTCAAAAAAAAAATATAGAACTCCATAAAATAAATTTTAATTCTCGAGCACATATTTTGAGGTATATGTATTATATTTATTATGACTTTAGTGATTCAAATGATACCCCGTTAACTTTGATGATTAAAATGATATATGGCGTTCAGTTGAGTGACCACTTTGATATTTAACCCGCCTCATATTTGATCTGACACAGTATTTAGGAACAATGAGATGTTTGGCTTTTTTGGTTGTTGGACAAACATAGACTACTCCTCGGTTTGGATATAGATAGGCTTCAAGAAAAACTTCTATCTGTGCCTTTTTGAGCTCATGGAGAAGTTGAGTGTCTTCTGAAATAACTGGATTTACTCTGTCAATCATAACATCCAGTTCAGATGCTTTTAAAGTTTGAAGATTTGGAAGAGTCACCTGAAGACGCATTTCCACATCACCATCATTAATGTTCACAACAATCCTTTTTCTCCAAGAAGTCATCAATTTTGACAACCACTGCCCTGATGAAGTTAATGTTCATGGCCAAAGCTTTTTTGTAGGTCACATAATTATTTTGAAGAAATATTCTTAGTATTGCAAGAAGTTCACTGAATTCCTGATCTTGATTTGGTCCTTCTGCAGCCTTTAGAAGTGATAGGGATAAATAAATTATGCTTGTATAATTAAATACTGCATTAATTGTACAAGCTGTGGGCTGCTAGGCCCAATAAAAAGATATATGATACTCAGACCAGAAAGGTTAAGCCTGATGGACTAGATCAGGCCTGATGGAATAAAAAAGGCCCAAAAGCCCTGATTATTAATTAATTTTGTAATTAATTAATAAGGGACAAATCAGATGTTGAAAAGAGTCCCGATAAGGATATAAATCCTTGGAGATTAGCCTCAAGGGGACCTAAAAGGATAAGGAATCAGTTTCCTACTATCTAGGACTCCAAAGTCCATTCTAATTATGAGACTTGCCCACCAAGTCTCCTATACCAAGTCCAATTCAAGGACAACATCTATATAAGGGGTCTCACCCCCACCAATCAGAACTACGTTTTTTGGCTTGATTCTCTAATTCACAGAGATACGTAGGCATCTCGTAAAGGCAGATTGAGTCACGAAACACGAGAGCAGCCATTAAAGGCCTTGAGCTCCCGAATCTTAGTATTAAATACAGCAAGTAATAACCTTAATTTTTTATCCATAACATTTGGCGCCGTCTGTGGGAAAATGCAACAACAACCATGGCGAGAACACGGAGAACAATTGGAGCTCTAGAGGAAGGAACACCATCAGAGACAACCCAGGTGATTTCATCAACCGTGGAGGTTCCTCCCCATTCAACTTATGCATCTACTCAGGGGGAAGCCCAGACAGGGGCAACTCAACCTCAGCCACAAGGGACAACTCCCCCGACTATTCAAGGTACGAATCCTCAAGTTTAACAAGTACATATACCTATGAATTCTCGACCCGTCGGGTATGAATATTCAACTGTTGTTACTACTAACCCCCCTTATGGGATGCCTCTTCGCCCTGAGGTTGGAGGAAGCGGATATGCTGGGCGAGGCGAAGCACGAGGGCAGTCACCCCCCTATATACGAGGTTTGGGTCCTATTCCTGAGGATCGGGAATTTTCTGGTCCTTATACTGAGAGAGACTCCGAATCTTCGGATGATGAAGTGGCCCCGAGAAGGAGGCGTCCTGGAAAAGAGCCAATGGCCGATGGAAGGCAACGCCCCCAAAGCACCCCAGGGGCGAATCCCCAAGAAGTGCAGGAAATGATCAGGGCTCATGAGGCTGAAATCCAAAGGCTGAGGCGTGATTTGGAGGCTCACCAGGCCACCAGACCCCAGATACCCCCTAGGGGGAGAAATCCTCCTCCTGTCATAGACCTGGATGGTCCGGTAAGAAGAAGGGCTGTTGACCCAAGAACTGATCCAAGCAATCTCCTTCCCCTTGGAGATCCTGATGATCCAACTCCACCCTTCACAGAAGAGATAATGAATGCCCATATCTCAAGGAAATTCAAGATGCCCACTATCAAAGCCTATGATGGCATGGGAGACCCCGCTAATCATGTTAAGACATTCTCTAATGCACTGCTGCTGCAACCCGTGAATGATGCTATAAAGTGTCGGGCCTTCCCTCAAACCCTGTCGGGTATGGCCCAAAGATGGTACAGTCGCCTGCCCCCAAATTCTATTGGATCGTTCAGAGAATTAAGTCAGGCTTTTATTAAGCAATTCATCAGTGGAAGAGTCCATGAGAAAAGTTCAGCATCCCTTATGAGTCTTGTGCAGGGAGCTAAGGAATCCTTGAGAGATTACCTGAATCGTTTTACGAAGGAGGCTTTAAAAGTCCCAGACCTTGATGATAAGGTAGCCATGATAGCACTACAATAAGGAACCAGGGATGAGTTTTTCAAGATGTCCTTGGCCAAACGTCCCCCTGAAAACATGTTGCAACTCCAAGAGAGAGCAGGGAAGTATATCAAGGTTGAAGAAAGCATGAGGAAGACCATAGTAAGTAATGAGTCCACTGGAGGCAAGAAGCGAAAAACTGATTTGGAATATATTGCAAAGGACAAATATCCTAGAACCGAGCAAAACCCTGATTCAACCCCCAAGAAGGGAGGACCTGGGCAAAAGTTCACTGAATACGCTAAGCTTAATGCTCCTAGAAGTCAGATTTTGATGGAGATTGAGAAAGACAGAGATGTTCGCTGGCCTAAGCCCTTGAAGGCTGATCCCGCCAAGCTAGATAAGAGCAAGTATTACAGGTTTCACAAAGATGTTGGCCATGACACCGATGAGTGTAGGTAATTGAAAGATGAAATTGAGTTCCTCATTCGAAAAAGAAGATTGAACAAATACACTGGAGAAGGAGGGGATAGGAATAATAATGGAAGGAAGAACTTTGAGGATCGTAGGAGGGACCAAGACGATCAGGGGCGAAACCCCCAGCCTAGAGGACCAGTTATAAACACCATTATGGAGGGCCGAGACCTCGAGGGCCTGTGATAAACACAATCTTTGGAGGTCCAACTGCTGCTGGATTGTCCAAAAATTCCAGAAAGGCATATACTAGAGAGGTTATGCATATTGTTGGAGAAGCCCCGAAGAGGGCCAGGACAGAAGTAACATTGGCTTTTATTGATTCCGACCTAGAGGGTGTGAAGTTTCCCCATGACGACCCGCTGGTCATAACACCAATAATAGGAAAT